>NC_063057.1:34544293-34854018 GCF_018812025.1 Megalobrama amblycephala | reverse complement strand
AACATTCAACAGGAAGTTTAATCTTCTTCAGTTTCTCCACCATTTCAGCCAGAATGGTGTTTTTAGCTAAAGTAGGTCTTGGACTGAAGGTCTGTCTGCACTGAGGGCAGCTGTAGACTCTCATCTGATCCTCCTGATCCCAGAAGCCTGTAATACAGATCTTACAGTAACTGTGTCCACAGGGAATGGCCACTGGATCCTTTAGGAGATCCAGACACACTGAACACATGAACTCATCCTGAGAAATTCTGGCTTCTGCCATTTTACTGCATGAAGAGAGAGACAGAAACGCACCAAAAGCTCAACTACACTTCGGTTTCAGTTTCTCTGAACTCATGTGATTCCTGTTTCCTGGTTCTGTGTTTGTGTGATGTGTGGGACTGAAAACTGTGTCCAGAATTACAGTTCTTTAAAGTCACCATGAAATCAAATTTGCCAAATTATATATTTTTTTTTTATTGAATATCACAGTATTTATTATAAATGATTTATCCATGCACACCATTTTGTTAAATTCATGTGCGCTTGTCATCTTGAATCAAAATAACTTCCCCTCCCTCTTGCAGCAACATCTCTCTGATTATGTGAGGGCGGGGCAACATGTCACTCACATGAGATCCACCAAAAGCAAACCACAACCATCCAATCAATTCCTGATGGACAAAATAAAGCCCTGTCCTACATTTGTTCTTGTTCCAGAAGCTGTTTCACTCAGATATACATCACAACAGCAAAGAAATTACTATTGTTATTCATATATGTGACCCGATCTGGCGAAATGAGTCGGAAGTCGCAACGTTCTATTTTAAGATATGGGCCGATAATGTGGAAAAACAATGAAAAAATCGATTTTTTTTTTTTTTAAGCTAATTTCAAAGAACAGACTTTCAAAAATAATCTCCCAAAGTTTCGTAGTCCAGATAATTGAGTAAAGGTATTTAAATGGCTATTAAATTTGACATGGTTTTCGCTGGAAATGAACTTCTCAACTCCTCTCGTCACTTATGACTTATGAGCATTTCCCAGTATCCCCTGAAATGTCATTATCTCTGCTCTACAAATATGGTGTTACACGTTGTATAGAACCAATCAAACAGCTTAGAAATGTAAACACACTGACCTAAACGCTGATTTTTAACAATGGGAAGCCTCATTTCGACTGACAGGCACGCGATCGGTCCAGCCATCCTCCTGTCAGACTAGCGCGCCTTTTAAAATAAAACTCCCATTTGCGTGTCTCTCTTTAAAAGCCAATAAAAATTGAATCCATATAGGTAGCACAAAAATTCTTTTTGCATACAAAACCAAAGACTTTAAACTTTCATATCAAGCCTCCAACATGCTTCTGTTGCGTTATTTTCACCCTCTAATGAGTCTGAGAAATATGCGTTTACAACAAAAATAGCACAGCAGCTAACTGAATACAAGTATGTATTTCACGTGCTCATAACTTCATGAAAAATCATACAAATCGCACATCAATATTTAAAGCAGATTCTCAAGATTAAAATGAATCCAAAATCAATATAATATATTGCGTTGATCACAAGATATTACTAACGAAATGATTTAACATACTTGGCTAAAAACATGTCTCTCATCTCTCCGTGATGCAGTGTGTATCCAATGATCCCAGACCCATCCATGTTCGTTTTCCAACGTGGAATAACACAAAATAGATATCATTTTAAAGCTTAGAATCTCATCTTTTTAATGCATCTAACCATTTTGAAAAACTCCTAACGAGTGCTGAGAAGCACCTCTAAACCGGAGTTTACCGCCCGTTGGCGCCACCTGGCTGCGGAAAAAATGAACAACAATTTTTCAAACTATTCTTTATAATATCACCACGAAATTTGAACCAGATGCAGCTCACATATAGGATCACCAAAAAAGATTTTTTTAGCGATCTTATTGTGTTCCTGAGTTATTCCATGTCAAATAAAAAAATAAAAATTATTTTTAAAAAATTATATATATTTTTTGTCTTTTATCAGCTGTTTCTCGGCAAGAAAATGTCCAAATGTAATGTAATTTATATTTTCTTAAAATTTAAAATGTTTTGTATCAAATGATACCTACCTTTTGACTCTCAGTTATGAGTTATGAGTTATGAGTCTTTACTTTTGTGTGTGTCGCTCAGAAAAAAAAAAAAAAAAGAACCCTTCAGGTCTTAAAGGGTTAATTCAAATAAATACTTTAAAATAATTTGAGCTTCAGCCTGGTTTAATAGCATTTATATATATATAAAAATGTCTTTGGTCAAATTAAGCTGTAAAATAAATAGTTTATCCCTTTAAATGCAATGGATTTTGAAAGATATCAACAAAAAAACGGGCAAAAAACTTTAAAAGCGATTTTCTCAGGTTTTCAATTTGAAAAAGTGGGCAGACGACCATAATTAAAATGGGTATATCTTTAAAACCATTCAAGGTATGACTTTGACTAAGATATCATTTTAAAGCTTATTGTCTCATCTTTCCATTGATACCAAAATCTCAATTTTGAAATTTGGGTCACTGTGACTCATTTTGCTGGATCAGGTCCATATTATACTGACATTAATACCTTATGATGTTTTCACTTAGTGCATCATAAAATATTTAGTCTTTTCAATGATAAATAGGAATCATTTTTGCTGGGAGTCATTTCTTGAGATGGATGGAAATGTTTTTACACATTTTTTGTTGTTTCGGATTATCATCTGTGATACATCAGAAAATTTACAGTGAAAGCAATATACTTGACATACATTTTTATGTGTTGAACAAGGGAAAAAATATGATTATTTCTGTTTGTTGTTGACCCCAAAAACCAATTTAAATAAAATTTAATAACTTGTTTTAAATCAAATCGTTTGGGCACCACACAGGAGTAGGCCAGTCAAAGTAAACCCAGGATAGTATAAAATAACCACCTGTTACATACAATAAAATCGAAAATGTTCAGAGAGTCTGACTTTTTCTTTCTATCAACACTTTAGTGAACATAAAAGGGTTTGAACAATAAACTCAACTCAAACTCAAATAACAGTCAAAAGTTAATTTGATCAATACCAAAAAAACAACAACCCACCAAAGAAAAAAGATTCAAGAAAAATACAATCTTTGAACCACAATTTCAGTCCTATGAAGATAAAATGACTAATAGTTTGTAAGCATAAATTAGATATGCATGTGCAAGAAGAAGCTTTGCAAAGGTGTAAATTGCTTTTCAAGTGTAAGAAAAAAGACTGACAGCATTGTACTCCCATTTTTCCCCCCTTTTCCCCACACATGCTTACACTTTTGAAATTCTACATTGAATCTTATTGGCTGAGAGTAAATTACACCTGGAATTCCTTGACAATTTTTCATAGAATTAGCTCAGAATGGGTGCTTGGATGATTTGTAGGCTACATATAAATAACCTAGTCTAACTGCATCAATTATAGGTCAAATTCCTCTGAACGATTTATCTAAACAAACAAAATATTTATATCTTTTTGTGTTTAAATATATGTAAAAAAATATATATTCTAATTTAAGACTTTGTAGATCAGGGTCAGATCATCATTTCCTAAATACTTAAAATGAGGGGACTAAATATACAACTATAGTAAATGTTTCATATTTGTAATATTATCATAGAATTGTATTCTATATTCGATTTAATGCACTTGCAGACAATGTAGTGACCTGCAACTCTCAAACAACTGTATATTCACTGTTATAGAAGAGAGGTTAAATATTAAATATAGCTAATATGAAGTGGGGTTTTCATAAATAAAATAAATAATTAATATTGAAAATATATACATTTTTATAAATAAATTCAGACCTGGAAACAAATGCTGGAGGGAAAAAACAAACAAACAAACAAACAAACAAACAAACAAAAAACACTCCCAATAATGTCCAAACAGATATTCAGTGCACATCATCATCAGGTTCATCGGGTTACTTTTGAGGTATTATAGAAACATAACATACAAAAAAAAAAAAAAAAAACAGGTTATAGACCCATATGTATGCAAGATTGCAATCTCATTTAAAACTCATATGCAACCCTATTCATAAATGATAGTGATTCCGCTATATCTATTAAATTATGATCAAACCGGAATAGCCTATTTAAACTTTTGCACTGCCACTGCCAACGAGAGCAGTGGCAAGCAATATGTCTGAAACATATTGTAATAAAATAGTATTGCAATAAAAGTTCATAGTCCAGATATAAACACTGATGTTGTGGCAGCTGCGATCAAAATGAGTAATTGAAACTAATGTTATGCTTCAAATAAAGATTGTATCTATTACATTATTACATGAGTAGGTGGGGACTAACAACTGTTAAAATGTAATTAGTTTCAACAATTCATTTCTTTAAAAAAACAAATTCATTTAAATGAATATTTTTTAAAATATAGGCCTACACGCATTTATAACATTTTAGATATTTATAAAAAATGTATAACGTTAAATAAAACATTTGGACAGAACCCTCAAGAAAATTACATGTTATTGTGTTTAGTTGTTCAATGTTTTGTTTGCAGAATGGTGGGAGAACAGTGATCTCTATTATAAAAGCATTTTCTTATATTTGAGTCCAAGTTCAAAATAAAACAACAAACTGCTCCATTGTGAACGTACAGAGCTTTCTGAACCACTCCCAGCAGGAAATTATACAGGAAGTGTTTGTCAGATCTCACAACAGGTTTTGAGAGAGAAAGCAAAAGTTTTGGAAGGGAACACAAAAGCTTTGAAAAATATTTTTTCCTCCCATCCCAAATTTTTTCCACCACAATGTCCCTGTAGGGGCTCTGTAATACACTGGGGTGGATTAGGGAAAAAAAAGAAAAAAAAAGACATATATAGCTCAAAAAATATGCACCCGTTCACCATATTCCTCATGTTCGTCATTTCTAATTACATTTGTACAAGGGTGTTTATATTAGGGATGAACATTTTTCAATAAAATTATATTCAAATACAGTAGTGGCCAAAAGTAATGTTAAGCCTAGGAAGATTGACATTACCCTTTATTCAAATATTATAAAAAAAAAATATGTTAAAGATTTTGTAAATATATTGCTTAGTTGTGCTTGTAGTCAATTATTTATTTGCGATAATGCATTGGAACATGCAAAATTGTGCGGACATAATTTTTGGCCAGGTTCTCATACAAAGAAATTAAACACACATGCAAAGGGAGAACCACTGAAATATTTCTGATACCGCTTTTCCACTTTAGCTGGTGCTGGAGCCTAGCCTGACTACGTCAGACTTCCTACTTCCGCTCAATTTAATTTCGCTTCTGTACTCAGTCTGATACAGCGTCAGAGCTTTGTGTTTGCCACCGGTCTGGAAACAGCCGGGCCAATCAACGAACAGAGGGCGGGCTGAGAGCCGTGACGTAGATGCTAAGCGCCGAGTTTTACATTGTAGGTTAGAGAAATCGAAAACCGAAACGACCGCGGAAATGGGAAACGAGACACGGGATGCAAACTTCGGGATGCATTAACTTCGCATAATCTGCAAAAGTCGTTTACAGCCATGTTCACTCCGGTATTTCGCTCACATCATCATGTGTTTACAACAGGTTTACAGTGGAAGTTCAATCATAGATTTGAGTTCGATGCATGATGTCTGTGCTTCGATGCGGCTGTACAGGCGGATAACATACGTCATAACTAAACGTATCTGATTGGCTTACGGGTAACCAATGATTTTAAACTTCAGACAAGCGTCCCCTAGCGAGAGAGAAAACACTTCTCTATTATGCCATTCCAGACTCTGTCTACGAAGCAAAGTGAAGTAGCAGAGTCTGGTATTACCAGGCTAGCTGGAGCCGGGACCCAATTTGGAACCAGGCTTCACTTTTCTACTGAAAAAAAAAAAAAAATCCCGGGCCGGTGCCCAGATCCTGGTTCCGAGCCAGCCCTGAAACCTTCCTGGTCTCAAACAAGGGAACCTATGACATCAGCAGGCGGAGCTTCCACTACAGACTGCAATGTGAAAGACACCATTTTTAAAAGCTGTCAGAGTTCAGGTAAATTAATCAACAAAAACAATTTAAAATGTCAGTTCAGCAGTGGTTTACAGAAGAGACCAATGCTCTCCTCTAGAAAGTAGCCTGAAAAAAATGCAGCAACGGACAGAGCAAAATGGTAAATTTTGATGTTATTGACTACATTCTGGGATATCAGCCAGCAGGTCAACTGGCGTGTTGAATTCGGCAACTTACCTGCTGGAGTCAACGTGCTCATCGCTGTCGTCTACTGCAATTGATAGTGCTACAGTATATGTTCATCCCTACGTTCGTGATTTTCTAATGTTTACTTGTGTTACGCTCAAGGTTGCCAGGTTTTCACAACAAAACCTGCCCAGTTGCTACTCAAAACTAGACAAAAACTAACCCAATAGCATTTCAGAGGGGGTGTTCCGAAGAGGAAAATCCACATTTTTGGTGGGGTTCCCCAGTAAAATTTGCATTCCAGGAGCTAAATATCATGTTATTTGGGGTTGTTTCAACCTGTGGACATGAAAAACAAATCGCGGCAACAGTGTTAAAATAGCCCAATTTCACGGGAAAACCATGGACTTGGCAACACTGGTTATGCTGCGTACAGAAAACTCTGCAAAACAGCTATTAACAAGTCATTAAATACAAGATGCATCAAATAAAAATTCTTTGGCAATATTATTTGGACAAATGTTACAAGTTACATTTTTTTAAAGTCCGTGTAAAATCAATTCTGAGAACACAAAGTACAAAGACTGTGAACTATGTGTGTTTTGATTGTATAGTATAGAGTTTGTGTGTGTGTTAGTGGAGTTTGAATGTGGCTATTGCTTGTTTGTTTGAAATGATTGTTTCTGAGGAACTTTATTATATTTGAACAATTTGCCTGTTTTCTGACTCTGAGTTTGGATTGCCCTTTCAATTTTTGTTTGCCTGGTTGTATATATAGTAAATACTGATTATTTGGGAAGTCTATATTAACAATGTCTTTTCTGGACCTTGAATGATGGTAATTATGTAAGGCAGGTAAGTGTTAAACAGGTAGTTTATTGAAAACAGAGGCACGGAAACTGGCAGATGGATGATGCAGGTGAGAATGGACACAAGCACGTTAAACAGTCACTTAGCTGAAGTAGTAATGGGGTAATGTCTCTTTGGGGATGCTGGGAAATGGAGTGCAAGTGCTGGTGGCTGTGACAATCATCAAAACTCAAACAAAAATATCTAAATTTGTGTTCTGAAGATGAACGAAGGTCTTACAGGATTTGAACGACATGAGGGTGAGTAATAAATGACAGAAATTTCATTTTTGGGTGAATTAACCCTTTAAGAGATCGACATTCATTCAAATCTAACCTATACATTTATTTTCTTTTAACACTGATCAACGCATATACTTAAGATCTTATCATTTAAATAAGCTCAAGCATGAGTTTGACATGGTAGAACCAATGATGTTTAGATTTATTTGATAATATTTGCACTTACGTTGAGGTGGGTCCAACAGTAGTATTCAGGTACAGAAGTAGGTCTACTACAGAAATTGTATAAAGCAATCAAATGTAAAATAACTCTGGACAGTTTCACTGTGAATACATTGAACAGGTAAATTGTTACAATTAAATTAAAAAAGTTATTTAGTGACAGACAGCAGCATGTATGTTTTGGAGAGCACCTTTTATTGAAAAATAGTCATTAAACATCGAAATTGAACAAAATTTTTGCCACATTTTGTTTGTCACTTCCCCCTGTCTGTGCATAAGTAGCTCAGTAGTCAAAACACGAATTGGCCAATCCACCAAATTTTAAAAAGCATGGTTTGGAGAACAGTAATTATACAGTAATCAAGTTCAACTTCAATGTAAAGTGAATTGTAATATTATGAATTTATTCTTTGTTTGTAAACTGATCTATTAGTTTCTAAGCTTCAGAGCGTTATGAATCAGAGGATCGTATCATGATTTGGATCGTGTGTAAAACTGCCAAACTGCTGAAATCACGTGACTTTGGCGCTCCGAACAGATGATTCGACACACTGATTCATAACGCTCCGAAGCTTCCTGAAGCAGTGTTTTGAAATCAGTCATCACTAAATAAGTCGTTATTTTGTTTTTTTGGTGCACCAAAAATATTCTCGTTGCTTTATAATATTAATATTGAACCACTGTACTCACATGAACTGATTTAGATGTGTTATTAGTACATTAATGTATCTTGAGAGAGGAAGTGTCCATTGCTGTGTGTCTTTGCTCACTGCAGGTAACGTTCATGCTAAAGACCCCAGGATTCTCTTACTGTGGTCCCGCTGTGGTGTGCAGGAAGTGGTTGGGAGCAGAGGGAGTGTTTTCTCTGCTTTAACCCTCAGGGGTCTGAGGATTTTTGGGGCCCTGGAAAAGTTTTGACATGCCCTGACATTTGTGCTTTTTTCAGTTGTTCATAAACATATTAATGGAAAAAGTGTCATTACACTGTATTCAGCACAAACTAGGCTACAATAATATGTGAGGAACATGTATGTACATGTTTGTGTTTTTGAAGGAATAACGTTTATGCGTGGTTATTGAAAAAACAAAAAACTTAAGTCACTGAAATAAAGCCAAAAAATATATATTAAATCTGTGTTCACAAGACTTCTGGGTATTGGAGGCTGTAGACTAGAGTTTTTGCTTCAAAATGAGGTAAAAATTATGCTGCCTACTCCTTCATATAAAACAATAGAGAGATTTAAATTTTCTAAAACATCTTTGGTCAAGAAACGCAGTATGCGTGGAGGCGTGAATCATCATGAACAATGGGTCATTTACACCTGAGAAGACAAAAGAATCGCATAAAGAGCTCTAATGAGCTGCATAAATAATGAGCTCTTTCAGACAGGTAGGCTGTGAAAAAACCTGTGATCATGTCTCAAGCTCATCATGGTGTAAATCAAACATAAAGAAAAAACAGCAATACTGTGAAATATTATTACAATTTAAAATAAAGGTAGTCTATTATATTCTTTAAAATATAATGTATTTCTGTGATGCAAAGTGTCTGAACAGTTATGTTACTTCTATGGCATTTCATATAGGCTTTTAGCTTAAAAGCATGCACATTTGGAGAAATATTGATGGATTCTCATGTTTGTCAATTTTCTATACAGAGGAGTAATATTTATTCAGGATTTATTGCCATCACTATGAATGCTGGATACTGTGTTTTCAATTCATACTTGCAGCCGGAGGTCGCTCTGTGCACCTTTAGTCCACAAATTCATATAAAGAAGAAAAGGAACCAGGAACTAACGGCATGTCTTCTAGAGGTCGCTAACCATGGCTTTAACATCCAGATAAACACTTTTCAAGACAATAAATACACGACTGAGACGATGTATACAAGTATTGCCTCAGAATTTGCGTCTGAATAGCGCTGGCTCCGTGGGCGTGGCAGCATTAGCGGATAATGAGCTGAATCACGGACTTCTGACATGGCTCTCTTTTCATACAGATTACATAAATAATATTTGTTTTTGATTTGACTTACACGATTTAAAACCTGACATGTCAACGTTTTTTTAGACATGAGTCTAATTTTTTTTGTGATTAGTATTCACTAAGTTACAGTTTATTTTCTGAGAACTATCATATTGGAGTTCGTTCAGAGGGAGACGAGAGATCACACATCATGTTAGTTTTTTTGCAAAAATTTTTTTGCAAAAAGCACAACATTTTGTTTTTACTCTGAGTGTACACAAATAAAAGAAGATATTCCACAGATTAAAATGGTGTATAGCTCTTAATTGTATGTGCAACATTGACGGAGTATTTTGAGTCTCTTTCACACTGGTTAGAAAAAAAACGCCGACCTGAGGGAGTTAAACATCAATCAGACAGCTAACTTCTTCAATCTCAACCACTGTGATATCAACATCTCGAGGACACTCAGGCGGTGTTTAAAGGATAAGTTCACTTTCAAATGAAAACTACCCCAAGCTTTACTCGCCCTCAAGCCATCCTAGGTGTATATGACTTTCTTCTTTCTGATGAACACAATCGGAGGTATATTAATAATTATCCTGATACATCCGAGCTTTATAAAGACAGTGAGCGAGACCAACGAGTGCGAGCTGAAGAAAGTGTCTCCATCCATCATAAACGTACTCCACAAGGCTCCGGGGGTTAATAAATGCCTTCTGAAGTGAAGTGATGCGTTTGTTGTAAAAAATATATCCATATTTAATGCGATGCTTGAGGATATTAATATTTCTCTGATTGTGTTCATCAGAAAGAAGAAAGTCATAGGATAGCTTGAGGGTGAGTAAAGCTTGGGCTAATTTTTATTTGAAAGTGAACTAATCCTTTGAGTCGGTGCTTGGCTATAGTCTGAATTTTGTAGATTTATACAAATTCAGCACACATGAGCATGTCTAAGGTTCATGTGCACCCGGTGAGAGGGTGAATAGTTAATTCTGGACTTTCTCACCCCAGGCACCTGAAAGCCATGTGTTTCATGTGTTCAAATGTACATTACTCACATGTTGGACCTGAACCTGAAGTTCGGTCCCACAGTGAGGGTCAGAATTGAAACAGTGACTTCATCAAATGTAGACTCACGGCTCTTAATGTTTCTGTGAATCCCTGCCCAATAATTGCAGTTTTTGGAGTTCCCCCTGCTGATGGCTTGAACAACAAGCGTCATGCTGATATTATTACTTTTGCTTCACTGGTAGCCAGAAGCCAAATATTGTTATACTGGAAATCCTCATCTCCCCCTCCTAACTTTTCTTGGTTGAAGGACTTCATGTCCTTTCTACACCTGGAAAAAAATAAATACTCCATCAGAGACTCTGTAACTCATTTGGTAAAATGTGAAACCCAGTCCTTTCCTTTGTTGACCCTGTACATACATTGGATATTTGATTTCAACACCCTCATTGAATATTTGAAGAAAATTACAAATAATACAACAAGTACAGAAATTAACTTTTTTTTTTTTAGGTACAGTATGTTTCTTTAACTTTAAGAAACACTGACAGGTCATAATTGAGTGAGATTGCTTATCTTTCAGGAAGGTTAAAGGTCATCATCGAATAGGTCATATGGGTTGCTCATCTATGAATGTGCTGCTCGATGCAGAAGAAGCTCATGAGTGTTTGACATCCTCTGTTGAAACATTACACTTCATCTTCATCAGACCTCTTGGTCTAAATGACAGATTATTTTATTGAATAACACATTTTAATGAATCCTGTGTGTGATCATTTCAACTGAAAAGTAATTTAATAGTAATAATAAAAATTATTTATGTGACACTACTATAAGAACTGAATTATTGTGATTTCCATCAACACAAATAGAGTTTGAAAAAAGCATAGATACACACCGTCATTCATCATTCGTTACTCTCTCTCTCTGAATTGTGGGCATAATGGTTTTTGTACAGTATAAACCGTATTTTCTATCACCCTACACCAACCCTACCCTACACATTTATTCTGACATGTTATTTTACTGACAGAAGTTCAGCTGTAGTATTAATGTAATGAAGAGAAAATAAGAGACTCTATAACATCTCACTGTTACTGATTCATCATGAGTTCAAAGCATTATGGGTAGAATCTCTCTACAGTCTATTCTGATTCATCAACACAGTTTCACTGATTTAAAAACATAAAACCCAGGATAGAGCGGTTGAGTGAATGTGGTCTGGACTGTGTGGATGAGGCTCATTTTGTCTCCAGAGACGCTGTAGAAGGACAGAGTTCCTGCACTGTGATCCACATAAACTCCTATTCTCCTGCTGATGGACTTTACAGGGATTTTAGTCTCTATCTTATTGTGTCTGAATGAGTAACTAGAGGAAGAGCAGATCAAACTCCAGGACTGATCATTAGATCCAAACCCACATTCATCACCCGATCCCTTCCTGCTGATGCTCTTATATGACACTGATATAAACACATTAACCCCACTCCACTCAATCTCCCAGTAACAGCGTCCACACACACTCTCTCTACACAACACCTGATACCAATAATCAAATCTGTCTGGATGATCAGGATACGGCTGGACTGCTTCAGTGTAAGTAATCACTCTGTTCCTCTCAGACAGACGCATGTATTTATTCACTGTGTTCAGATCCAGATTGAGCTGATGGGAATCTGATGGAGATAAAACACATCAGAATCAGGAATTATCAATCTGTCTGATATCCTGTGCAAATCATCATTATCCATCATCTAGGTCCTTTACCCAACCCATAAAAATGATTCTGGTATGGTGTTGTCTCCAGGCAACATGATCTATTTTAATTTGTTTTTATTAAAAGAAGGCACCAATTGATTGATCAAATGTATCTCAGCACAGAAGAAGTCAAATACTAATCAATAAAAGTGCAAAAAAGACCAAAACATGACCAACAGGGGTCCTTTGTGTCCTGTTTCAGCACATGTGCATGTTACATGACTCCATATTTTCTCCATTGAAAAGTGCATTTTTCACTTGTTTGTAACCATTTAATCACCCCAAAAAAATATGAATCAAAAATATGAATCACCTACACTGGCAAGTAAAGAAGTATATAATCAAATGTTTTAGAGAAAATAACAAAAAACTGTGTGTTGCCTCAAGGGAACATTGTACCATAATGGAATCGCATAAGGCCATACAGGTATAATAGGTTTGAATACAAATTTATCATAATTGTAAGGAGAAGAGTTTGAATTATCTAAATATGTTGGCATTTTCACATGATTTTGTAATAAGAATAGTAATTCACATACTATATCTGCATATATTTTGATCTGCACATTTTCTATAGCACTTCAAAAATCTATAAAACACAGGTAGCATTGGCGGTTGATGAGGGTGATGATGAGGACTGAATGAGGGGTCATACTGTGATGAAGAAGATGAAATCATAGTGACAGTCCGTCAGGGAGAGAGTGTGGGTGAGAGAAAAGATGGAGATGAGGATGAAGATGGATATGATAACTTGATATAATAACATAATAATATTATGGTTTGGTAATATTTGTGTTCCACTATGGTACAATGTTGCCTGAGGGCAACAGTTTGATATTAAATGTTACTTTTTTTATATGAAACTTTTAATACATTAAAAACTAGATAAATTTGTTTCTTCAAGTGTCTAGTTAAAGAAATTGATGTTTTCAATAAATATATTTCTTTTTTCTACATGAAAATGCCAAATGTTTACATTTTTCCATTGTGGTACAATGTTGCCTCGAGGCAACAAACTTATAAAAATTAAATAAATTAAAAAATTATTAAAATGTTTAATGATATTGTTAAAGTGTCCAATTTTAAGCAGGAAAAACAACACAAATAATTTTTTCCTCATTGATATCATATTGCGTACCATAGAGGGTTAAAATCATAGTTATATTTCATAATATTATTGTTATTACTGTATTTTGGATTAAATAGCAGAAGAGACTTATTTCAAAACATTAAAAAATTATCTACCCCCAACTTTTTATCTGTCATTATAAATAAAAAATATATATATAATATTTCATTTTGTTGATTACTGTTATTATTCACCTATATATCATTTAAAATGAATGTCACAGGATGCCACATAACAGATTTGACTGGATAGTTTAAATATTATTATTTTCCTAAGGATCAGAAAAAGTGAATCAAATTATATTTATTAGTGTTAAATAAATGCTTAAAAAAATGGCACTGAAACCTTGCACTGATCATCACAAACTGCAGCCACTCAGCAAACAGGAAGCATTCATAATATTTTTTTCCAATGGAAAACAAGAAAAAAAACACTAATTCACATTAAAACTTTTCTGTCATGTTTCCTTCACCTTCTACAGGAAGAACATGAAAACAAACAGAGTTTTTCTGCTTGTTTTCTTAGCGACTTACATTGTAGAAAGTCGTTCCTGGTTCTGGGAACAATGTTGGTGAAAGTGACTGTGGAAATCAACAGACATGAAGAGTGTGATTATCATGTCAAGAAAAAATGATCCCTGCATCCGTTCCTAAGACATTTCTAATATGATCTTCTACATGATATGAGATGATGGAGGATCATTTCTGAGAGCAGATCAATCTCCAGGACTTTACCTCTGTCAGAGATCTTCTTCAGCTCCTCTTTGCAGAAATCCTCCAGTTTGTCTCTCAGCTGACGGACAGATTCTCTCACAACAGCAAAAGAGGAGAGAGAACTGAAGGGATCGTCATTTACGTCTGTAGATTCAGGAGGAGCTGAGAGAGACTGGAAACTCTACAGAAAACAGAAATCAAAGCTCATCACCTCCACACTTCAGCCAATAACCTGCACTACTGTAAGATTTGAGCAGCTCTTGTTGATCTTTAGTAACTCTCCTCAATCCAGCACTTTCACAGCATCAACTTCATTCTTCTCATATTCATTATATCATGTTAGAGCTGTAAGATCTAGTGTTTGACACTTACACTATATGTGAACTTTCTAGGAAAACATTTGATGATCAAACATCTGCGAATAACATAAATGTAACAGATCAAGAGCATCAATGGAGTCACATGACAGGGTTGAGTAAATCTGATCAGGAAAATCAGTTAAAAGTCAATGAGTAGATTGACCATTATTTATAACTTTTGAGCAGTTTGTGGCTCTGAAATTCACAAGGACTCTTAGGACACGATCCCAAGGTCAGGTTTTGTGGTTTAAATAGCCTGAAGCATCCTCAGCCACACTTCCTGTTTGAGGACTTCAATGTCAAATTAATTTATGTGTTAATGAAAATTATTATAAAAGTTTTCAGCAGGTTTGAAGATTTGGTAAACTTTGGTAAACAATAAAATAAAAAGATAAGTAAAGAGATGATGGGAAATCTAGCTTGGTGAAACTGGTACTGTCATGTTCTTGGATTTCACATTGTTGCAATAAATAAATAAATAAATATTAGTGAAGTTTTGAACTGTTGTCAACTGGAAGCTCAATGTATCTTTCAGGAAAAAAAATTCCTAAGAGATTTCCAGAGCTGAACTGCATTTGTAAGTGCGTCTCTTTCGAAAGAAGAAGATCAGAAGAGAGTCTGACTGATGATTATATAATAACCGAACACACAGATCAACACTTCAGTCAACGGCTCATTCTGCTCTCATGAAATGTTTCTCTGTGAGTCTCTTGCTCAAGTCCACTATGATCCTGTTCTTCTAGATCTCCGTTACCTGCAGGAAATGGATGTGATCCTGTGTGTGTGAAAGCTGCTCCAGCTCAGCGTCTCTCCTCCTCAGATCATTGATCTCCTGCCCCAGTCGCTTCAGTCGTCCTTCAGCTCGACTTACTGCAGTCTTTTCCTGACGTCTGATCCGCTGTGTAGCCTCAGAGCGGCTTCTCTCAATGGAGCGGATGAGCTCAGTGAAGATCCTCTCACTGTCCTCCACTGCTGTCTGTGCAGAGCGCTGTTAGGACACATCACAATCACACAGTGGCTTCAGTGAGTCTGACTGAGACTTCTCAAACTTCTCTTCTTCTCCAGACTCACCTTATGAGACTCCACAGCCTCTCTCAGCTGCTGAAGATCTTTCTCTCTCTGCTGGATCCTCTGCTGGAACAACCTCTGCGTCTCCTTCAGCTGGTGCTAAAGGACAAACCAATAACAGGAGAAACCTCACATAAATCATCAAGTAAACAGAAATTAAACCAGTATCAGTGAAGTGCTGAGATTGAGGGTTAAAGATCTTTCATGATAAGGTTATAGGTTCATTCATAAGTATCAGCATTATTTCATCAATGTCTAGTTTTATAGGGATAGTTCACCCAGAAATGTAAATTCTTTCATTGTTTACTCATCCTCATGTCTTTCAAACTTGTATGATTTTCTTTTGCAGAACACAACAGAAGATATTCTAAATAATGTCTCTGTTTCTAGAGCAAATCAAATATGGTGACACGTCAATAACATCAAACCTCACTGTATCATGCATGTCACACGACTAAATTAGATTTTTCCTATCACTAAAGAAGACTCATGCTGCATCTCAATTTGCATATTATAGTCCTAAATAATATCCAAAATTAGAATTACTGTGTCCCAAGTCGTAGTATAATTATTCCAAAGATACCTGGATGATCTACTATTACAGTTTAAGACCGAAGTGAAGATCAGTGCACACTCGGCTACTATTTGGCCACAACCCATTGTGCGTTGGATAAGAATTTGATTAGAACTACAAACACGGCAGATGGGAGAGTCTGATGGTTAAGTAGAAAGGTTTAGATAAAGGGGTTCGATTGATTAATAGTATATAACGTGATATTTAGGCCATCCTTAAAAATATTTTGGTTTGCAGTAACAGTAAAAAAAAAAAAAAAAGGGTTGGTAGGTAGGTCTATATATATTTTTTTTTTTTCAAGTTTCAATGTAAAAAAAAAAAAAAAAGTACAATTTTGGTGATGGTGATTACGTAGGTATGAATTTAAACAAATTAGCATATCGTGACGTCACTGACTGGGTCTTCAACCCGTGCCTTCGGGCGCATCATTGCAAACCTCATTTTGATGCAGGCTATATAGACCACAAACAAATTGAAATCTTTGTCAAAAACATGTTTATTGCATGAATTTCAGGTGCATTCATTTGAAGAAAAAAAATGAGGTAGAATCAAGAAATAAAGAAGCCACTAGATTTCAATTAAAGTGGACTTTCAGAGGAAAACAAATCAATTAAAATGTCAGACTAGAATTTACAAAATAACAGTTAATTGCATGAACATGCAATCTAATATGAGAAAACATGTCAACTTTGGAATGTTTACATCCAAAAACAAATATATCATGGAATGTGTAGGAACCCTGTTAACATGACATCCCTTTCTTTTATTGCTATGGCCAAACTATGGCATCTTTGGAAAAGGTGCCCTTTTTAGTGCAGGCTTGTACTTGCACTGTGGGCAGACTGGCAACACAATTTTATAATTCTTTAGAAGGTCTTTGTCCTTCTCGGCCCCAGGTGCTGCACAATATGCATATTAAATCCTTCCTTAATTTCAGGTTGTCTGATGCATAGTAGGCAAACTCTATTGGAGTCGAACACACCAGATGCAACCTGATGAACACTATGCCATGCAGGGAATCTTCACCTACAAGACAAGTGGATATCCTTCATTATTAACTGTTATCCTTATCTTATAGTTTTGTTTTCTCCAGAAATCCTATAATTAATAGATAGATAGATAGATAGATAGGAGACATTTACTGAAAACTGTCACTGTTTGAGTGACAAAAGACCACCTATGGAATATGACTACATGACGGAGTGCACATAACCTAAATGGACTGAGATTTGCCTTCTACAGTCAACATGGAACCACAGCTGTAGTCATACTTGAAGAGAATTCTCTGGAGTGCCCGCTGATCCCGAACTGTCAGCGACTTCCTGGCAAAGATGCAACGTGGTTCCCTTTCGATACTTCACTCGTACTGCGTATGGGGAAAGGTCTCCTTTTTCCCCGTTACTGAAGCCTTTTTCAATAACGCAGTGTAACTGCATCGTCATTGGTTCACTCATAGACAAGTTGTTGAACCAATGACGGCGCGGCATAGCTGCGCGGCCTATGGCGACAGAGCGTGCGAATATTCCCGCCGAAATGGGCGGGGTTTAGGGCTATATAAGCGGGCGTTTCGCCATAGGATTTCAGTTCTCTCTCCTTCAGCGACGACTTCACATCGCTCCTCGCTGATCTCCGGCTGAAGCCTTCGCCGCCTGGAAGAAGCTCGCCTGGAAAGAAGCTCTCGCCGCCGTCGAAGAGGCTCCCGCAGTGGACTGCTGAGCTCTCCGACGAAGAAGCACCGGCGCCCTCGTCGACTGCCGCCTCGAGCACCGTCTCGAGCCGCCCGCTTCCAGCCACCTGCCAGCCCGTCTCCTGCTGCCATCCGGCGCGCCTAAAAGAGCGATTTTCCCACGGTTTATTGCCGCTCTAAAAGAGCTTTCCAACAGCGGTTTTCACCGCTCTAGCGGCCCTCGCCGCTCTAAAAGAGCCCCATAAATGCCGTTTTCACGCCGGCGGCGTTGTTACAAATGCCGCGCCACTCGTGTGGCACATGCAGAGCCCCTCTGCATGACGACGACAGGCACGGTGAGTGCGTCGGCTGCCTGGGCAGACCCCATGCAGAGGCCGCGCTCACCGGGACCTCGTGTTCTCACTGTGTTCTCCTGCCTACGTACTACACATTATTCAGCTCTCACCTCTGTGGATGGCTCTGAAGAGAAGGGTTACGAGCATCTACCGCCCCTGGACGAAGCAGTGGCGGCTCACCTCTGTCCCCCCACGGCTGTGGGTTGGAAAACTAAGAGGGCCCTTCCATCCAAGCCCTGCAGGACCACTTCTGCCCTGGCTGGCAGAGCATATACGTCCGCGGGCCAGGCTGCCTCAGCGCTGCACACCATGGCTATTCTCCAGGTGTTTCAAGCGAAAGCCACAAAGGCCACAGCTCAGGCCATTGGACGATCCATGGCCAGCCTGGTCGTACTTGAACACCATTTGTGGCTCAATCTGACCGAGATTAAGGAGATGGATAAGACGGCCTTTTTGGACGCCCCGGTCTCTCCCTCTGGTCTCTTCGGGTCAGCAGTAGAGGGCTTTACGGAGCGTTTTACTGCAGCACAAAAGTCATCCCAGGCTATGCGACACTTCCTGCCTAAACGCTCTAGCTCCACGTCTGCTTCCAGCCGCCCCAAGTCTGCGCCGCCTCAGCAGAACAAACCTGCCCCCTCTACCTCTCAGGCAGCACCACCCAAGGAACAGTGCCATCGTAGGCGCTCCTCCTTCCTGAGGCAACGTCAGGGACAGGGCCTAAAATTACGCTGGACCCGACGCCTCCTAAGCCCTCCTGATTTTTCAGGAAGGAAGAGGATGGGGCAAAGTCTCACCACAGCCGGACCACCCCAAAAGCTCTATCGTTCCACCCCCCCTCCGCCTCGTTCAGCTCCGGGCGTGGGAGATATGTTCAGTGTTGTGCTAACTGGGCCCAGTGCTGCGTCCATGCAAAACGCCATTCTTATGGCGAACACTATTAATATTTTACCTTCTCTAAGAAAGAGCAAAGTTCCTCTTCCACTCTCTCCGGTGCACGGGCCCCCGATTGGCAGCCCGTCACCCGATACCATTCAGCCCCTTGTCACGCGGGCCGAGGCCTGGCGGGCCATCCCCGGAGTGTCAAGCTGGGTTCTGGGAACCATAAGTCGAGGCTACTCGCTTCAGTTCGCCCGAAGGCCCCCGCGCTTCAGCGGGGTGCTTCAGACTTCAGTCAACACGGACGACGCTCATGTCCTCCGAGCCGAAGTCACGTCTCTTCTGAGGAAAGGAGCTATAGAAATAGTCTCCCCCTCAGAAAGCAATTCGGGGTTCTACAGCCGTTATTTTCTAGTTCCCAAAAAAGATGGCGGTCTCAGACCCATCTTAGATCTCAGGCTCTTGAACCTCTCCCTCATGAGACGGAAGTTCAAGATGCTAACGCTGAAGCAGATCCTCACACAGGTTTGCCCCGGGGACTGGTTCTGCTCGCTGGACCTGAAGGATGCATACTTTCACATCCAGATAGCCCCCCATCACAGGCGATTCTTGAGATTCGCGTTCGAGGGTGTGGCTTACCAATATACGGTCCTTCCATTCGGGCTGTCCCTAGCTCCTCGCACTTTTACCAAGTGCATGAACGTGGCGCTTTCCCCACTGAGACAGATGGGAATCCGGGTTCTCAATTACCTCGACGACTGGCTCATCCTAGCCCAGTCACGAACCGAGCTGGAGCATCACAGATCCATGTTACTCAGCCACTTGGAGTGCCTGGGTCTCAGGGTCAACTTTGCCAAGAGCTCACTGCTCCCCAGCCAGCGTATAACGTTCCTGGGTGCGGTTTTCGACTCAGTCCGTATGACGGCTGTAGTCTCTCCAGAGCGCGCTCTGGCCATTCAGCAGCTTGCGGCATCAGTCAGGAACAGAGCCTATTTCCCTCTGAAGTTTTTCCAGAGGATGCTAGGGCTGATGGCTTCCGCCTCCCCGGTTCTGCAGCTCGGCCTTCTTCAGATGCGGCCTCTGCAGTACTGGTTGAAGTTCCGGGTCCCTCCTCACGCCTGGTGGCACGGCCGCCTGCGTCTCAGGGTCAATCAGGTCTGTTTGGCAGCTCTGAAACCCTGGATGAACCCTGTATGGTTCAGCCAAGGGGTACCCCTACAGGCGGTGTCCAGAAGGATGGTGCTCTCAACGGATGCGTCCAACACAGGTTGGGGCGCTCTTTGCGAGGGCAGACTGGCCTTCGTCTCGTGGTCTCACGAGGAATGCCATCTGCACATCAACTGCCTCAAGATGTTGGCAGTGATTCGAGCCCTTCATGCGTTCCAGGCACACCTGACAGGGCGCCACGTCTTAGTCCAGTCGGACAGCATGACGGTGGTGTCATACATAAATCACCAGGGCGGCCTTTCGTCCAGCTGCTTATGCGCTCTGGCGAAGCGTCTTCTGGAATGGGCATCACCGAGGTTTCAGTCGCTCAGGGCGACTCACATACCCTGGAGAACAAACTTGGGAGCAGACATGCTATCTCGGAGCAATGTCCCCTCAGACGAGTGGATGCTCCACCCCCAGACGGTTCTCAAGATCTGGGAGTTCTTTGGGAAGGCAGAGGTAGACATCTTCGCTTCAGAAGGCAACTCTCACTGCCCAATTTATTTCTCGAAGGAGGAAGATGCGCTGGCCCATGTCTGGCCCAGCACCCTCCTTTACGCTTTTCCCCCGATCGCTCTGATCCCACAGGCCATCAGACGAATCAGGGAAGACAAGCTCAGAGTCCTCCTGGTGGTTCCGCTCTGGAGGAGCCAAGTTTGGTCCTCAGAGCTGTTCAGGCTTTCCACAAAAGCTCCGTGGCCGATCCCCCTGAGACGGGACCTCCTCTCTCAGGCGAACAGGACGATTTGGCATCCCCAGCCAGAACTCTGGGCTCTGCACCTCTGGTCCCTCGACGGGAGCCTGCTAACCTCCCCAGGGACGTGCTGAATACCATTTCTGGTAGGAATGGCTTCCTCTTGGGCCTGGTCTAGTGGAGTTTCGATTAAAGACATCTGTGAGGCGGCCAGCTGGTCCTCGCCATCCACTTTTGTCAGATTTTATCATTTGGACGTCCCGACCTTACAAGCTCGGGTCCTCTCTGTATGATCCAGCGGCCTCTATCGAGCTCCGCTTCATGCCACTCTGGGAGTTAACTCCCTTTTTGTAGTGTAACGAGGGTTCGGCGGCTCCGGCCTTCTCACTTGTCCTCTGGTTCCCTCACGGTGCCCAAGACAAGTCCAGTCGTTCCCTGCCGTGGCACGGCGCGGTTGAATTCGTTCCCCATACGCAGTACGAGTGAAGTATCGAAAGGGAACGTACTCGGTTACTAACGTAACCTCGGTTCCCTGAGATACGGAACGAGTACTGCGTTACATGCCGTGCCACGAGGCTGCGGCTTCAGTGTCGTCGCTTCAGTCAACCTGAAATCCTATGGCGAAACGCCCGCTTATATAGCCCTAAACCCCGCCCATTTCGGTGGGAATATTCGCGTGCTCTGTCACCATAGGCCGCGCAGCTATGCCGCACCGTTATTGGTTCAACAACTTGTCTATAAGTGAACCAATGACGATGCAGTTACACTGCGTTATTGAAAAAGGCTTCAGTAACGGGGAAAAAGGAGACCTTTCCCCATACGCAGTACGAGTGAAGTATCGAAAGGGAACCGAGGTTACGTTAGTAACCGAGTACGTTTTCCACACTCATAACATTGGACTGTTGCACGTGTTTACGATTAGAAATGTCAACAACAAAAAATCGCATACGTAGGCGATTCTAGCCCGAATCTGTATCTGTATGCATGAGACTGTCTGAATACCGGCAGAATTTACATTTCTGTTGTAAAAAGAGAAACATTGCGCATTAGTATTATTTGCTGTTATGCGTGTGTGTCCAAAGCTGCAGTTGCTGTGTGACGTGTTCCAAAAAAAAAAAAAAAAAAAAAAAAAACCTGGACGCACTCCGAGAGAAGGCCGTTAAAATCAATTTCCTATTTTCATTTTCAAAACTTGTGTTGGTTGGTCCAATCGATTCGTGCATTTCGTGATTTTCGAACATAAAGTGACAGCTCCATAAGAAAAGGTTCCAACCAGCAGCTAGCTGTCATTGTAAGCCTATAGCACAACTCCATCCCTGACAACAACATAGTGATGGCACAGATCCGGCCCTTATCTGGTCCGTGTATAAACCACATGTTCCAGATGAGGGCCGGATTTGGGCCAGACTATGTTGCTGTCTGGGATGTATTGCCTACTCCCTGGTAATGACCATTAATTTTGAATAATGCGCGCCTAAATGTAGGCTCATACAGACGTATTTCACAAGCATATCTCAAAATTCTCCATCTCATACACTATTGAAGTTAGCTTCTAACGTTAACAGGAAGGCTAGTAGGTTATGCATGCTAGCTTTAAATAAAAAAAACCTGCTCTGCTACTCAAGAATGCAAACTCACCATTATTGCAGGAACAAAGCATCGGGTCCTTCGGGGTCTTCGCCTGGCCCATCATGATGGAAAACGCATTCCTCGTGTTGTTGGGTGGTGGTGTCTCACTTTGAAATTTCAATTTAAAAGAAACCACTTTGATTTGTGGGTCAAATTGTAGCACGTCCTCAATAGTTTGAGTTTCCTCCACCAACATTTTAGTGGTTTCCTTCAAGTCAGTCGACACAGTCACGGTTAAACTAGACGGGAGAATGGATGGGAAAAGATCTGGGCACAGTTTTTCCAGAACTTCGTGCAAAGTTAAAGCGGTGTACGAGCTGTTTTAATGAATTTTTTTAGATGTATTATGGTACCCGAACCTGTATGACTTTGAACGGTGACCGCAAACATTTTGTTTACCAAGCGCGAACCGTTGACTCTGACAGTGAATGAGAGTATGAGACGAAGCGAACGCACAGGCCATAGTGTGACATCCGTTAACCAATAGTGTAAACATAGATGACGTCACAGGTTTTTATTTAAAAGAAAGAACGTAGCCTTTGTTTGTATGTAGGCCTAGGCAATTTATATATTTACAATACTTACTAAAATATAATTAAAGGTGCCCTAGATTCAAAAATTGAATTTACCTCAGCATAGTTAAATAACAAGAGTTCAGTACATGGAAAAGACATACAGTGAGTCTCAAACTCCATTGTTTCCTCCTTCTTATATAAATCTCATTTGTTTAAAAGACCTCAGAAGAACAGGCGAATCTCAACATAACACCGACTGTTAGGTAACAGTCGGGGTGTACGCCCCCAATATTTCCATATGCCAGCCCATGTTCCCAACTTTATGAAAGGCATTAGACAAGGGCAGCCAGTAACGTCTGGATGTGCAGAGCTGAATCATCAGACTAGGTAAGCAAGCAAGAACAATAGCGAAAAATGGCAGATGGAGCAATAATAACTGACATGATCCATGATAACATGATATTTTTAGTGATATTTGTAAATTGTCTTTCTAAATGTTTCGTTAACATGTTGCTAATGTACTTTTAAATGTGGTTAAAGTTACCATAGTTTCTTACTGTATTCACGGAGACAAGAGAGCCGTCGCTATTTTCATTTTTAAACACTTGCAGTCTGTATAATTCATAAACACAACTTCATTCTTTATAAATCACTCCAAATAGTGTGGCATTAGCCGTTAGCCACGGAGCACAGCCTCAAACTCATTCAGAATCAATGTAAACATCAAAATAAACACTGTACTTATGCAATTAGACATGCTGCATGACGAACACTTTGTAAAGATCCATTTTGAGGGTTATATTAGCTGTGTGAACTTTTTTTATGTTGTTTAAGGCAAGCGCGAGCTCTTAGGGCGTGGAGCACGAGAATTAAAGGGCCACACACCCTGAATCGGCTCATTTCTAATTATGCCCCAAAATAGGCAGTTAAAAAAATGAATTTAAAAAAATCTATTGGGTATTTTGAGCTGAAACTTCACAGACACATTCAGGAGACACCTTAGACTTATATTACATCTTTTAAAAAAAAGTTCTAGGGCACCTTTAATATTATTTTATTGCTTTTGTATTAGTTGTTTGAAGAGTTAAAAAAAAAAAAATTGGTCGGTCTTAACGCAAATTTACAACCGGCAAGTCGGTCGGACTTAAAGCAAAAAAAAAATATATAAAAATTTGAGTCGGTCCTAAATTGACAGGGTCGGTCGGGTTACGGCAAACAAGAATATTTTTAAGGATGGCCTTATTCACATAATATCTGCAACAGCATTGTGAACTTTTGTAATATGTTCATAAACAAAATGATGAACCTGTAAATAATCATAATGTGACATCTTTAAGTTCATACCTGTTTCTCTGTCCTCTGTGCTGCAGCTGATACAGTGTCGTGGTTTTTATGTTCATACATTGTATATAGCAGACATATACACTTCTGATCAGTGCAGCAGAAATTTTTAAGGATCTTGTCATGTTTCGGGCAGATCTTCTCCTGCAGTCGTCCAGTGGCTTCAGTCAGATTGTGTCTCTTTCCTTTAAAGAAACTCTCATGTTGTTCAACGTGATTCTGACAGTAAGAGTTCAGACACACCAGACAGGACTTGACGGCTTTGTGTTTTCTTCCAGTACAGACGTCACACTGCACATCTCCAGCTCCAGCATAACAGTCAGCAGGAAGTTTAATCTTCTTCAGTTTCTCCACTATTTCAGCCAGAATGGTGTTTTTAGCTAAAGCAGGTCTTGGACTGAAGGTCTGTCTGCACTGAGGACAGCTGTAGACTCTCTTCTGATCCTCCTGATCCCAGAAGCCTGTAATACAGATCTTACAGTAACTGTGTCCACAGGAAGTGGTCACTGGATCCTTCAGGAGATCCAGACACACTGAACACATGAACTCATCCTGAGAAAATCTGGCTTCTGCCATTTTACTGCTTGAATACAGAGACACAAACACACAACAGCTCAACTACACTCGGGTAATTCTGAACTCTGAACTGATTCCTGTTTCCTGGTTCTGTGTTTAAGTGACGTGTGTAAAACAGGTGTGTCTGTAAAGCAGCTTCCTCATTCTTGGTCCTGAAGAGCCTCATTGCTACCAAGTTTCTAGTTTTCATATGTGTTCCCACACACATTGTGTTTAATCAGTCTCAGAAACACACTATACCTTAGAGAGAAATGAAACAACATTCTTTAAAGTTCAGTAATTCTGTATCTTCAAGTTGTTCCAAACTTTTTCCTTGTCTTTGTTCTGCAGAACACAAAGAAAGATATTTGAGATATGAGATCTGCTTGGTTACAAACATTCTTCCAAATATATTTCTTTGTGTACAGCAGAACAAAGAAATGTATACAGGTTTGGAACAACTTGAGGGTGTGTAAATGATGACAGAATTTTCATTTTTGGGTGAACTGTCCCTTTAAGGACTGTTTTATGGTATGGAACCAATGGACTCTGCTTTTTACAAGTTTTTTACAAGCCTAAGTTTTTAGTTTTATTGTGTTCTTTTAAGTTCCTTGTGAGTATTGTAAATACACTTTATTGATTCATTTCACTTCTGTTGTCTGTCTCATCTTTGTAAACACTCATAGCCTCTCACACAGTATAATCTGACCCCAATTTTAACACGTGTAATTCAACCTTTTGGGCTGAGTGTTAAAGTGGTGTTATCAAAAAATAAACTGTTGCAAATGTCTAAATGACTTGCATAAGGTAAATGCTCCTGATGTGTACAGATACCTCTTTCTTTTAGTTAGTTTTGGCAGGATTCTCTCACTAATTGGAGTTTAGCAAGCATAGACAATCAAATTAAGATACTGTTGACACTACATTTACACTTATCTGATTGGTTCAATAAACACAACAGGTGCCAGAAGACAATCTAACTTTGATATGTCTCAGCAGAGAAAATCTCGCTGCCAGAAGGGTACATTTAATGCACTTATACACAAATATTTCTTAATTGACCACAAGTTGATTTAGTTTGCCTGTTCCCAGAAGTTTTTTACGTGCACTGTCAAGCCAGGAGGACTCTTTTCCACGTGCTGCAATGGATGGACTCAAGAGAGGTTGTACAGGTGATTTGGTGAGATCAACCACAATCACTGGTGTACCTACAACACTCTAAACTTTGCATCTGGTAAGCTTTGGTACAAGTGTGTTTGATTAAAACTGAAAGTTAAACTATTCTGCAGAACAGTGGTTGTCCAGGAACAGACTTTGACATCCCATGTTTTTCAGAGTGACAACATGGGTTTTAAAGGATGCAATACAAACAGTACTTGACATTTAATTATTTATGTATTTATTTTTTATTTGTCAGTTACTCCAGTGTCCAGGAACATACAAATACAGCCTCAAACCCACAATGGGAGAGAGAATTTAAAAAAAAAGAAAAAGAAATACACACACACACACACACACACACAAAAAAAAATACAACTGTGTCAGGCAGGAAAGTAAATGTCACAGAGACAAACTCTGTGGTTCCCTCCTCTGGCCATCAGAGGGAGCCATTGCCAGAGTATTGACGCAAACACACACACACACACACACATACGCTCACATTTCCCAGCAGCCCGTACCTTGGACTAATCAGTGCCACAGCTGATACTCATCAGCGGGACTATAAAAGATTCTCATATCTCTCAGTCCATTGCGAAGTCTTGTTTTGCCTTGGTGAACATTTCTGAGCGTTATATATCCTACCTGTTACCTATACTACCTGTTGCTGATCCTGTTGTTGCCCGTTATTGATCCTCTGCTGCCTGCCTTTGACCCCCGCCTGTTACTTTTGTCCGTGAGTGATATCTGCCTGTCCTGACCTACTGCCTGTTACCTGACCACGATTCTGCTTGCCCCTGTTGTACCAGTCTGCTCCTGTCTGACCCTGCCTGTATGACCACGGTCTTTATTAATAAAAGCATGCAAATGGATCCCTGCCAGAGTGATGAGTTGTTACAGAAGACTTCGCCAACACAAGGTCCAGCTGCTTTCTCTCACCTGTGTGCTACGATGTCAGCCTAAGCCAACCAGCTCGCTGCCCATCAACACCAGCTCAACCGCCTCACAAATCTCATGAAAGAACTGGTAAAAGCACTGCACGGCATTCAAATTGCCGCTCCAGCGGCATCTCCGCCACCTGCCACGGCCATCATTACCCACGTGGCAGGCATGCCGCCACCAGTGAATTCCCACAATAAAACAAAATGTAAGGGTTTCATTCTCCAATGTTCCCTCTTCATAAGTCAGCAACCTGCCATGTATACCATCGACGCTGGTAAGATCGCATTAGTCTGTTCACTGTTCACAGGGAGGGCTCTGGAATGGATTACGGCGGTGTGGAGAGATGATGGAACTGCTTTTCCCACATATGATTATTTCCTGCAGAGATTTAAAGAGGTTTTTGATCATCCCAGTGACGGGAATGAAGCCGGCAATCGTTTGATGGAGCTCATAGAGGGACGTAAAACTGCGGCTGAATATGTCCTTGCTTTTTGTACACTTGCGGCTCAAACCAGCTGGGTGAGTGATACTTATGAATTACAGACGGAACTGGCCTGCCGTGATGAGGGTAAGAGCCTAGACCAATTAATTGAACAAGTCGACAACCTCATTCGTTCCCGCAAAGCTGGACAGAGACGCAATGTTCATGCACCACTACCTGCTGATACTGACAATTCAGAGCCCATGCAAGTGAATGCTTACCACCTGTCTGAAGAGGAGAGAAGCCGCCATCTAACTCACTGCCTGTGCTTGTACTGTGGAAACCCTGATCATGTGAGAAATAACTGTCCAGTTCGAACCCGTCCAGGGAGCCAACGGTCGGTGAGTGACGCCAATCCTTACTATAGCTCAGATATGTGTGTTTTGTAGCTCAGCCTTTGACACTGTGAATCATCAGATCCTTCTGTCCACCCTCTCATCACTGGGCATCACAGGTATTCCACTTCTCTGGTTTGAATCCTATCTCACAGAAAGGTCTTTCAGGGTTGCCTGGAGAGGTGAGGTATCCAAAACTCATCAACTGACCACAGGGGTTCCCCAGGGTTCAGTTCTTGGACCCCTCCTCTTCTCCATTTATACTACATCACTTGGTCCCATCATTCAGGCACATGGTTTCTCCTAGCATTGCTATGCTGATGACACACAACTCTTCCTTTCATTCCAACCAGATGATCCCACAGTAGCTGCACGAATCTCAAGCTGTCTGGCGGACATCTCGGCATGGATGAAAAATCACCATCTACAGCTCAACCTAGCTAAGACTGAGCTTCTCGTCTTCCCTGCCAATCCGACTCTAATTCATGATTTCAGCATCCAGCTAGGTATATCCTCAATTACCCCATTAAATTCAGCCAGAAATCTTGGAGTAATCCTTGATGACCAACTGACCTTCAAAAACCACATTGCACAGACAGCACGGTCATGCAGATTTGCACTATACAATATCAGGAAAATCAGGCCCTTCCTAACAGAACATGCAACACAACTTCTGGTCCAGGCCCTGGTCATTTCTAGGCTTGATTACTGCAATGCTCTTCTGGCTGGACTGCCATCATGCACAATCAAGCCTCTACAAATGATTCAGAACGCTGCAGCACATCTCGTCTTTAATGAGTGCAAAAGAGCCCACATCACACCTCTCTTCATCTCTCTGCACTGGCTACCACTTGCTGCTTGCATCAAATTCAAGACGTTGACGCTTGCTTACAGATCTACCACAGGCTCAGCATCCTCCTACTTCCACTCACTCTTACAAGTCTACACTCCTACCAGAAGCCTACGCTCATTAAAAGAGCAAAGGCTTGTGGTACCATCACAGAGAGGCACAAAATCACTCTCCAGAACATTCTCGTTCACTGTTCCTTGCTGGTGGAATGATCTTCCTACCTTCATCCGGAATGCAGAATCCCTGGCAATATTCAAAAGACAGCTGAAAACATCTCTTCCGTGAGCACTTAACCTCATCCTAAAAAAAACAAAAAAACAAAACCTTCTTATTCCTATCCTTTCACTTCCTTTAATCCCTCTCTATTGTAGTTTATGATACTCTGAGCAGTGCCTATAACTTGTATTGTGAGCACTTCTTGTGTCTATTTGCCTCGTCATGACGACTCGCTTGTTGTATTCCTCACTTGTAAGTCGCTTTGGATAAAAGCGTCTGCCAAATAAATAAAATTTAAATGTAAATGTGTTTCTGTGCCCATAACACTGCTGGTAAACGTCTTGAAACAACCACCCTACTGGATTCCGGGGCAGCAGGGAACTTTATGTCCTAGAGTTATGCCCAGCAACATCAAATTCCATTAATCGAATGCTCTTCTTCTCTCACCGTTGAAGCAATAGACACGTAACCCAGCAGATCACCATGCAGACTGGTGTATTCCACACTAGGAACATCCAATTTCATATCTTACCCACTTCTACCTCATCCATCATCTTAGGTTTGCCATGGCTATGTACCCATAACCCCCATGTTTGCTGGAGAGAAGGACAAATCATCCATTGGAACAAGAACTGTTTAGCCAAATGTCTGTCTCACTCACCTCCTCTGTTCATTAGAGCCATTTATCTCTCTGGAGTCTTTTTTTTCACATTGCAGCAAAACAGACTTAAAATACTAATTTCTTGTCATAGAGACATAAGTAATATATCAATTGTAACTATAGAATGTCTTCTTTTATTTGTGTACACTCAGAGTAAAAACACAATGTTGTGCTTTTTGTAAAATAAAGAAAACTAACATGAAGCGTGATCTCTCGTCTCCCTCTGAACGAAGTCCAATCTGATAGTTCTCAGAAAATGAACTGTAACTTATGAATACTAATGACAAAAAAAATGACACTTATGTCTAAAGAAACGTTGAAATGTCAGGTTTTAAATCGTGCAAGTCAAATCGAAAACAAACATTCTGTGTTTATATATGTATGTATGTATGTAATCTGTATGAAAAGAGAGCCATGTCAGAAGTCTGTGATTCAGCTCATTACCCGCTAATGCGGCCACGCCCACGGAGCCAGCGCTATTCAGAGGCAAATTCTGAGGCAATACATGTATGCATTGTCTCAATCGTGTATTTATTGTCTTGAAAAGTGTTTATCTGGATGTTAACACTCTGAGGTCTGAGGGTATCGCCGGCGATACCACCGCGGTTTTTTTCTTACCAGTGTGAAAGAGACTCAAAATACTCTGTTAATGTTGCACATACAATTAAGAGTTATACACCATTTTAATCTGTGGAATATCTTCTTTTATTTGTTTACACTCGCAGTAAAAACAAAATGTTGTGCTTTTTGTAAAATAAAGAAAACTAACATGACGCATGATCTCTCGTCTCCCTCTGAAGGAAGTACAATCTGATAGTTCTCAGAAAATGAACTGTAATTTAGTGAATACTAATGACAAAAAAATAAGACTTACGTCTAAAAAAACGTTGAAATGTCAGGTTTTAAATCGTGTAAGTCAAATCGAAAACAAACATTCTGTGTTTATGTAATCTGTATGAAAAGAGAGCCATGTCAGAAATCCGTGATTCAGCTCATTATCCGCTAATGCGGCCACGCCCACGGAGGAAGCACTATTCACACGCAAATTCTGAGTCAATACATGCATACATCATCTCAATCGTGTATTTATTGTCTTGAAAAGTGTTTTGAATAGCCATAGTTAGCGATCTCTGTCCTCTGTTAGTTCGGTTAGTTCCTGGATTGCCTATTCTTCTTTAGTGCTCAGGCATTTGTGGACTAAAGGTGTACAGAGCGCCCTCCGGCTGCAAGTATGAATTGTTGAGTATAAATAAATGTATAAAGTATGAAATAAATATTACTCTTCTATATAGAAAATTGACAAACATATGAGAATCCATCAATATTTCTCCAAATGTTCATGCTTTTAAGCTAAAAGCCTATATGAAATGCCATAGAGGTAACATAATTGTTCAGACACTTTGCATCACAGAAATACATTATATTTTAAAGAATATAATAGAATACCATTATTTTAAATTGTAATAATATTTCACAGTATTGCTGTTTTTTCTGTATGTTTGATTTACACCATGATGAGATTTGAATCATGATCACAGAGGGTTTCTTCACAGCCTACCTGACTGAAAGGCCTCATTAATTTGCAAGTCTTTTCAGGTCATTATTATGTGATTCTTTTGTCTTCTCAGGTGAGAATCACCCATTATACATGAGGATTCACGCCTCCACGCATACTGTGTTTCTTGACCAAAGATGTTTTAGAAAATTTAAATCTCTCTGGTTTTATATGAACAAGCAGGCAGCATAATTTTTACCTCATTTTGAAGCAAAAACTCTAGTCTACAACCTCAAATACCCAGAAGTCTTGTGAACAAAGATTTAATATATATTTTTTGGCTTTATTTCAGTGACTTAAGTTTTTTGTTTTTTCAATAACCACACATAAACGTTATTCCTTCAAAAACACAAACATGTACATACATGTTCCTCACATATTATTGTAGCCTAGTTTGTGCTGAATACAGTGTAATGACACTTTTTCCATTAATATGTTTATGAACAACTGAAAAAAGCACAAATGTCAGGGCATGTCAAAACTTCTCCAGGGTCCCAAAAATCCTCAGACCCCTGAGGGTTAACTGCAACCGCTGCCCTCTGTCATTCAAATAATGGCGGTTCATGGGAACTTCATCTATAAGAGTGAATAAACCTTGCTTAGACAAATCCAAATGAAACCTTGCGGCTCGTGACGACACATTAATGTCCTAAGACACGAAACGATTGGTTTGTGTGAGAAACTGAACAGTATTTATATCATTTTTTACCTCTAATACACCACTATGTCCAACTCCGTTCAGGACTCCTTTAGTGATGTCTGATCGCGCTCTGACAACGGCAGTGATGTCTCGCGCATATACTTCAATGAGTGTCAGACATCACTGCCGTTGTCAGAGCGCGATCAGACATCACTAACCGATGCTGAACGGAGTTGGACATAGTGGTGTATTAGAGGTAAAAAATGATATAAATACTGTTCGGTTTCTCACACAAACCAATCGTTTCGTGTCTTAGGACATTAATGTGTCGTCACGAGCCGCAAGGTTTCATTTGGATTTGTCTAAGCAAGGTTTATTCACTCTTATAGATGAAGTTCCCATCAACCGCCATTATTTGAATGACAGAGGGCAGCGGTTGCAGTTAAAAATCATCATTTGAGATCGACTGAAGAAAAAATGTCACCTACATCTTGGATGCACTGGGGGTAAACAGATAAACATCAAATTTTCATTTTTGGGTGAACTATCCCTTTAACATTACGTTAACTTAGGCTATACCTCAGAATTAGTCAGCAAGAAAAATAACAAAACAAACAATTTAAAACAAAATGAACTGGATTAACTGAATTATGCAAGTATAAGTATCATAACTTTATTATTATAAAATATACCTAAACTGAGTGCTTGCCTGTGTGTAATCCATAGACTATAATCAAACGCATCATTTTATTCTGGAGACTGAACTCGCGCTCTGCTGCCACACTGGAGCGCACTCACCACCTACTGGACAAGGGTGGGAATTACATTTACAGGCTACATCAGCCTCAGTAATCTGTCAAAATAATGGACGGCCTACATATTTTTTCCGTCATTGCAAAAAAAATAAAAAATCGGTTAACGCGACCTCTGAGATATATAAATATATCTCATATTTATACATATCTCAATGTCACACGACCGCGGTGGCGCGGTTGTCATGCCGACCGTAACAGCCTTAACTGTATAAAAAAGTAACAATCCCAACTATGTCTTCAGACAGTTTACAAAATACAGCCTTCACGCAGCTCTCCATGTACGCGCTTCGGATGAGTATACACAAAAAAGTTCTCCTTTGCGTCTTACAGTTGAATGTTTAAAGTGGCAAGGTTTAAATGAGTTTAGTTTAAACACAGTAGCAACGTGAGATGTTCAGGTCTCACCAGGACTCGCGCTATCTACACCCGGGTGATGACGGCGTGAATAACATACGGCTCATTCATTGAACATTTGTTTATAGTGATTACGGTAGTTTGCTCCACATCTGATTTTCTATAGCCAAACCAGTTCCAAATTGTAGAGGTAGCTCCTCGCTTAACAACAAGCTGCTCCTCAGCCTCACGTCTGCCTTCCGTCATGCTTGTTTCACTCCGCAATTGAACAGTGAATCGGTCGCGCACGAAACTACGTCAACAACTAGACTTATCGTAATTATCGCGAGGAGACAAATTTTTATCGTGAGGACAATTTTCAACGGTATATATCGCAAACGATAATATCGCCCATCCCTAGTATACATTGTGCATCGGAGATTTCTGTCTCAGAAACGGCTCGACACGCGATAAAACTATTTTATCCCACTTGTTATTTACATTATAAAATGTTGCCTCTGTGCCAGCTTTGTAGTTTAATCGATTGTATAATTTTTTGACACAATGTGTTCATAATCATACTATAAAATACTACAAACAAAAATAAACACATTAACAAGTGTACATAATTTCATGTATTTATCCCTTTTAATAAAGTTGTTTGTTGTTAAAGTTGTTAGCGCGATCTCTCTTCTTGTGAAGCAAAAATGCATCATAGACAAATGTCCTAATATTATTGCATATAGAAACAGCTGGCGACTCTGGCGAGATTGAATATGCAAGATAATGTCTATATAGCAATAATAAATGCAATTGTATTTTCTTCATAATTTCTCCATACCGATAGCAGAACCGTTAACGTCAGAGCTTATCGATACACCGGCCTTTCAAAATTTAGCCCCGGGGTCAATTTAATACCGGGTTTCGGTACCCATCCCTAGTAAAAACTCACTTTTTGTACTTGCCCTTGAAGAGTCAAGTAATCTCCTCGTGAGAAGATGTCTTCCTCTGCTGTGGCATTGTGTGAGGGAGGGCGTCTTTAGCAGCCTTCTCCTCCTCTTCAGAAAGTGTAACAGGTGCTGTTCTAAATTTACTTGATGTCTTGCCAAAAATATAAATTTTGGCGGCTGTATTTATTTCACTAATTGTTACATTTTTTAAAAAAAAATAGGAAACTCCCTCTTAGAAATCTGGTGTCTCATTGTTGGATGACAAGTATACGTTCTTTTCATCAGTGAGGGCACTTAAGTTAGAGGCTTGTATTAATATTTATTGTACAGGCTATTCAAATCAATTTCTGCAACTAAACAGAGATAACATGTACATGTTTAATATTTCCTCCATAATTACATTTCTAAAGAAATATATTTTTGTAGGACTTTGTTGCCACAGCTTAGGGACAGGTCCAGGACTGGAACGTGGCTCCCTTGTACTTTAGCCATCCTCAGAGGTTGTATCTGCAGAATAATAGCCCAACGGTTACGTCGTATTAAGGCAGGGGTGTCCAAACTTGGTCCTGGAGGACCACTGTCCTGCAGAGTTTAGCCACAACTTGCCTCAACACATCTGTCTAAAAGTTTCTAGTATGCCTATGTAGAACTTGATTAGCTGGTTCAGGTGTGTTAAATTGGGGTTGGAGCTAAACTCTGAAGGGCAGTCTACAAAGGGGCCTAATGAACTCGATCGTGCAAAAAATGGCCAGGATCTCTACATTTTATCTGATAATGATGCACAATGCCTCCACCAATAGACATAACAAAGGAAGCCATTACACTTTATAAAGCGCTGGGTCAATTTTTTGGGCGGTGTGCAGACCTCCATTGCCATCGCTGTGTGATGGAAAAGAAGATGATTTTCATCTGTGGGAACTTCATTTGGAGGTCTTGCAAGTCCTGCTTGATTCCTGCAACAAGCTTCACACTCTTGATGTTTCCGAGGTCGTTTCCGCCACAGTGAATCAAGAGGACATCTGGCACAGCTCTTCCCTTCAAAGCCCTGATGGAAGAAGAGGAGGAGGTTTCTCCAAACCATGCCTCCCCAGCCAAACCACCTGACATGGGCATCCAGCCCAAGGTTGGTCCCGATTGTCTCCCTCGCATGTTTTTCTCCTCGCCGAATGTAGCTGTCCCCAATGATGAATATCAAAAAAAATATTTTATAAAATATTAATAAAAAAAAACAGTATCACCTTTCTAAGAAACTTTATGCTTAGCATAAAACACTTTATGCTAAGAACTGTTTTTAATTGATATTGGTGATGTAGATGCGTGTTTTTTAAATCACTGATTAAACTGTAATACATCAAACCTTCATAATAATAGAGCTATACAGCTGTTGATGGATGGACTGAATACAGCTGGGATAACAAACAACTAATAAAACTTGAGTTTGCCTGTATTATTCTAAAATTAAAAGCTTTACTCTGAAATCACAATTGAGCATTTATTTACATATATTTTTATGTCATTACTTTTGGCCTCTGGGGCGGCAGTGAAATTTGTTGACATCATTTCTTACGTTACCCAGCTAACACACGAAGTAACAGTTACGTAATGTATTCGTACTTTTTGGTAATTTCATGACTTACTAACTGACAACGTAACTACAATGTCGCACGCTAGTAATTTCATTACCTTCAGATTACCATCTCACAACATCGTCAGTACGATGTCCTAACATTATAAGATTACCAAGAACGTTCCAGATATGTACTGTATTTGTAATTTATTGGTCATTCCATAACTTACTATCAACGTAACAGCAACGTCATGTGCTCGTAATTTCATTACCATCATTTACAAGTTCTTTATATGTTATTATTACCAGAATTTGCCATTTAAAATGTGTAATTAAACGTCAGACACAAGACTGAAATGTCCCTAAAGAAAAAAATTGTTTCTTTTCACCAAGTCAGAATATGGATGCTTTTTATATATAATGACGTGACATACAGCGCGCGCCTCCACAAATGGAGTGTATGCCGCACCCACAGTATGTATGTGAGTGAAGTTAATTTTTCGGAGAAAATAATTTATTTTTCCGAGGTGACAACGAATAAATAGCTGTGTCCGAAACCGTGGTGGTGGTGTCCGAATTCTGAGTGAATGACTTCATTCCCTATATTCGTTCACAACTTTATACCCACAACTCTCTGATTTCGAGTGTACATTCGATGTACACTTGCTGAAGCACTATTTCCCAAAATCCATTTTTTTTTTTTTTTACTTTTTTTTTTTAATTAATCACTACTTGAATACAACCCACTAAAATGTAGGGGGACATTATTATATAGATGAATTTAAAAAAATGAAATTATATTAATAAAAAAATATATATTTATTATTAAAATATATTATATAGGCATTAAATCAATTAAATGTGTTTTACTAACAGCAATATGTCTTAATAATTTGTGTCACTGTTAATTCATTAAACTTTAAAAGATGATAATTTAATGGATGATTTAAAAAAAATCGTTAATCATCTGTAGGTGACGTATTCAAATCATAACGGTTGCCTGAGGGCGCTCAAAGACCACATAATCTGTGAGCGTGAGAGTTTCTAACAACTTTATTAAAAAGGATAAATGCATGAAATTATGTACACTTGTTAATGTGTTTATTTTTGTTTGCAGTATTTTATACTAGTAAATGATTATGAACACATTAAGCATGACAAACCAATTATACAATCAATTACAAAACAGAGGCATGTATGATACAATATAAAGTCATTAAGATTGTTATTGTTATTATTGTATAATGTTTATAACATGTAGGATCAAATAGTTTTATCGCGTGTCGAGCCGTTTTCTGAGTGATATCTCCGACGCACAGTGTATACGTCAGCGTCTGAATTCACTCACTTCATTTCGTTCACTCCATACAGATATAGTGCACTCAAATGCCATACACTACATAGGGATTAGTGAGTCAGTGAAGGAGTGAGCGGTTTCGGACACAGCTAATGACTTTTATAAAAATGTATAAAGTTAACTTTGGAAAGACGCAAAACCTTTTTTTATTGTTATGTTTACGTTAGTACTGGTGGCCGTTAGAGTTGCCATGGCAACCGGGAAAACATTCAAGCTGCTGGAGAGGACAGCGTCGATGTTTCTCTGTGTTTCTCGTCTGTTTTATAGCAATAAAGTTAAACAACTGCATCAGATTGGTTAAGCAACATTACCCACAGTTTACTTTAAGTACTTTTGTTTTTACCTCTGTGATTATACGGTATCTTTCTTTGATCGTCTGAAATATATGTTAGCAAAATGTTAGCTAGCATAGCATATGTTTTAATAATACTGAGTGGAAAACGTCTTGAATGCTTTTATTTTATGTTTCGCTGTAAGCTATATGTTTTTATTTATAGTTTGGGTGTATTTTATTATTTTTATTTGGATTTTTGTTCATGTTCTGTGTGTTTTTCAAAATAAATGAATTGAATTCATTTCGAGTCTACATTCATCGTTCACAGCTGTTTAAATAGCCTTTAAATTAGTCTGGGCAAATGAGGACATAAATTAGGTTAAACTACAGCATATCTGCCCATAGAAAAATAAATAAATATAAAAATTACCATCTCATTACCAACACACAACTATTGATACACAACGTTGCCGACGTTGCAGTTACTAACTGGCAACGTCACAAAGTTACATTGTGGCTATGTATCCGGGAATTTCACTTTTTTTTTTTTTTTTTTATTCAAGAACCATACAAATATACAAACACCTTCAGGAGAACATTAGAATTAAAAAAGGGAGACAAAATGGGATACGTATCACACAATTATGGGGAAACAATACTAAGAGAAAAAAATAAATAAACAAATAAAATAAATTATAATAAAAAGGGTCCATACATGAGAAAGCTGATTAAACTTGACCATCAGAGCCATTACAAAAGAATTGTTCATATAACTTTAGGAATCGACCACATTTTGCATTACTAGTTAACCTAAAAGATTTAAGCAGCTAGTCTACCTCAACCAAAAAACGTGAGAGAGTAGGAAGTGAGCTCATAAATTTCTGTTTATGAATGAAGAATTTAGCTAGCAAAATAAAGAAATTGAAAATATATTCTTTAGATTTGTTGGAATCCTTGTAATAACAAATAATATCTTTCAAATTAAAAGATTGCTGATTAATGGGGGTATTATTTAAATGAGAGTATAAGTTAGACCAAAACTTTCGAACCAATTCACAAGAATAAAATAGATGTATCAATGTTTCGTCTTCATGACCACAAAATAAGCAAGTACTAGGAATATCAACATATTTGGATATTGTTGAATTAACGTCTCGGTTATGTATATAACCTTAGTTCCCTGAATAGGGAACGAGACGCTGCGTTAGTCGCTATGGGAATGCCTCTGCGTGATGTCGTCATGAAGCACGTATGAAATATGTCCAATCAGGAGATGGAACGTCATAGGTGGGTGACGTCACTGACCAGGAACCATAAAGCCAGCCCGAAAACACTCTCATTCAGTTTCTGAAAACTGAAGCAAGTCGCAGCGTCTCATTCCCTATTCAGGGAACTAAGGTTAAATACATAACCGAGACGTTCCCTTTCAAGGGAACTCGCACTGCGTTAGTCGCAATAGGAACGATAATCCCAACGTCAAAATCAAAGCCTTTGAGGCAGCCATACTCCGGGTGGAATGAGCCCTAACAGCCAATGGTGAAGGCTGTCCAACAGACTCATAGGCAAGTGAGATGGCCTCGACCACCCACTTGCTCATTCTCTGCTTAGATGCTGAGAGACTTTTCCTAGGTGCTCCAAAACATACAAATAGCTGTTCAGCTTTTCTCCACATGGTATCTCTGTGGACGTACGCATCTAATGCCCAAACTGGACACGGCAGATTAAGCTTTTCCTGGTCCGATGACGTGAAAGGAGGAGGACAGAAGGCCTGCAGCACAATAGGTCTCGCTGTATTAGTGAGAACCTTAGGAATGTATCCCGGTCTGGGATGGAGGAAAGCCTTTACATTACCAGGTGCAAATTCAAGGCACGATGGAGAAACCGACAGGGCCTGAATGACTCCAATTCTTTTGAGAGATGTAATAATAAGAAGAAACACTGTCTTCAGTGTTAAAAACTTTTCTGACACCTCTTCGATAGGTTCGAAGGGGGCCATAGAAAGGCCTTACAAGACAATGGCCAAATCCCAAGTCGGAACTCTCGTGCGTATTGCAGGTCTAAGCCACAAAGTGCCACGGAGGAAACGAGTAATAAGTGGGTGTCTCCCCAAAGATACCCCACTGAAAGGAGCGTGGTAAGCAGCTAAGGCCGCCACGTACATCTTTAGTGTGGAGGGGGATAACCCTGAAGAAAATATGTCCTGCAGGAACTCCAGTACCGCACTAACCGGGCAGTTAACTGGATCCCACTGGTGATTTTCACACCAAGAAGTGAATAATCTCCACTTCAAGGTGTAGAGTTTCCTCGTGGAGGGAGCTCTGGACTGGAGTATGGTCTCAACAACCTCAGTTGAGAGACCGGAATCTATGAGACGTGCCCCCTCAGAGGCCACGCCCACAGTTTCCATAACTCCGGGCGGGGATGCAGTATAAGACCGCCCGCCTGAGAGAGAAGGTCCTCCCTGATCGGAATCTCCATCGGAGACCCATCGAGGAGAGATACCAGGTCCGAAAACCACACTCGGGCCGGCCAGAATGGGGCTACTAATATAAGACGGGCCCCGTCCTGGCGAACTCGCTCCAGAACTTCCAGGAGCAGAACAATCGGGGGAAATGCGTACAGCAGTAGCCTCGGCCACGGCTGTACCATCCAGCCCAAGAGGTGCTGGGTTTGACATCGAGAACCACAGTGGACAGTGAGTCGTCTCTTGAGAGTTCTCCCATAAGAGCTTCACCACCTCGGGGTGAAGTCTCCATTCCCCGGGCCTCGGCCCCTGCCTCGACAGGATGTCTGCCCCCACATTCAGGTACCCTGGGATGTAAACTGCTCTGAGGGACAGCAGTTTCCCTTGGGACCACAGGAGGATCTGATTCGCCAGTTTGTAAAGCGGGCATGATCTCAGACCCCCCTGATGATTTATATATGAGACCACCAATGTGTTGTCTGTAAGGACTAACACATGCTGGTCCCTGAGATCTGGGAGGAAATATTTCAGTGCAAGAAATACCGCCATCATTTCCAGGCAATTTATGTGCCACGTAAGATGATGGTCCTGCCACAGACCTCGAGTCAAGCGACCACTCATGATCGCTCCCCAACCCGTGAGGGATGCATCTGTCGTTAGCATGACGCAATGACTGAGAGACCCCAGCACAGGTCCTTGGGACAGAAACCAAGGCTGCTTCCATATGTCTAGAGCACGTAAGCAATGCTGCGTGACTCTGATCATATGAAACGGATTCCCCCTCGGTGAGAACCCCTTGGTTTTGAGCCACCACTGAAGTGGTCTCATGTTCATCAGGCCAAAAGGTATCACGTTGGACGCTGCTGCCATAAGACCTAACAGTCTCTGGAACTGTTTGACAGTGAGTGACTGGCCTAGCTTTACGTTCGAGACGGTAGTGAGGATTGATGATATACGAGCCAGAGATAAACGGGCGTGCATAGTCACTGAATCCCATACCACGCCTAGATAAGTGGTCCTCTGAGCTGGAGAAAGGACACTTTTCTTTGTGTTTAGTCTCAACCCCAACCTTTCATGTTAGCAAGAACAACATCTCGATGTTGAACAGCCATCTGCTCTGATTGAACCAGAATCAACCAATCGTCTATGTAGTTTAGAATGCGGATGCCCTGCATGCGCAAGGGCGTCAGAGCCGGGACATTGTACTCTTCGTAGGTGTCAGACAGCAGTATCATGGCACCTCCATCTTCCTCTGAGACACCTAAGATGGTGACCTCCTCGACTGGTTGAGCTTCAGTCCTCTGAAATGTAACAAACAGAAGTCTCAGTCAAGGCATTATATAACAATAGATATGAACACTATTAACGTTAGTTGACTACATAAGTTAAACATCATCTAACAATGAAAATACTAATTAATCTTAGCTAATGCTAATTTCAACATTTACTAAAACTATAAAATTGAAAGTTTTTGAATTGTTATTTTTATCTGTAGCATTATCTGTAAACATTATCTGTATTAAATGTGTTTCTCATTATTAGTTAACATAAGTCAGTGCATTAACATCAACTAAAACGGCCTTATTCTAAAGTGTTACCAATACCAATACAATAGTGTTACCACCTTTCGCTTTTATGAAAAAATGCTTCATCGAGCCCCTCCTCAGTGGACAGCAAGCCAAATTAGCTAACCTAATACCCTAAAGATTATATGGGCAAACGAACTCGTTAAACACCCGTAAGATGTCTCAGACAGAAGGGAGTAGCCAGTCAAGCAAACACACTCTGTATAGCAGTTTGTCCATTTAGGGCTACTATAGAAACATGCCGACTCGAAATGGTGACTTAACATGTAAGTGGACCCGTGGTTTATGTAGATAGAAATGGCTCATTCTAAGGTAAAAAACCCTGCAACGGTTCATTATGTAAGGTCTTTATACGCCACTGAAAACATAGTTATTTATATGATATTGCATTTCTGTCAATGGATCCACCAAAAATGTACACATTGCACCTTTAACCGACACTTTCAAGTATTTTTACGTTTTGTACGCAAAACTAACTTTATTCAACAATCTCTTGTCTTCACTGTCATTGTCATTACATAGTTGCCGCAGTAAGCACAGGAAAGGCTTCCGCGTTTACATCCAAATGTAAACTTAAACTTACAGTCACCTTCCTTTAAACTTAAAATCACTGTTTGTATCTGTATCTTTATCTTTATGATGTATTTATTTATACTATTGTCAATTTATTTGTTCTAATTTTATTATTGACTATTTACTTGATTATGTATTAACTGAGGACTTTTTACTTATAGGCAAATATTTGCTGTGGTTTGCTTAGCCTATCCACAAGTTTCCTATGCCCCATGAGGCCTTGCGTCAAAAGTGGGAGTGTCTTCCGGTTCAAAGTAAACAAGCTGGACGTGACACTCATTCATTCAACTGTCATTAAAAATTTAGCAATACAAACTTGCGAACGTTTGGCTTTTGCTTAAAGATTTAAGATTCCAGCATCAATATTTGAACAATATTTTACATTCAAAAAAATGTTACAGTAACAGTAATTTATTAATTTATGCCAGGAGTGCACATCAATCATGGTGAATCTAACTGATATTGACATAAAGAGAGAACCTATTCAGTTGCATCTCCTTTTATTTACAATCACAAGACTGCACAAAACAACTCCATTAATGCTTTTTAAATCCAAGGCTTACACATTTAGAAATATATTGATAAAATATACCCTATGTTTACGTTACTTTTCTGAGTATTTCTATTAATTTTCCTCTAATTATGCGATGATTGCAATCCAAGGGCCCTCAGGGCTCCATTTTGGCACCATCGCTCTTTTCTCTTTATTTGCTTTTTTTGGGTTCAATTCTAAGAAAGTTTGGAGTATCTTTTCTTTTTTATGCAGACGATACTCAAATCTACTTGCCTATGAAAAGAAACGACCATTCTGCTTTACATAGTCTATTTTCTTGTCTCGACAAGGTTAAACTCTGGCTAGCCAATAACTTTTTAACTCTCAATGACTCCAAGATGGAGATTATTGTTTTTGGTCCATCTGATAAATTTGAATTTAATAATTCCACCTTGGGTAACCTGTCTTCTTTTAATTCAAACTGTGTACGGAATCTTGGTGTTCTCTTAGATAGCCGGCTTACATTAGAAAAACATGTCTCCACTGTCGTTGCTTCCATCTTTTTTCAGATTCGCTTACTCGCTAAAATAAAGCATTTTTTATCTAAAAAGTCTCTTGAGATAGCTATCCACGCTTTCATAACTACGCGGTTGGATTACTGCAATTCCCTACTCTATGGTATCTCAAAGACCCAGGTTGCTCGTCTTCAACTGGTGCAAAATGCTGCAGCAAAATTTTTAATGAATAGTCATAAATATGACCATGCCACTCCCATTTTACAAGCACTCCATTGGCTTCCAGTTCAATTTAGGATCAATTTTAAAATTCTTTTATTTGTCTACAAATGCCTAAATAACCTTGCACCAACTTATCTGTCTGATTTACTGTGTCCATACAACCCTCCCATAAGTTTAAGATCTGGTAATCTTAACTTACTCTCAGTCCCTTGTTCAAGGCTCAAACGCAGAGGAGATAGAGCCTTTTCGGTGGTGGGGCCGAGACTGGAACAGCTCGCCTGTCCATCTCAGAGCAGCTCCTTCTTAAATTAGTTTTAAGAAGAGATTTAAAAACTGATCATTTCATTTAGCCTTTAATACTTGTTAATCTCTGCTTTTATTTTGTTTCTATTATTTTATTATTACTATTGTGGTTTTTATTTTTTCTTACTCATGTACAGCACTTTGGTCAGTCTTGTGGCTGTTTTAAAGGTGCTTTAAAAATAAATAAACTTAAACTTAATCTTAAACTTAAAGGTGCCCTCGAATGTAAAATTGAATTTATCTTGGCATAGTTAAATAACAAGAGTTCAGTACATGGAAATGACATACAGTGAGTCTCAAACTCCATTGTTTCCTCCTTCTTATATAAATCTCATTTGTTTAAAAGACCTCAGAAGAACAGGCGAATCTCAACATAACACCGACTGTTACGTAACAGTCGGGGTGTACGCCCCCAATATTTGCATATGCCAGCCCACGTTTCCAACATTATAAAAGGCATTAGACAAGGGCAGCCAGTATTAACGTCTGGATGTGCACAACCAAATCATCAGACTAGGTAAGCAAGCAAGAACAATAGCGAAAAATGGCAGATGGAGCAATAATAACTGACATGATCCATGATAACATGACATTTTTAGTGATATTTGTAAACTGTCTTTCTAAATGTTTCATTAGCATGTTGCTAATGTACTGTTAAATGTGGTTAAATTTACCATCGTTTCTTACTGTATTCACGGAGACAAGAGAGCCGTCGCTATTTTCATTTTTAAACACTTGCAGTCTGTATAATTCATAAACACATCTTCATTCTTTATAAATCTCTCCAACAGTGTAGCATTACCCGTTAGCCATGGAGCACTATCAAACTCATTCAAAATCAGAAGTAAACAATATAACAGTATACAATACTCACATAATCCGACGCATGCATGCTGCATGCATGACGAACACTTTGTAAAGATCGATTTTGAGGGTTATATTAGCTGTGTAAACTTTGTTAAGGCACTGTTTAAGGCAAGCGCGAGCTCTGTGGGCGGATTTAAAGGGGCCGCAGCATAAAATCGGCGCGTTTATAATGATGCCCCAAAATAGGCAGTTAAAAAAATTAATTAAAAAAATCTATGGGGTATTTTGAGCTGAAACTTCACAGACACATTCAGGGGACACCTTAGACTTATATTACATCTTTTAAAAACATGTTCTAGGGCACCTTTAAGGACGTTTGAGCGATCTCTCCATCTCACTATACTGTTATCCTTTCAGCCAGAGCAACAGAGGGAGCTCATGAGAAGAAAACGGGAGTTAGACCTATGAGTTAAACGGAGTTTGTGAATCTGTGACAGATATGCGTATGCATTAGTCCAGTATCAACAAAGGCACAGGGAAGAGACAGATAAAACATTAAACCAAATAAATACACGATTATAATGATATAAGAGTTGCCTATGTTCCTTAAGCAGTCTGTATTTTCCATAAATGTGTATTTATTATCGCAATGGTTACATAGCCTTTAGCATCGCATGATAGTGGAAAACGCGACTGACTCTGGCACGCATGACACCAGTAGGAGTAAATATCACATCATAAGGCTTTGGTGCTATCATCAGTGACAGGTGAAGAGCAGACAGCGGGATGTTCATGTGTTGCAAGGCCAGGATGCTCTTGTAGTCATGCAGCAGCACTTTTGTGGAAGGTCAGTATAAATGACAAATAAGGGCACAAAAAACTGTTTATTGTATTGTGATATTATTAACTAATAAATATACTAGACTTAAATGTTGTCCCTGAGTGCCGTAACGACATTTCTCATAAAGGTTTGCAACTTTACAAAATAAACAATGATCCGACAAACACTTAGCCTCTTTGCTAATTAGCACAAAAAATACCATTGGTATGCTATTTCCGCTGCCTTGCCGGAAATTGTACCCAAGTTCTTTTTTACAGTAGCGCCCCACAGAAACAGGTGGATAGACTTGTCATGTTATTAAAGCTGGTACACCACTAGACTAGCCTAGCTCTCTATAATAGCCTAACAAGTTTAAAATAAATAAATAATATGATTTCAGATTTGTGAACACTTGTGTAATAAGGCTGTGCACCGAACTCAATATTCCCCTTTCCATGTCTAAAGATGTCCATAGGTTGTTTCAAATGTTAAAATGTATCAGAATTTTATTACAGACAAAATAAGCAAGAGTTATGCATTTTGTTTGTCCTTTGTGTCATGTATATATGACTGTTGTGCATCTAACATAATACATAATGAGGTAAACGTGCTGTCCTAATGATAAATAAAGCTCTTAAAAAAAATTCAGGAAATTGTCACCACAAAATCAGTTATTTTGATTGATAAATACTCATGAAAATATTAGGAAAAGAAAATGCCACAATGTCTCTTTATTCCTATTTATTTATGTAGGATAAAGATCAAGGATCAGTAACAAGTTACACATAAAATGGTATTATTTAACTTTCTTTACTTTAACAAAACACTTCTGAGTCACATGTGAGATTTATGGGTTCTGTCTGTCTCAGTGCTGAAACTGTTTATATAAAGTTACATTTATAGGCAGTTCAGACTTTTATACAGTAATCTATTGCAAATTTCAAACACACATTAGACCTTATTAATACAGGTTCATATGTTAATAATTTTTCATGATTTTCATCTTAAATGAAGGTTCAGAATTATTGAAAACACATTCTTCAAATCCCCTTTTAATTTAAGAGAAACAGTAGGAAACCACTGAAAGAGTTGTGGTTACTGTGGGTATCATACAATCTTGCCTTAGCCCGAAGTCTCACATAGACAACATCTCCAACATTCAGGATCAACACAACTCCATTCGAGGAGTTTAACCGATCCTTAGCCTGAATATCATGCGCCATAACAACCTCCTGTCCATTCTTAAAAATGTAGGCAGATGCTGATGCAGCTCCACCATGACCATATACAGAGATTCTGAACATATACGCTCCTTTCAGTGGGGCTCTGAAAACACCTGAATCAAATAACAAGAAATACAGAATCAGCTGTTTCCTGTATGATTGCTCAATTACCAAACACAATAATAATATAATAGTTTTGAAAGATGGAAGATCATTTAATTCTCTTATACACATTACACAACTGCAGAGAGGTCTGAATGGAGCAGAAGGGTTTATGACTCCATTTCATTGGTAATTACCTGTAGATGGGTTGTAGGCGTTCCCTATGTTTGTGATGACTTTCTTGTAGGTTAGTGTTATCTGAGATTTATAAGGACCAGTATATCCAGCGCCAGATTGCCTCAGTCCAGCTGAAAAAGCTATTTTTCTGTCTGTTATTGAAAAACATAAGAAATGTTGTGATGTATTACTGTATTACACTAAGAATGTAAACACTGAATTTATCATCATTAAAGCACACTTTCACCTCTATTTTCCTTTCTCAACTCCCGCACTTGACTCAGAGTAAGATCTGACATTTCTGTGAAGGAATAAAGATTATGTTAAATGACAATTACTAAATTATGCTGAAAATGTATTTAGCATCATTCTTGCACACTTTCACCTCTATTTTCCTTTCTCAAATCCACTTGACTCTGAGTAAGATTTGAAATTTCTGTGAAGGAATAAAGATTATGTTAAATGACATTTACACTGCTAATTGTAATAAATACACCATTATATATACAATTTACACAGTATACACTCAACTTTACACTAACATTTACACTATATAATGTATTGCATTGGTGTTTTACTTTAAGGATCATTGATAAAAGAGTGAATGTTTTAGTGAGGTACCATCATTTTTCTTGCTCAGCTCTTCCAGGATAAACGTCTGTTGTTCCCACAGTTGCATCTCTAAAGCTCTGATGTTTTCTTTCTGCTCTGAAACGGTGGCGGTCAGTTCTCTCAGTGCTGCATGGATGTCAGTTGAAGCTTCAGCTCTCAAAGTGTCTGTTTGAGGTGGATTCTGTCTTCCGTCCTCAGAGCTGATCTGTTGACTGATCTCATTCTCACTGAGTCCTCCATCTACCTGCTGCTGAACGACAAACACAAAGGTTTCCAACAGCAGCAGTATACATACTAAAGCCTTCATTCTTCACTGATGTTTGTTTCCAGCTCTTGCTCTGTCATCCTCACACTCTTGTGTTTCTTTTATAGTGTTCTGGTTTACTGTGCTTTGTACATGACTTATATTGCTTCAGATAATAAAAGTAATTCAAGTTAATTGTTAATCATAATTAAGGGAATGTTCCAGGCTCAGTAGATGTTTATCTCTATTCACAACATTTGTGACACTATGTTAATCTCAACAGAAAATAATATATATATATAGATCAGCTGTTGGCATCCGTATAGGAAGAGGAGGGATAATAACAAAACAAAAATAAAGACTTTAATTCAACAATATCTTCTCTCCCCTGTCTGCTGAGACTGTTTACATCCAGTGCTTCCAGGTTCACTCAAAAAAATGAACTTTTACTGTTGATAGTTCCACTCAAACCACCCTTGTTCACATTACTTAAAAATCTCATTTAACTACATGAACGTAATTTAACTGCATTCTTTCTACTAAAATTGAGTATTGTCAGCTTTACTTGGCTTATACGCATGTTTAGGATAGAATTCCTGCTCTCAATTCAATTGAGTTTGATCAATTAGTTAATTTTTGAGTGCATTTTTCAGAGCAAATAGCTCATTTAATAAGGTAAATTAGGTCAATAAATGTGTTCACCTTACGTAATAAACATAACATTATTAAGTAAACTGCACATATAAATATTATGTAACAATGACATTCAAATGATTTGTCAGCTTTACTTGAATTTCTTTTGTTCATACAACTAAATTGTTATTTGTACAAATTACTCAATATAGTTGCGTGGAACCACTTGACACTTCTTTTTTAAGTAAATCCAACAATTCATTTTTTTGAGTGTTCTATGTCAGAACGCAGGCTCAGTATTGGCCCACGCTGTACACGTGAGCAGCATGACGCATGCGTGTCATGCTGACGCAGGAGCTAACCAATAATGAGTTTTGTTTTTGCACATAAAAAGTATTCTCATCACTTCATAACATTAAGGTTGAACCACTGTAGTCACATTGATTATTTTAACAATGTTTTTACTTTTTTTTCTGGACCTAATGACCTAAGAGAGATTTAAAAAAAAAAAAAAAAAAAAAAAAAAGAATTTCATGGAAAATGTTAATTTGTGTTTCTAAGATGAACAATGGTCTTATGGGTGTAGACCGACATGAGGGTGAGTAATTAATGACAGAAGTTTCTTTTTTGGGTTATTTTTTCATTCAATAACTAACCCTTTAAGTCTTGTGGCTATATTGAAACAGTGTGTATTTGAATATCTACTGGGGGGTATTCCAGAAAGCAGGTTATGTGACATACCTGGGTATGTTTAAGAGTAAGTAAGCGGATAACCTCAACTTTCGGTTCCAAAAACGGAGGTAACTTTTAGGGTATGTAAGTAACCATAGCAACTTGCTCTCTGAACATAACCTGCTCCGGAGCAGGTTATGTTCAAGGGTTAGTTAGCTTAAGAGGAATTTAGATGTGTGTTATATTATCAATATGGTTATATTAATGTATCTAAATTTGTTATATAGTTACAGCTATATACACAATGTTATATTATACAATATATAAATGTTTATTCAATTCTAATATATGAATTTTATTGTCATAGCACACATGGATCTACTTCTTAATCTTTATAACAGGACATTTTCTATGCTATAATTTCTATAATAAAATACATATCATATATGTGATATTTTATTAAATAATTAGCATCAAACAAACAATATTAAGATTAAAAATTATTGCACAACCACCCAATAGGTGGTGATGTGCACCAAGTAGGTTATGTAAATCTCCATTAAACAAAAGAAGAAGAATGAAGTAGAATGGCGCGCTTTTTCTTAGCGTCTGTTTCCATGGTGAATCATCGATTCGTCACTCTGTTGAGAATGTCTTGTGTGTTAACCGGGAACATACTCTGGGTTGGCTGAACTTATTCCCGGATTTGTGTTGCATCCATAAAAATTCCTTTAAAGGTGCCCTAGATTATGTTTTTAAAAGATGTAATATAAGTCTAAGGTGTCCCCTGAATGTGTCTCTGAAGTTTCAGCTCAAAATACCCCATAGATTTTTTTTTAATTAATTTTTTTAACTGCCTATTTTGGGGCATCATTATAAACGCACCGATTTTATGGTGCGGCCCCTTTAAATCCCGTGCTCTCTGCCCACAGAGCTCGTGCTTGCCTTGAACAGTGCCTTAAAGTTTACACAGCTAATATAACCCTCAAAATGGATCTTTACAAAGTGTTCGTCATGCATGCGGCATGCATGCGTCGGATTATGTGAGTATTGTATACTGTTATATTGTTTACTTCTGATTTTGAATGAGTTTGATAGTGCTCCGTGGCTAACGGCTAATGCTACACTGTTGGAGAGATTTATAAAGAATGAAGTTGTGTTTATGAATTATACAGACTGCAAGTGTTTAATAATGAAAATAGCGACAGTCTTGTCTCCGTGAATACAGTAAGAAACGATGGTAACTTTAACCACATTTAACAATACATTAGCAACATGCTAACGAAACATTTAGAAAGACAGTTTACAAATATCACTAAAAATATCATGTTATCATGGATCATGTCAGTTATTATTGCTCCATCTGCCATTTTTCGCTATTGTTCTTGCTTGCTTACCTAGTCTGATGATTTGGTTGTGCACATCCAGACGTTAATACTGGCTGCCCTTGTCTAATGCCTTTCATAATGTTGGGAACACGGGCTGGCATATGCAAATATTGGGGGCGTACACCCCGACTGTTACGTAATGGTGCGTTCAAGTCTTCCTGGAAAGTTCGTATGTACGAGGTGGGAAGTCGTGTGTACAACAGTAGGTGCGTTCAAGTCACTTTCGTCGGAGTAAGATGGCGGTGTGCCTTCTCTAAATTAATTACACAAAATAACAACACTTCTGCTTCTAGAAAATGTAGAGCAAAGAATGTGCATTAGTTTCATGTTGCTTTTTTATGTTTTTAATTAATTTATGAAGCCATTGTAAAATTTATTGTTACATATTACATTTTTATATTGTGATGCTATTGTATTTTTGCTTGGAATCAGCTTACTTCGTTGTAAATAGAAAAGCCTGACAATGTCACTGCTAAATACCTGCAAGTATTGTGGTATTTCGCTATGTTTCTGACTGACACGCCCCCAACTCGTATAGATCGGAGCTTAAAGAAAATTACGAGCTTCCCACTGGTATTTACGACATTGTGGTGGCGTTCATGTCGGTTCTGCTCGTAAATACGATCTTTCCGACATGACTTGAACGCACCATAACAGTCGGTGTTATGTTGAGATTCGCCTGTTCTTCGGAGGTCTTTTAAACAAATGAGATTTATATAAGAAGGAGGAAACAATGGAGTTTGAGACTCACTGTATGTCATTTCCATGTACTGAACTCTTGTTATTTAACTATGCCGAGATAAATTCAATTTTTCATTCGAGGGCACCTTTAAATGTTATTTTTCCTCCATGTGCAACAACATCCTGTATCAACAGATATAAAACTGAATAAATGCACAAAACTTATCAACTTAAATACATTTAATGACACGTATAAAAACATCAAATGTACTTATTAACCTGATTTACAACTTGTTATTGTAAAAGAATGTCCTAGATTATGGGAAAGTGGATTTATGTGATAATGTTGACATTGACTTGTTTTGAGGATCATAATGTGAGCTGTGTTTTTGTCTTTGTTAATTATTACTCACTCATAGATTCTGTCAGAGAGTTCAATCAATTTTACATTTACACTTTAGCCAGATGCTTTAATCCAAAGCAAATATTAAAAAAAAATAAAAAATCGTCTTTTAAAACACAAGCTGCCAAAGGAAATAGTGCCAAGGAAAATCCTTAAGATATTTACGAAATCAAACATTTTGGAATTGTCCATCTTGTTGTTGTTGTCAGCATTAGCAATGTAAATAAGTGTGTGCACATCTCCTTTGGTGAATTGGTGCAGTGAGCTGATTATGGCATATGGTAAGCATTCATAAGGTGGTTCTATAAAAGTTCTCTGTTTTGGTTTATATGCAGTAGTCTGTCTGTAAAAGTGCTCATTATGTAATACTACTGTTTGTTTGTGCACATCCATTTCCTTTTTGTATTTTACTCTTTGTTTGCCTTTGCTGTGAATTAAGATTCTAGTCATATGGTACAAAATCACTAAGTGGTTTACAGTCTTTTTCTTTCTTTTTTTTTTAAATTTCAGACTGGATTCAGTCTCCATCACAGCACAGAACCTGCAATCATTAAAATTATAAATGAATTCTAGCTTCTGACCAAGGCTGTATCAAAATACTAGTTTTACTTGATCTTATGCTGCGTTTGACACTATAGATCATAAAATACTCTTAGATCAAATACAAAATTATACTGGTATTCAATGGATGGTATGCAGCAGGGATCTGTGTAAGGCCCTCTGCTGCAAAAGAAAAAAAAACGTAATATTTTTGTCTGGTTTCCAGTCCAATATCGAAAAAAAAAAAAAAAAAAAAAAAATCAAGAAGCATTTACTAGATAAGTAAGATATTATATCTTGTTTTCTGAAAGTAAGTGAGTTTTTGCTTAAAGAGGTCATGAATTGAGAAATCAACTTTTCCTTGAGCTTTTGATATATAAGAGGTCATCGTACTATAAGAATATCCTGTAAGATTCAGAATTGAAAACTTCCTTGTTAGTCCAACAAAAGCTTTTATTGACACCAGACCCAGCAAACAACTGATAATGAAACGTGCTTATTGTTGTATTATATCAAGGAAATGCAATTATCCTGCCTCCTTATTTTAGATTCCTGTTGCTGACCATTTGGCCAAAGTATTAAATATTAGGCATTGCTTACAACATTATTGTTATTTATTTTTGTTTGTTTCTAAGAAATGCCTCATACTGTATGGGCAGAGATGTACAGTTATTGTTAGTTATGTGTGTGTGCCTGTCCATGAGAAGGAGAAACAAAACTGGACAGAAGTGTGTACGTTTCTATGTGTGTGCTCAAGGACAGTTCAGTGGAGTTCAAGGACATGAAAAGGAAGACAGCATGCACCTGCAAGGCCGGTGCATAGTATTTTGATGAAGTTGTAAGTAATTGTAAATAATTTAAAATGCTTATAATTTAGGCCAGACTTGACTTACTTTACCTAACCTGAGAATAATAAATAAGGTTAAAAGTGTTAAGATCAAAATACACACCGCAAAACACTATCTATAAATAGATGAACCGCCGCCTCTGCAGAAGAAATCAATGCCTACTTGCAACGTTAGCCCCACCCACTGGCGTGTTAGTGAGATGAGGAGATGAAAAGAGCGATACAGGACAAAAATAACATTACCTTTCAAAGGATTCTAATGCAGGAATATGGTTATTTATTTTCAACAATGTGAATGTCTCAGTTGAGCTTTATTTATTTGTGTTCGGTACATTTCACTGTGGATTCTTTGGAAAATCAATCGCATTTTAGCACAGGCTTTACAAACAGACTTTTACGATATGGACTTGACAGTAATGCAAATGTAAGTAACTGTGTTCATTCTAATGCCTGATCTGATATTAATGATTCATTCAATCAGATATTCTTTGTCTATGTGCCAGTAAATCAAACCAGTGACTAAAACAGCGAACAGCCTTCTTCAACACAAACGTCTGTGGTGTGATCTGTGGTGTAACAGCTGAAGAAGACTATTGCTATACATTGTAAAACACTGAGATTTAGACAATACAAGTGCTATACATGTGCTTTTGAGTGAGAAACAAGCTGCTGCATCGACAGATATGCATAAATCTGCACTTTGATGACATGGACAAGGAAGGGATAGAAGAAAACACCCCCCAAAACAGCACTTCAAAGCTTTAAATATGACCCAATTTGAATGTTATCTTTAAATGTGATGTCTAAAACATTATTTGTTCATCCTTCATAGGTTGTCCTCATTCATAAACCTAAATGTTTCTTGATGTAGGAAAGCAAACACTTATTTAGGCCTTTATATTTTTAATATTTATTAATCCATATTTAGACATTATGAATGATAAAAGTTCATTTTATCTGCATCTCAACTCAAGCTCAGTACTTTACTGTCAGTCCCACAGTGCTGCCAAATCAAGGCTGGTGCCACATTAGAACTTAATGGCACAGGTGCTACTGCTCTCAAATGTTAGTCTGGAGCCCTGTAGTGTTTTTTGAGGTCAAAAAAGTAGTAAAATTGTTAGAAGAATGTTATCTGTGGTATATTTTCACTGTAAAACAACAATAAATGCTGCAAATTTTGAGAAAAGTAGCCCCAAATTCAGTCATTTTTTCAACAAAGTGTTTTCCTATGCTGCGATATCCCTTTGCATATATACCAGAATCATATGAGTATAGCCTGAATTAAGTTGTTTTTGTTTGTTTTGGAAACTGAAGTGTTCTCTGAGCTTGTGTCAGTACCTATTTGTTAAGACTTCAGATTTTTAGACCAAAGTTGTGTTAGCACTTGTTGTTAAAATGCTTTTTTGTTATTGTGTCACTTGACATTTTGTGTACGTGTATCAGGCTTAAATGAATATATTTCAATCTAATCCCATTTTGTATTGTTTGCTTATTCCACTTAAATGTTGCAATGAATTTGATAAATAATTTTTTAAATAAAGTAAATGATCAAATGTTTTAAAACATTTATTTATGTTATAAAATGTTTTTGCTATCAAATCTAGTAGTCAACCAAAATGCCTATTACAACCCAGTGACATGACAGAATCACCACCAGGTGGCGCAATGGGACAATTTGCATCATTGCTCAGTAAGGCTCAGATTTGTACTTTTAAATGGAGATAACTAAATAAATTACTGGTATTAACAATATTATTATAACATTTAATCTTAATTATCATATATGTGCTCAATGCTCCAGCTATTTGACTGTTACAGTGAAATATTACAGTGATGGCAGAATCAATAAATTAAAATGTAATGACAAACTTAGACAAATCAATCAATCTGTCTATAAACTCATTCAAAATTTCTGCTATCTATCTAGGGTGTTGATCTTATAATCAATCTTACAATCTTTACTTTATAAAAACTAATCTATGCTGAAGAATGAGGTTTGTGTCCTGCTCAGACACGCCGACAGTTTCTATCACGACTGTCTCCGGTTTCCTCTCAGCAGTCTGGATTTGAACAAAAATACAATTTACATTCAGGTATACATCCTCTTAAAAGCACAATAAATGTATGAGCTTTATCAATGATGTTGGTCACACCCTTCTAGAAAAATAAATAATTTTTATTAGATGCTATTAAAGGGATGGTTCATGGAATTTGATGTTTATCTGCTTACACCCAGGGCATTTAAGATGTAGGTGATTTTGTTTCTTCAGTAGAACACAAATGATGATTTTTCAGGTCCAGGACTGGAACGTGGCTCCCTTGTACTTCAGCCACCCTCAGAGGTTGTATCTGCAGAATAATAGCCCAATGGTTACGTCGTATTAAGGCACGGGTGTCTAAACTTGGTCCTGGAGGACCATTGTCCTGCAGAGTTTAGCCACCACTTGCCTCAACACATCTGTCTAAAAGTTTCTAGTATGCCTATGTAGACCTTGATTAGTTGGTTCAGGTGTGTTTAACTGGGGTTGGAGCTAAACTCTGAAGGGCAGTGGCCCTCCAGGATCAATTATGGAGACCCCTGAGTTACGGGTAAGTAATTTATGGTTGAGCGTATTATTTAATTGTTAATGTTTCTAGCAATTGGAAAAATTAAACCTTTGTAAATAAATCTAATTTATTTTCATCTTCATGTAAGTATCCAAAAGAATGTAGAACTTATTTCTAGATATTCAGTAATGGCAGTAAAATAACTCTTTTTGTACTTGCCCTTGAAGAGTCAAGTAATCTCCTCATGAGAAGATGTCTTCCTCTGCTGTGGCATGGTGTGAGGGGGCGTCTTTGGCAGCCTTTTCCTCCTCTTCAGAAAGTGCAAGTGGTGCTGCTCTAAATTTACTGGATGTCATGCCAAAATATAAATTTTGGCAGCCGTATTTTTTATTAATTGTTACATTTAAAAAAAAAGAAAGAAAAGGAAATGCCCTCTTCGAAATCTGGTGTCTCATTATTGTTGGACGCCAAGTATACGTTCTTTACATCAGTGAGGGCACTTGTTGACCTCACCCTCAGTGATTAAATTTTAACCTTTGTACCGTCTCTCACAAAGGTGACACCTTTGCAAGTGGTTTTTTTGGCTACACATTTGCAGCGGATTGGTGCTGGCCAAGAGTAGGGGCTAGGAGTTGCCATCTAGAGGGCAAGAGAAAAGTATACAAAATACTTAAAAATACTTTATAATAAAGAAATATTGATCATTTTAAAATATTTACAGGATAGTCCTGTCAGACATTGGCAATTAATAAATGTATTTATTCATTAAAAAGATTTCAATGTCAGATTTACCTCAAAAAAAGAACTAATAACTAAAAGTGTCTTTCATATTGTTGAATGAAGTTAATATCCTTATGTGATCCATATTTCATTTTGCCTGAGTAGTATGTCTGAAATGAAAAAATATGTAAAAATGTAATGTTTGAGGTCATTGTCATCCATAATAAGTATCTTGGGTAACAGAAAATGTGCAACTGTTCATATTAATATGTATGCCGCCCTGCCACACCTATGGAGTTCAGTTCCAGGTTCTTGCTCCACACAGGTCCCACAAAAAAGTTTAAAAGTTCCTTCATTAGTAGGGCCAGAAATTCCCTGGTTGGTCCACCATTGTCCACTGCTCTTTCACCTTGACCACATTTGCATTTAGGTTTGTCCAGTTTGCATTTAGGGTTGAACTGCCTCCTTCTGAATGCTCTAAAAGCACATTCTGGAACGTCTCCCCTCATGACAATCTATTTCGTTGTTGGTGGCAGTTCTACAGAACTAACATTTGATTGCAGAGTGTGCAATACTGCCATTAGGGGAAGATTCAGTCCTCAAAGGACATCCTGGAGTCCATGGAGGAGACTGTAGAGGAGATTACGTTGAAGACCCTGGAAAAGTCCATTGTGGAGATAAAACACATCAGAATTCATTATGAATTATTAGTTATGTCTGATTTTTTAACAAAACTGTATTTTCAATACAGTCGCTAAGTGGACGCAAGATGGCGCCAGTGAGTCACGGTTTGAATCAATAAGAGATCATATTGTTTAGCGTTATGAATTATCTTCAATTTAGACATGTGGTTGTTTAATCTGCAGTGATGTATGTGTGTTTTGTTACATTTGAGTGAATGGATTTGAAGAGTGGTCAGGACAAAAAATATTAAAAGACAGAACAAAAACCACAGCTAAAATAAAAGCAAATAGTTAGAATTAAAGAAAATAATAGAACAATTCAGCTACATTGTTAAAATAGTAACATTTACTAGGATTAGTATAATGCATTAAATGTAATCTTTTCTTTTGATATTGGTATAAAATTTGTTCATATAGACATGTCTTATGGTGTTTTCATCTACTTTAGTTACAACATTGCTTACCATTTCATATTGAGAAGAGGTAGAGAATTTGCTCTGGTCACGACTCCTTGATGTACTTATGTGCCTCGGCCTCACCAGCACACCCTTTGAACTGTATGTGAAGAAAATGTGATATTGTAAACAAAGCTGTTAATTTATCAAAATACACAATTGATTTTGATTTAAAATCTGCAAATGTCAATATAGGAGCTTTGTCAAATAAATTAATTTGTGAAGCAGATTTACCAATCATTTTTTGTAGTGTTGAATTGGTTGTAACCTACAGAAGAGGATTCGGGCCAAGCAATAATAACAAAATAAAACCATCTCGATATTAAAGTTGTTAAATTTAGAGAAAAAAGTCGAAAATAAAATGTTGAGAATAAATTAATTAAATTATGAGTAAAAAGTCGAGATAAAATGTTGAGAATAAAGTCATTAAATTATAAGAAAAAAAGTTGTTAAATTACGAGAACAAATGTTAAATTATGAGAAAAATCATAATTTAATGAATTTGTTCTCATAATTTAACGACTTTCTCGTAATTTAATTACTTTATTCTCAACATTTTATATCGACTTTTTTCTCAAAATTTAAGGAGTTTTTTTCTTGAAATTTAACTTTAATATCAAGATGGTTTTATTTTTTTATTACTGCTTGGCCCTAATCCTCTTCTGTAAACCATTGTAGCCATTTTCCTTGGCAATATATATATTTGTTAAAGGAAAATATTCTGTTAATTAAAGATTATTTAAAACAAAACCAAACAAACAAAAAACATTTAGCCAGATCTGGGTTTGAATTTTTTCTTCTTTTTTTTAGTTTTTTGAACAAAACTTTTTGTTTGTATATTTCTGAACTTGGACATGTGCTGAGGTGGAGGATTGCTCTATGGGAGTGTCAGTTTGTTGTTTCCTAGAAAAATGGGAGTTTTGTATGGGTGTATGATGTGTTGTGTGTGGTGGTGTATGCATTTCCAGTAAAGTTTGATCAACTGTTTGTAGTTGTCAATGTAGTCACAGCCCTGACATTTTCCATTTCAGCCCTGGCTGGACTGTTTATTTATTTGTATGCACGCCTGTCTGCTTGGCAATACATAGGTAGGATCCAGAGCATGGATGATATGAACATGCAGTGTATTAAACATTTATTTATTTTTAGTCATTTTCAATTTATATTTTCATTAGTTTCTTAAAATGTTACAAATAATTCCATACAAATCACAATTCTAAATGCATAAATTATAAATGATTTGACACTACAATGGAACTAAATGAAAGGGTTTTCCATTAAGAGACACACTGATCTCGCTGTCTATATGAAGATTTATTACACACATTTATTCTGACATGTTATTTCAGTGACATAAGTCCAGCTGTAACATCTCACTGTTGCTGATTTATCATGAGCTCAAAGCATTATGGGTAGAATCTCTCTACAGTCTATTCTTATTCATCAACACAGTTTCACAAATGATCCAGCAACATGAAGCCTAAATCCAGGATAGAGCGGTTGAGTGAATGTGGTCTGGACTGTGTGGATAAGGCTCATTGTGTCTCCAGAGATGCTGTGGAAGGACAGAGTTCCTGCACTGTGATCCACATACACTCCTATTCTACAGCTGATAGATTTTGTAGGAAGTTTAGTCACTATGTTATTGTGTCTGAATGAGTATCTGGAGGGAGAGGAATCCAAACTCCAGGACTGATCATTAGATCCAAACAAACACTCATTACCCTCACCCTTCCTGCTGATGCTCTTATATGACACTGATATATACACACATCCACTCCACTCAACCTCCCAGTAACAGCGTCCACACACACTCTCTCTACACAACACCTGACGACACATATCAAATCTGTCTGGATGATCAGGATACGGCTGGGGTTCTTCAGACTTAGTAATTGCTCTGTTCCTCTCAAACAGACGGAGGAGTTTATATGCTGTGTTTGGATCCAGAGTGAACTGATGATAATTTGTTGGAGATAAAACACATCAGCATATCATATCATAGCAGTGTCTCAGTACAGTTAATTATCAATTACATAATCAACAATAAAACTCTTCTATCGTGTTTTCTTTCTCCTTCTACAGGAAGAACATGAACACACTCAGTGAGTTTTTCTGCTTGTTTCTCTTAGTGACTTACATTGTAGGAAGTCGTTCCTGGTTCTGGGAACAATGTTGGTGAAAGTGACTGTGGAAATCAACAGACATGAAGAGTGTGATTATCATGTCAAGAGAAAATGATCCCTGCATCTATTGCTAACACATACAGAAATCCTCCAAAACAGAAGATATTTAGAAAAATGTCACTGCTGTTTACAAAGCCCAAATCCTGACACAACTACTATTGACACAACTGACACAACTACTACTATATACTAAATTTGATTTGAGAGGGAACCAGACTCAAATTTCACTTTGTCCATTATACAATGTAATCATGTCACATCATAAGACTTGGATTAAACCAGCAGGGATTTACTTTTATGCACAAGCACTTGAGTATATACAATTATAATTATTGCTTTCTAAGTGTCTTTTTGAAATGAACTTTTCTCAGAGCGGCAGAGTAGGTGAGCCATAATCACATTTATTTTGTGTGTGCATGTATGATTAATTTATTAATACTATTTTACTTTTTTCCCCCTTAGTTTACGGAGTATTTTGTTTGTGAGTTAAGTGTGCCGTAGAGGTCTACAAAGAAGACCCGAGACCCGAGGACCCGGGACCCGACCCGGGACCCGTACGGGTTCGGGACTATATTTTAAATGGTCAGCCGTGTCCGGGTCGGGTCCTAATCTATTACTTCGGTTCCCGGGTCTGATTAACATTGTGTGTATACCCGAGCCGATTTGATTCGGAGATCACCCAGCCGTGTTGGGAGTCAGTCAGCGCTGTGCGTGTTTTGTAACTTGAAAAGTATGAGCCGCAAAATAAGGAGAAAAAACACGAGTGACCCCAGCCATCAGAAGCAGAGCGGGCAGAGTTAATGCAAGCAAACGGTGATCATCGCGTTTTACTATTCCTATCGTGTGCAACAGTAATGCAAACAAACTTAAAATCTCAAGAACTGCTTGTAGCCTTGCACATTCGCATTTAAATAACATAGCCTATTTCAAATCATTAACAAAATATGAACTATCACAGGAATGTCTTCTGTGACGCTTAAAGCTTATGTTTCAGGTTGCTCCAGCTAACGTGCATGTCTCATGCGAGCGCACTTTCTTTCTCCTGTTTTTATAATAACATTATGCCGTCTTGTTATATCTAAAGTTTTGGTCAGACTCGGCTCAAAAAGCACAGAAATGACCGCAAATAAGTAATGCTAACGTCAGCGGCAATGTCACTGAACAAGCAATCGTTATTATAGTTCAAAAGGGCAAACAGTCAAAGTTATTTTATTATGTGAGTTGACTCGAGTCTCGAGATACAACGAAATAATGCAAAACTGCAAAGTCGCATTTGTCATTGTGACAGCAAGTGAACTTTTAAAGCTGGAATAATGAGTGTATTAAGCATTTAAATCAGCAAGAGAGGAATAACGGATGAACTTTCTTGGCAAGTGCATCACAGTCAGGTACAAGGGAGAAAGCTATAGCCTACTAATATTAGGTAAGACAACACGTTTTATTTTCGCAACTTGTTTATTGACTTATTAATAGCAATTTGCTGTGGAATAGACCTATGTGCCTGATCGGGTCCAGACGGGTCCGGTCTGGTTCGGGTCCAGCTTAGACGGGTCCGGGTAGTACATTTATGGCATTTCTCGGTTCTGCACGGGTTCAGGTCCAACTTTCAAAATAATAGTCGGGCCAGGTCGGTTCCGTATAGCACATTTACGGGTATCTTCGGGTTCGGGTATGAATTTTTGGACCCGTGAAGACCTCTAGTGTGCCGTTTCTCATCTTTGCCTCAACCGTCTGTTACACAACCCTTTAAATTGTGAGAATTAACATTGCAGTTGTAGGGAGGAATTGTGACTGAATTGAGTTTTGTTCCTGGACCTCCTTATTAGTCTTTTTCAATGAGACACTGATAGATCAGTATAAGTCTCATGCACAATAATTTTTTTATGCTGTGTATATATTTTTCACGTATCACAGACTCAGAGGTGGTGAGTAAATTTTGAAGAAACAGTTTATTGACAATAGCATTGAATGACTGGATGATAGCTGCAAATAAAAAACAACCAATGCAGTGGATGATGGAGACAGTCCGTCAAGGCTAAGATGCACCAAACACACATTTTGATCTCAGTTCATAGAATTGATAACAATGTCTCTTGTCTTACAGATCTTGCTAGATGAAGCAGATGACTCAGGATACCAGGAGTAGGATAAACAGAGGAGTTGGAGAATAGTATCACACAAAGGTAGTTGATAACACATCGGACGTTATAGCCGTCCTAGTCTTAAATAAGACCAGACAACCTGTGTGCTTTATGAAGAGGAACTGATGGCAGACAGGTGTTGTGATGATCATGCTTGTTGCTTCTTGACTGAGATGGCTGATTATGGTGCATTGGTCAGTGCATTAAGACGCCACTTTGAACAGTGTTTCTGATCTGTACTTCTCCGATCTGAGGACGTTTTCACATTGGCAGCTTAGTTTGGAACAGGGCACAGTGTGAAAGCTGTCGTGCGGACCGCGGTATCGAACCGAGACTACCTGGAGGAGGTGGTCTAAGTTCGGTTCCACTCGAACAGTGGTGCGATTTGTGTGAATGTGAAAGCAACACGAACTCAGGTGTGCACTTGTTCAGGAAGAAAAGTAATCTGCGCATATGTATACAAGACAGTTGTTTCCTGGGTGTTATCATGGCTGTTAGTTAGACCTGTCCAAGGCCACAGTGAGTTTCGGCAATGGCCAGGTGGGAAGGAGGAGGCCACCAGGAGCTTGTCACACAGATGGGCTGATGATTGAGCAGTGATCCTGGGCATGTCACCTAGATCAGGGGTAGGCACGTTTGGTCCTAGAGAGCCACTGTCCTGAAGAGTTTAGCTCCAACCCTAAAAAAACCCTTACTTTCCTATAGCCATAGTAATCCTAAAGAGCTTGATTAGCTTGTGCAGGTGTGTTTGATTAAGGTTGGAGATAAACTCTGCTGGACAGCGGCTCTCTAGGACCGAACTTGCCTACCCCTGACCTAGATGATGGGAATGGTTCACGTTGCACAGTGCGGCCCAGAAAGAGCCACTGTTACAACGCACATGGCCTGGGTCTGCTTCCACGGTAGAGGGGGAAACAATGAGGGCTCTGCGGGAGATAATACAAAGGAGCTCCAGTGACCTGGACATGCAACAACAACATGCAGCTGTTAGTGGAATTCCAGGACTGTTTTGCCTGTGATGAAGGGGACCTGGGTCAGACTTCCCTGGTGCAACACGACATTACTGCAGGGGATGCAGCACCTATTCGTCAGTGGCAAAGATGTATACTTTTAGATGAAGAGGGGGAGTGGTGCTTTTGCATTGATTACTGGAGGCTCAATGAAGTGACACAGAAATACTCGTATCCTCTCCATGCATGGACGAATGCATGGATCTCATGGCTGGGTCTTGCTGGTTTTCATCATTGGACTTTAGGAGTGGGTACTGACACCGAAAATTCGACCCATGGCTTTCTGCATGGGTAGAGGTCTGTGTAGAGGTTTTGCAATGTCCCTGTCACATTTGAGCACTTAATGGATAGTTTACTGGAAGGGATTCCTAGGCAGCAATTTTCTATGACATACTGGCACATGGGAGCTCCTTCCATTCAGCTATCACAGCCTAGGGCAATTCTGGAGAAAATCAGAGCAATGTGTCTGAAGCTACATCCCAATAAATGCCAGCTGTTACAGAAAGGTGTTTTTTCATGTATTGCTGCTCCCTTATACAAGCTCCTGCAGAAGGATCATCTGGTTTATCTGGTCGGAGTGCTGTCAAAAAGCTTTCGATACTCTGAAGCAAGCCCTGGTGTATGCACCCATTCTTTCTTGACATAGATGCAAGTGGGGATAGAATAGGTGGTGTCTTGTCCCAACTGTGGCCAGACAGGGAGAAAGTAGTAGCATATATCAGCAAAGTAATATAGCTGAAAAGAGGTATTGTGTCACACGGCAAGAGCAGTTGTCTGCAATTTTACTTAAGAAGACCAGGTGGCTCATTGGCTCGAGGAATTGTGGAGTAGAGTTCACTGTAATGCATAGTGTGGAGGAATGGCATGGCAACAAAGATGCCCTGTCGAGACGTCCATGTAGTATGCAGGAATGCGGGTATTGTGAGCACAGAGAAGCAAGAGAGTTGGATCTTAGACAGAAAGTGGACGAAAGTGATGGGCCTAAGCCGGACTTCCGGGAGCTACAAGAGGTGGATGTCACTCAATGGACAAAAATTTAGAGGCGGGACCCAGACCTACAGCCTGTGATGCTGTGGGTACAGGCACAGCAACGGTCGCCATGGGAGGAGGTAGCTGCTGATGATCAGTTTCTAGCCAAGGGGAGCGCCTGAATTACCTACCTGCCTTTCATCCACTATAACATCAACTTCACCTCGGCGCTTGCTTGCTTGTATTTGGATGGAATTACAGTGACATGGGATCGACTGCTCTCAGCTGGCAGCTGTAGTGCTGTCGTGCTTGTTTGCATGTGTGTTGCCACACGTGGACATTAAGACAACTGAATTAAATCATCTTTTGTGGTCAAAAACTGACTGCTTCCACACGTATATAGGTTGCTTGCAGATTATGCTGCCTTAGCAAATCATGCTACATTACTGTTGTTCTCGACAATGTACCTTTGTAAAAGTGGGGTTTTAGCACTTACTAGCATGAAGAACAAATATAGACACAGACTGCATAGAGATCGATTTGAGACTCAAATACTATGAGTTTATTGTTTTTAATGAATAAGAATGCATTTTTTCCCCAATTATCTACACAGTTCCGTGACAATCAATGTGACATTGATTATTTTACAACAGGTCAACCAACAAAAATGTAATATTAAGTGATGTACATTTTAAACACAGTATTGTCAATATTGTTTGATCTATTTAGAACTAAATAATAGTTCCACCGAAAGCCAAAGCAGAACTGTTTTGCGACTCCAAGCAACACACAGTGGTGTCTCATTAGTGAACGAATATGCAGCTTTGAATGAATTGGGAGAGTCAATAATTCACTGACCAGTGCTTCCCACATATAGATTTTACTTAGGCGGACCGCCCAGGTATAATAATGGCCGCCCAAGTATATTTGGAGACACATTTTTGCTTTTATTATTTTTATCCTCTTATAATTTTATATCCGCCCAAGATAATGAAACCATCCGCGATCGATTAACTAGTCGTTTCGTACCTGCTCGGTATGTGTGTGTCAGAACTGTTTACTCCCGCTAACATTCCCACAGGTGCTGCATTTTGCAAAGTCACAAGGCGGCGCTGTTGCACGTTCTACAAGATCGTGCAACAGCGCTTCAGACTGCTTCAAAGTGATTCTCAATCAATGAAAAGTGCAGATTTATGCCAGTCAATTGCTAATGAACTCAAGTTGATGAATTATGACAATGTCTACTTTATGGCCTTTATATAAAATGATTTATATGGTTGTAAGAATCTGAACGATCAGCCTGCAATAGTACAGACATTTCAAAATAAAAGTCCCGGTGTATTTCGGGCTTGTTTATAATTAAATGTCATCCTAAGTTTTTTTCTTTTCCTTTTGGGCATTATTGGTATTTTGGTTACACAATAAATTGTATTTAATTTAATTTCAATTTAATTCATAGTAAGTTATTGTAGTCTTCCCCACAGGAAGAAAAGACTAAGAACATTATTTGACACATATTGTTCATTTTATAAATTTTACTAGTAAAATCTGTGTCCCATTCAGAGAGAGACACTATATGACAGCAAGGAGAACATAGGAAAAGGAGAACCATTTAAATGCTGTAATTTTGCATAATTTACAATGCATAATAATGCATAATAGTATGTAATTAAATGTAATAGTATGCCATGTAATTAAATTAATTTCAATAAATAAAAATACTGTTCAAAATCACACATTATTTGTTGTTTGTCACATGTAGTAGACCATTTTTGTGCCGTGGATAATAGGAGAATTTTTCACCCGGCTACCACCGCAAGTATATTTCAAACCTGTGGGAAGCACTGCTGACTCATTCATAAATTCATTCACTCACTTCATGACTTACTCATTCAGACAGTGACTTGCCGCCACATATTATTGCTTTATTTTATTAATAATAAAACTTTTGGAATTTTTAAAATATGACATGAAACATAACATACATTAATAGGGTTAGAAAAATTTTGCCTTTATAAATTTTGCCACCTGTAAATGAATTTAAGGGGGCAAATATTGTACCTGCAGTGTAAGTGGAAGAAAGCGGTCCACAGAAGCATATTAAATGCCCCAGGGGTACGACATTGTAAAAAATTTGGGAACCACTTTAATGAAATGATCTATAAACCTAGGCCCATTGAAAAACTGATTCAAGACTAATCATTTAAAACATGAAATGGCCAAGAGTATGTGATCTGGCCTGCAGTATCTACTGTGTGTTGAGCTAGTATGTTTCTGGTGGATTTTGTGTAGAGCACAACACACTTCTTTAAATTCTAAGAAACATGCCTGCAAGAATCACTGTGATCACACGTGACAAATTGCGTGAAAACAGGTGAACCAAGTGAAAAAAATTTGCATTCTTAAAGGCAACATCAGTAAGAATAAACTAAAATCTTGGGTTTCTCTGCACAAACAGTGATCATTATTTACCCCACATCGGTTTTGAAATGGCTCCAACAGGGGCAGGATCCTCAATACTGCCCTCAGCCTGAGCTGTGTGAGAGAGAATATATCAGAAACGTGTAAACTACACAGACACTTGTATATTAAAGAAAAATAGTACAACTATTCATTAGTTAAAAGGCATATTTAACAATTTCATTTTAACTTTGATCTGTCACCTTGCTTGAGTTTGTTTTCTAGCTGCTTAGCCAGATTATTCTGGTTTATCTTCCTTAGGATTTCCACCATGATCTTCACAGATTCTTCTGGTCCAAAACGGTCCACCATCTTATTCACTGTTTTTAACCTATCTGCATTCTCCATATCAGACTTTGATATACACTCATGATCATTCTCCAAGTGCCACTGAAACTCCTTTAGATCATCTTCTACCAGTTCATTCAGTGATTTCTTGATCAGCTCTTTAAAAGACGCCATCACCTTTCACTGATTCACAGCTGCAGGAAGAAAAAAAAAGATCTGAAGTAGTTTGAATCTTAACGTGTTATTTGGATTATGATATTAAGCTGCAATCGGATTAGGACTCTCAACTCATTGTTATAATTAGTTTTAGTATAAATATTTTTCTTGCAAAAATGCATCGCTTCAATTCAGAAGGCCTTTGTTAACCCCCTGGGGTCATTTTTGGGTGAACTAACCCAAAGTGTCAAAGAGCCCTTTTACATCAACTGTCCATAATACATAACACATAATTAGAGTTGGTTATAGCCATGAACGTAATCAGCTGGAAAAGAAATCACATGTATATCAGTATATTAAAACTGTGAAACAGCAACATTACACACTAAAAAAGATGAATATGGGAAAAAAAAAACAATAGCAATGACAAAACAAAATACATGACACTTTTCAAATCTATATGAGTCAGTATGTTATGAAGTAGTATTCACTAACCATGAACAATGATGACAGTGTAGATGTTTCTTGTTCCTCCACTGAACTTGAACTGTCTTGAGCAGAAGTTATTTTGAAAGTTCTTTCAGCTCTGCGTTTTTATAAAGGACTTTGGGAGGTTTCTTCAGAACTTAAACCTGTTAATCAAGTACCATTTCAGAAAACTAAAAAAACTAGTTTAAGACAAAACACATGGAAGAGAAACTATGTGGAGATTAACTATCTGTCATCAAAAGACCAAACTTATCTGACATGTTGATCAAGTACAATGATTTTGCGATTACAAATAAAAAGAGACAAACAACACTGAAAAAGACAGTTAAAATGGAATATATAGTGAAGATTCAGACAGACAAGTAAAGAGATAGAAAGACGGGTAAACAGAAAGACAGTTGCTGTAGCTTGGCCCACTACAGTCACCAGTATATCTATAACAACACTACTACAGTGGTCGCCAACCCATCGACTGATCAGCTCATTGCCTGGAGATCACACTGGCACTTGTAGAGTCATGATTTAAATCACCTATCTGCCTTCATGTTGTTTTCAGTTGTATAGTATTGTCAGTAATTTAGACAGTTCGATACAATTCAATCCAGTACCACATCTGTATTTTAATTATTTGATTTCATTAATTTAAGAATCTGTAATGCGGGGACAATAATATATATAAATATTTTTTATTTAAATATTTTTATATTAATAAAAAGAGAAAGTTGGTAGTTGTGTGGCTCATACTGTACTGTATACTGTATACTTTTTCACAATACATATCATTTCAAAGCAGCTTTACAGAGAATGCATGTCAACATTACAATTTAGAGTGATCTGTTATCAGAAAAGGATGTGTCTAATTATTGTAATTTCAGCAATGTACAGTGGTGGTCAGAATTATTGGCACCCTTGGTAAATATGATCACAGATGACTGTAAAAATAAATCTGCATTGTTTATCCTTTTGATCTTTAATTCATAAAATGAATAAAAATGTAACCTTTCATTAAAGCAAAAGAATTGAAAGTGGGGGGGAATCACATTATGAAATAAATGTTTTTCTCCAAAACATGTTGGCCACAATTATTGGCATCCCTAGAATTTTTTATGAGTAAAATATCTCTGAAGTATATTCCCATTCATATTTACATTTTTTTAGCACACCAGGGTGATCATAAACATGAAATTGTCCAGCCATGTCTTTCTGTTCCACAGGAGAATAAACATGAGGAAACACAAAGGCCAAATTCCCTTAATCATTCATCACAATGAGAAAAACCAAAGAATGTAGTTCTGATGTGCAGCAAAAGATTGCTGAGCTTCACAATATAGAAAGTAGCTGTAAGAAAATAGATAAAGCATTGAAAATCCCCATTTCCACTATCAGGGCAATAATTAAAAAGTTCCAATCAACTAAAGATGTTACAAATCTGCCTGGAAGAGGACATGTGTCTAAATCGTCCTAATGCGCGGTGAGGAGGAAAGTTTGAGTGGACAAAGACTCTCCAAGGATCACAGTTGGAGAATTGCAGAAATTAGTTAAGTCTTAAGTCTCAGAAAGCGTAAAAAAAATATATATCAAACAGCACCTACATCACAACAAGTTGTTCGGGAGGTTTTCAAGAAAAATCCTCTGCTCTCATCCAGAAACAATCTCCAGTGTATTCAGTTGTCAGACAAGACTGGAACTTCAAACGGGACCGGCTTCTATGGTCAGATGAAACTACAAAATGAGCTTTTTGGCAGCAAATCCACCAGATAGGACACATTGCACACATGGATAAAAAGTGCCCCATGCCCACGGTTAAATATACTGCTGGATCTTTAATGTTGTGGGCCTATTTTTCTGCTGGAAGTCCTGGACATCTTGTTCAGATATATGGTATCATGGATCGTACCAACAGATAAAAAATCAAAACCTGACCGCTTCTGCTAGAAATCCTATAATGAGCCATGGTTGGATCTTCCATCAGGACAATGATCCAAAACAAACATCAAAACCAACACAAAAATGTGTCACTGAGGACAAAATGAGACATGGAGCTGGGAAACTGAAGGATCTGGAGAGATTCTGCATGAAGGAATGGTCTCTGATCTCTTGTCAGGTGTTCTCCAAACTCACCAGGCATTATAGAAGAAGACTCAGAGCTGTTTTCTTGGCAAAAGGAGGTTGCAAAAACTATTGGATAAAAGGGTGCCAATAATTCTGACCACCACTGTACATATACAAGTCACACAGTTAGCTAACAATGTATTAATTTAAGGTAGAAACAATGAGCTAATTGAAGTAATGAAAATGTAAACAATGATTAGGATATATAGCAAAATTTGGAATGGTGCATGTTGATCCAAAGTTTGGATCATCTGAAGTCCTCGCAAGGGTTGGCCCCATCTCTAAATCTTGAAATTAAATCAAATTCAAATCAAAAACAACCACTCATGCAACGTGAGTAGCATCTCTGTTTGGATTCTATTTAAAATACAGCGGTTACCCCTAATTTGAAATAGCTAATAAAAAAATATATATCTGCAACCAGTAATGGAATTGGCCAATTTGTAATTCTTCAATAGGTAGATCTTGTCTTTCATAAAAGAGTTCAGGGATCTTGGACTTAAAAAGGTTGGTGACCACTGCTCTACTACAACAACTCTTCCTCTTCTTTGAAGCAGCCCATATGTTCTCGGGGGCAGGGTTGTTTATGCTCAAACAGCAATATTACACACTAACTAAAATTAAAAAAGTGAAATCACAAACAACCACATTTTCATTAAAGTGACTTATTTCTGCTATTGTAGGTTCATTTTGTAAATAAAAGCATGTGTTCTTGTGTATGTAAGCTATAAACTACTACACAAACGCCAAGTAGAAGAGCAAGGGATTGGATGAAGCAACAAATGGGTAATTAGTCTATGGGGAGTCAGTAGTCTATAAAGAGTACCATCTGTCAAAATGATTGATGGTGACCTTTTGACCTTGACCACCACATCACGCCCGCCAATGTCACGTTCACCATTGACCTTTTCATATTCTCTGGGGATCGATATAACCTATGGCTTTTTCATATTTGGAATACCGATGTTGCCCTATGACCTTTGGTATTCTCCTGGGGTTAATATGACCTTTGATCCAAGTAATGCTGCTAACTGAAAAAAGATCACAGATACAGTATTTAAATTTCATAGACTCAAACATGGCAGTTATGCTAGAACTGAGACATTTCCTTGTTTGTATCAGGAATGTCTATGTACATTTGATTCATTCAATTCCTTTAAAAGAGCACTTATCCCGCATTCACCCCAAACATTGGATCAACAGCCAAGTGCAGATGTATGTACCAGTTAAGATTAGCTGTCTGTTGTGTGGGTTTGCTGAGGATTGTTCTAATTACTTCATTCACCTGTGTGCTGTGTGTTTAAATGAAAACCATAAAATCATGTGCCCTTACAAAGACTGTAACTTTGAAAGCTGTGTCTATTTTCAAAACACTTTCAAATCGCAGTAAAAGTACACAAGGAACAGAAATGGACGAGATTCAAATTAGAGATCATTGGTCATGATTACATAAGCCCTGACAGTGATGATGTTCAAGAGCAAATACCACATGCTGATGACATGGAGGAGTTAGAAGAGCTGAGAGAAGAAGCCAGGGATAATGATCTTCAGGAAACTTGGCATCTCTTCTGTTATAAATGCTAAGTGTTCTGCATAAACCAGAGAGTTCTGTGCAAGACGTTAAAGAACAGTTTTGTCAAAATCATAAGATATCACAAAGATGGACCCTTAGGAACTGCTGAAAAAGGAGAGCCGTGTATGTACGCAGAGAGTGGTACTGGTAAAACTCATTGAATATGTTGTGGGAAAAGTCACTTGCATATGTCCCTATACTATGGGAAGCCATGCTACAGAATTTGCTTAAAAAACTGACATATTAAACCAAGCTGTGTCAGAAAAGGTCCATGTACTACATGAAGATGGATTGTATATCGATTTGGGAAATATTTGAATGAAAACTGTCTTCTTACAAGGGACAAGTTCACAATTGCTCTTGGCCTTTACATTGATGACTTTGAAATTGCCAGTTCTCTAGGAACATCAAAGCTGAAACACAAAACATGTGCTGTACACTGGGTCATTCCCAGTATACATGCAAATAAAGGTCAATCCTCAAACTCAATCCAGCTTGCTCTACTATGCAGTTGAAAAACTTCTGCAACCTCTCATCTATGATCTAAAGTTATTTGAGCAAAACGGTGTTTACCTGGATAAACTAGGTAAAACTCTGAGAGGTACAGCTTGTTGCTGATAATCTAGGTGCCCACTCTCTTGCAGGATTCCTGGAGAGCTTCTTTGTTGAAAAGTTCTTCTTTTACCTCTGTTTGGCAAGCAGTGGTGAAGCTCAGCAGCAAGAACTATGTTTGGGTTTCTTTCAACTTAGAGACAAAGACTCCCATGATAGGCAGGTACAGGAAGTGAGAAAGGACCCAGAATTGAGTCAAACTTACGGTGTGAAAGGAGCCTTTACTTTAACTGAGAATCTTGAACACTTTCATGTGGCCACTGGTTACCCTACTGACATTAAGCATGAAGACTTGGAAGGCACTGTTCCAGCTGATTTGTCATTGTGACCGTCTTACAGACCTAATAGGCAAGACTTATTTTATTCTAAATGTGTTAAATAATGCCATCAGGTACTTTAAATTACACATCTGATTAACAGACAGACTGCATGTGATTGGAAAGGGATATTCCATCAAAGGTTTTGAACAAGTTTTTTGAAAGAGTAATTAGGCATTTTTGGGTGAACTAAGCCTTTATGTACAAATGAAAGTAAACACTTTGACCAATGTATTTTGAGTGTTTTATACATTACAAGTATTAGTAGTAGAACTTAAAAAAGATCTGGAAAACTTAAAATTAACTTATGTGACACCCATACATTCTCCTAAATGTTTTCATATTTTGTGTACGACTGGGGTTGAAAGTGCGTAAAATCTCCAGTTGATAAAAAGGCAGTTTAAGACTGGTATTGTCTTTTTAATTTAAATTTCAGTGCAGTTTATATTAGGTTGATTTTTTTTTTTTTTTTTTTTTATAGTTTGATGTACATTTTAGTATGTACATTAGTAAAACCCCGTCTTGAAGGTTATTTGTGTCTGCAATGACAGTACAGGAATGTGATTGGTGATATATTATATATATATATATATAGTCAGATTTATCAGAAAGGGTCATATTTATAGGCATAGGTCAAATAACATCCTGGATGTCTTGAGCATCAGATCATATTACTTAAGAATCAAACCTTACCATGTATAGCATTTATGGAAGTAAAATAACAAACGTATGTGAGTAAATATGTGTGCATATCTCCGATTTCCTGGTTGCGTGCGGGAGTGTCAGTGTGTCCAAGGACTACTTATTTTGTCTAGGTGTGTCCATGATGTAAACAATATATAGCGAAAAAAAATTGGCCAAGACAATATTTCACAAAGACATTAAAAAAGTGAAGCCCAAGAAATAAGTTAATAACAATTTTATAAATCATTAACATGCAGCACAGATCTAAGGTTGGTGGGGCAAAATGGATGAATCGAAAAAAACTTGGACAATGTTATCATCTTTATGGTAGAAATGCTATGTGCATTTATCTTTCCCAGGAGCTCTGGCTAGGACTCGCTGAGCTTGTAATAAATGAGCACAGGTGGGTTCTGAGGAGCTGCCAGCATGAGCACATGGACGGGACAAAGAAGTGGATTGTATGAGGCTCATAAGTCTCTTAAAAACATTATCTGTAACAAGAGGTGGCTTAATGAAGTTCATAAGTACCTGAACTTTTGGTAATTTGTATGTTTTTAACCATCAGTACAAATTACTATACCATCACTGCTATTATTCACAGATCAACAGCTGAACTTGAGTCTTTCCAGAATCACATACTCATGTATGCCAGCATGCGTTCATCTTTTACTCCACCTGAATTTGGGGCCAGAACCCTACTTACATATGCATAACAGTAAGTTTGATTATTTTAGGCCATATTCACATGCTTGTTGCAAAGTGACTGTATGTGTATAAATTATAAAATTACCATTAATGTTCTGAAAGGCTGTAGCCAGTGATTCATCACTGTGGGGAAACAAATGTACTGATAACCTGCAATCTAATGTCAATAAACACAACTGCAGCTGTTAGCAATATACTGTATATTACATACTTGTTTCAAGTACAAGAGAATGTACAAGAATTATTCCAGATGATACAGTCTCTACACTGTCAAAACAAAGAAGACTTATGGACACATCCCTGATCTGCAGTCTCGAATTCTCCAGAAAAGATGGTTAAACCTCAAAAGAAATGACCTTTTCTGTTCTAAAGCTAAGAGGACATATGATGATCAAAGACTTTTGACACAAGTGTTTGCACATTGGTTGGTGATCTGCTGTCATTTGAGTCAGGTTTAGTCTTATTGCATGGTCAAGGAAAGAATAGAAGATTTTAGTTAAAACAGCTCAAGAACATTATTTCTCCAGAATATTATTTGTTTGTTTAACCCTCTGGTATGGGTAACCCTCAATTTGAGGGGGGTGCAGGGACATGGCTACATAGCTAAAGTGCATTGATGTAGATTAAAAAACAAAATATTTTAATATGACACACAAACACATCAAAAATCAGCACATGAATCTCAACAAAGGTGACAATCAAAACTGTCATACTGCAATGCATGATGGGAACAATAGTAACTCCCGGCATGCATCACAGCATGAATAAATGATGCAGCTGAATTGTCCTATTATTTTCTTTAATTCTACCTATTTGCTTTTATTTTTCCTGTGGTTTTTGTTCTGTCTTTAAGTAGCTTTTTGTGATGTCCAGAGTTGGTCTGATTGTCTGAATATTTTGTTGTCACCATTGTTGAGATTCATACGCTGATTGCTCATGTCTGTGTCTCTGGGGCAGGTTGTGCAAAATCATACAATAAAAGAGATAAAATGTGTGCCATAGAAAGCCCAGTGCATTCATCTCAGCACCTCTGTCTAGTGATGGCGAAATGAAGCTTTGTGAAGCACCAAGGCTTTCCCCTCAAGTGTATCGTAAAAAGATTCATTACTCGAAGCTTTTCAACACTGTGGACACTAACAACATGACGTGCTTCAATGTGAGATGTTTCGTTTTTTTGATGCAAGTTCCGAAGCCTCTGTGTCAAACGTCAAATCACTATTTCTCAGATCTGTTTTATAAACCTGTTTATAATAATACATATAATATACCGATATATTTGAGTAAGCACTTGTGCAAGTAGCTTATATTATACTAACATGCTTTGTATTCTTGTTCAGTGAAGCAGCTTGGACGATCTGTAAATGTTAATGGTGAATTACCTATTGTGTTTTGATTGTTTTTTTTATTTTTATCTTTGTTTGTACAAGTGTGTTACCATGTTTATCCACGTGACTATATGATGAGCTGTGAGTTTGAAGCTTAACAGAAGGGGAGAGTATATTTGTCTTTTTGGTTTTGTCTTTTGTTTTTATCACTTGCTTTAAGAATTATGCACTTATTTGCTGTGTGGTTTGTCCCTTCTGTTAAAGTGGATTTAATCTAGTCTCATTAATTGTGGGTAAATAACTGGTAAACTGTAGTGATTTTGGTGAAATAAATTTGTGTTATTTTGGAATGTCACGTCTCTGTTTTTAATCCCATCCGAACCAGCAGGGTCCTTCATATTATTTGTAATTTCTTTTGGTTTAATTCTTTAAATCTTATTTTCCTGGGTGAAGAAATAACCTAGGTGGCGTAGTCAGGTTTTTCTTTCAATGCTTTTAGCCAAAGGTTACACAATGAAAACTCATTCTAAAATATTCATAGACAACTTGTTTGATATAATGAAAAATGAAAAAAAAATTGCTATATTTGTATCCGGGGCTGAGGAGTAACGTAATACATGTAACAGCATTACGTAAATCAGGATACAAAAATCCAGTAACTGTAATTTGTTACAGTTACGTCAAAAAAAGTAGTAATTAGATTACAGTTACATTTTGAAAATGGGGGAATACTATCAGGATTACAATGGTTTCATTTAAAACTAAATAAATCATTATTTTGCTATAATAACACATATTAAGCGCTGCTTGATTATACAGTATTTCTTGGTTCTGTTGCCAGTGATGACGCTGGTGCATGTGCAAATAACACCCGTCTACAATCTCCTCAGTCGCAGATTGAATCACTGCTGCTAGTTGAAACGATGCTGCCCGCGGGGAAAATGCTTTCAATTCATGGAAATTTTGTTGCTATTTTGTTTTCAAAGAAGAAAATGCAAACAACATGGTTGTACAGTGCAAACACTTTCTTTATCAAAGGACTAAATCAATAATCTGTAATACCATACTATAACCACTAGATGTCTGAATAGCCCTTTATACACACACACACACACACACACACACATATATATATATATATATATATATACACATATATATATATATATATATATATATATATATATACACATATATATATATATATATATATATATATATATATATATATATATATATATATATATATATATATATATATATATACACACATATATATATATATATATATATATGTGTGTGTGTGTGTGTAACAGATAATTTATCAGATTTTAAAAATATTTTTATTGTTGAGATCCATTCAAAAGTATGGAACATGTCAAATTAAAAAACTTGCAGAAATTGGGAAGAAATAATTAAAATTACATTTAAAAATGCAATTTATTTATAGTAAAGTTGCCCCCTCCCCCCATTTCTTTCTTTCTTTCTTTCTTTCTTTCTTTCTTTCTTTCTTTCTTTCTTTCTTTCTTTCTTCATGTGACCTTGAAGTAATCCAAAAGTAATCAGATTAAATCACTTTCATATTGTGGTACTTGGATTATGTTACTGAATACTTTTTTTATGAAGTATTTTGTAACTGTAACGGAATACATTTTTAAAGTAACCTTCCCAATCCTGTTTGTATCCAGAATTACGGAGTTTAAAACTAATAAGATGTACTTTAAAATTATAAAGAAGAATGTTAAGTTGTTAGTATGGACATAATCCTTTAATATAATGTGCTACATGTTTAATTACAGATTATTTTTTAAATTTGACATAAATTTGTATCTAATTTAAGAAAACAGAAAAAATACTGTATAAATAATAGTAATTTTCCTGTATAAAAACTGAGAAATAATGTAATTTGTCATTAATGATATAATACTTAAAATATCAGTCAGGTTGTTAATTTAGTTTAATTTAGTTTGTTAATTTAGTTTTAGTTCTCAGATTTTTCTGCATGTTTAAAATCTCAGAAAACTACTCTACTGTAAAAATGTTATTTTCTGATTCCTTCCGTTAAATGTTGAGCTGACAATGAATTTTGGTCACCTGACATCGCAACCGAAATGTAACCAAGTATCAACATCATATGACGTTGTGTTCCTGCTGGGCTATTACAAACCAAGCACATTAAAAGTGAAAGTGAAAATGTGTGTTTAGTGTGTGCTGGGGATGAAATGAAGGAAACCAGAACTGTCCATGTAATTCACATAGCTCTTAATATTTAAAATGTAAAATGCAGGAGTGTTTCTGTGAGGGTTCAGTTTATGGCTGGTTTGGGTGACAGAATTTGTGTAATCTCGGTCAAAAATCAACGGAAAGTCCCAGCAAGTATAAGAAAAAAAAATCACGTGTGTTTTTGTAGTGGGCAGGTACTGTGCCAAAGTGAAGTGGTTTCTCTTTCTCTTCTGTTTACATCTGATTTAAGTGTTTAAAATGATTAAAGTGGCAGAGCAGACGTGATCCTGAAGAGAGACGAGGAGCTTACGGCTAGTGCTGAAACCACAGTAAGACATGAACCTGACTAAACCTGTCCTGAAATCACTCACGGCAGGCTCTCTGTGTGTTTGTGTGTGTGTGTTCTGCTGTTATATTGTGTGTTGTGTGCGTGTTGACAGAGTGTGATGGACGTGCAGATCGCTATAGAGTCGGATTTCAGTGACTCTGAGGAGTCGACGGCGGATCTGTTAGAGCCTGAGTTCACGTGTCACTGCTGCTATGAGGTGCTGGTCGATCCCACGACGCTGACCTGTGGACACAGCTTCTGCCGCCACTGCCTGGCCACATGGTGGGCGTCCCCGCGTCCCAGCGTCCGGACCGACTGCCCAGAATGCCGAGCGATATGGCAGGGCTATCCTGAAGTCAACATCCTCCTCCGGTGAGGGATCTGTTTCTGTTCACACACGCTTCAGTTATTTACAGGAGTGAAAATGCATTATATACACTGAATTCAGTGTTTGCAACTGTAACTTTAAAGTTTTACTAATCACACTAGTGACATAGTTACGTTTGGTCATAGATACTGTCTAATGTTCATATTCTCAATCAGATGTATAATGATACGAGTGTGTGTGTGTGTGTGTGTCAGGGATGCGGTGGAGAAGCTGTTTCCGGCTGACGTGAGCCGACGGAAGCAGGCTGTCCTGAATGATCCGTGGCTCTGCCGTGTTCTCCAGGTGTTCCAGCAGCACGGGAAGAGACCGGTACGTCATGCAGCTCCACAACCGGTGAACCAGAACCTACCACAGATCAACCTGAGAGAGATTCAGGAAGGAATTGTGGCGGTGCTGATCTGCTTGACTGTGAGTCTCATATATACACACACTCTCATACACACACACACACACACACATACATACATATATACACACAGAATAATCATGATGTACTTTTTCATTTTTTGCTTTGGGTTAGAAGAAGGTGCCTCATAGACACACAAACCTATTACTTCATCACCACACTGACCAATGAGAGTTCAGGGGTGTTTACCAACCAGAAGCAAACTTTTCCAGAAAGATTTTTTTTTTTTTTTTTTTTTTTTAATGTAAAAAGGCAAAGTTTTCTGTAATGGGAAGGTTTATGATGTTGGTTAGTGTTAGGTTATAAAATGTATAATTATCTTTATAAAAAACAATAGAAGTCTATGCAATGTTACTATTTAGATAACTAAGTAAACGTGTGTGTGTGTAGATGATGGTGTTGGTGTATCGCGCCTTCACTGCCGACCCCAGTCATAAGACGCTGCTCAGTAAACCGCTCAACAGGTGGAGCGTTAATGATGTCACACTGTGGGTGGAACATCTGGGTGTCTGGACCAGTCAGTATAAAGAAACATTCAGCCGGGAGCAGATCGACGGCAGGTAACAAACACACACACACACACATTAAAAACACAATATGGCATTTCTTCATTCATTAGACAGCAGAACAGATTTGAGAAAATATTACAAATGTATTTTTAGCATTTTTAAAGTGAATGTGTGCACCTAAAATAATGCAACATGTAAACAATTATTAAAGGGTTAATTCATGCAAAAAAATGAAAATTCTGTCATACTCACCCTCATGTCGTTCCACACCCGTAAGACCTTCGTTCATCTTCGGAACACAAATTAAGATATTTCTGATGAAATCCAAGAACTTTCTGTTCCTCTGTAGAGATCCAACACAACTTGCACATTCAAGGCACAGCAGGAAAGACATCATTAAAGTAATCCATGTGATTCCAGTGCTTTAACATCAATTTTATGAAGTGGCGTGAGTGCTTTATTTGCGTAAAAACACATACTTTCACTCAAAAAAATGAACTTTCATTGTTGTTAGTTTCACTCAAACCAGCCTTGTTCACATTACTGCCTTGTTAAAAAACTCATGTAACTATATGAATGTAATTTAACTGTGTTGTTTCTACTAAAATTGAGTATTGTCAGCTTTACTTAATAAGTGTTTGTTCGGTCAACTTAACATTGCTGAGTGAAACACACACATTAATGTTGACATAACTAACAGGGCAGTGGATCCGTAGTTCCCAAGATGCTTTGCAAATGACTGCATTAGAGTAAATTTAGGGATTAAAGTGTTATTTTATGTTTTTCAGTAAAGGGAAAGATGTTGTTAGTTTATATTAGCATTTAATATTCTGTTATGTTGGATATTTAGAGGAGTTTCTGTAATGTTTTTGAATATTTTTGTTACCATTATGAAGAAGACTGTCGCCTGTGTTTAGGCTGTGAGCACTCATGCATGCATGTTTAGGATAGAATTCCTACTCTCAATTCAAATGAGTTTGTTCAATAATTTTTTAAATTTTATTTTGTAGAGCAAATAGTTAATTTAATAAGAGAAATTAAGTCAATAAATATGTTTACCTCATGTAATAAACATATTATTAAGTAAAATGCACATAAAAATATTATGTAACAGTGACAAATTCAAATGATTTGTATTTACTCAAAGAAATTTTGTCAGCTTTACTTGAATTTTGTTTGTTCATACAGCTAAATTGTTATTTGTACTAATTACTCAATATAGTTGCATGGAACCACTTGACACTGCTTTTTTAAGTAAATCCAACAATTCATTTTTTTTTTTGAGTCCACTTTATTTAAGAAAATATTTACCTACATTCCAGTGTTGAATCGAGACCAGTAATTCCATGAACGTGCTTTGTATAATATTATTTTGTAAATATAGTGGTAAATTATGTTTTTTGCTCAAACAAAGCACTCGCTTTGACCTGAATTGGCAAAAAAAACAGCGTCTGACACAAAATGGCCAAACGTCGGCTTGGTATGTTCAGGGCTTTAATTGTAAATATTTTGGAAATTATATTTGAGCAATTTGTGTAAGGATAAATTAGTTCAAAATTTGGGATCAAGGGGATTTTTAAAAAAATACTTTTATATTCATCAAGGGTGCATTAAATTGAACTTTCTATTCATCTAAAAATCCTGAAAACTAAAATGCATCACCATTTCCATAAAAATCTGAACTGTTTTCAACACTGTTTATCATCATAAATGTTTCTTGAGCAGCAAATCAGCATATTAGAATGATTTCTGAAGGATCATGTGACACTGAAGACTGGAGTAATGATGCTGAAAATTCAGCACTGCATCACAGCAATAAATTACACTATGTATTTACTTTCGTTGTGTAATGTTAGTGTGTGTGTGTGTGTGTGTGTGTGTCAGATCACTGTCTGCTCTCAGCGATGAAGATCTGTCTGCGGCTCCGTTCATGATTGAGAATCGGTCTCACAGACGGATCATTCTGGAGGAGCTGCACAGACTCAAAGAGACTGGAGTCACACGACCACAGACGCTCTGGGAGTACAAGGTGTGTGTGTCTGTTTCATTCATTAGGCACGTTGTAACCCCTCACCCAGGTCCTACTTGCCTGGGCCTTGAACCTGGGTCTCCGGCATGGGAGTCGGATGCTCTAACAAGGAGGCTAAAGGCTGCAACCTCCAGCATCAGTTGCTAGAGCATCTCTTGAGATCAGAGGAGTGAGGTTTTACTCGCACAGCGACTACTAGCTGGCCTCCGTTACACACAGTAAGATTGTTAAACATCATCTCTTTGTCTGTGTATAGGAGGTGAATCCAGGTATGACTCTGTTTCTGCTGGTCAGTCTGAGTAACTTCCCACGTCTGACGCTGCTCTACCTCTACCTTTTTGATTATGATGTCACCTTTCTGCCCTTCATTCAAACCGTCTGTCCGTCCGATAAGCCTCAGGTACGTCACTGTCTGTCCATGTGTGTTATGCCAGGTTTTGATTACACTATTTTTTTGTTGATTACAATAGTCACTGTGTCAAGATCATACAATTTTGACTCCCATGAAGCATCACAGATGTTGCATCAGTTGTCGTCCACTGACACACTACACAAACTGAAACGATTGAATTTTGTATCCCATTGTCATTTATGAACCCCACAACAAAATCGGGCTAAAATTGTGTAGTTTGGACCGGGCATAAGTGATACTCTAACAGGCTCTAGTCGTGACACTTTTTCTGTGCTGCAGCAGGATTGGCTAGGTTGGCAGCAGTGGGCGGAGTTTCTGCTGATGTACTTCCTGTTGCCCTATCAGCTGCTGACTGCATTCTCCTGGCACTGGCTGAGCGTACATTACTGGACAGCAGGTGTTGTCATTGTTCACGCCGCGTTACTGACAGTTCTGGACATCTGTATCTATTGGACGCTGTGGAGGAAGGGACAGATGAGGTACACACTGACTTAGCTATGAACGAATACAGAACTAGGGGTTTCTAAAATTTATATAATATCTACAATATTACACAAAGAGTGCCATTTTTCTCCAAATATCAGCATGATTGCAAATATGATAAATTTTAGACAACAGTTCAGTAACAAAAAGTTAAAGCTGCAGTTCGTAACTTTTGGTGCGCTAGCAGTTGATAAACAGAACTGCATGCAAACCGAACCAGTCTAAAATAGTCTGAATATAAACACTTATTATAGGTGTACCACAGTGATTCAGGATAAGACAAATACGCGATTTGGAAAATGATTCACGGCGTACTCGCTCATTATATAATTTTTGTAAATTTTGAACAAAAGTTACCGACAGCATCTTTAATATTAAGTGATATTTTACACACAATATTGCTTGTTTTTGTTCTAATTCACCAGCGAAAATAGTTCCAAAAAGCAACACATAACAGTGTTTTGTTCCTGAATGAATCATTCTTTTTGAGTGAATCGGTTGAATGAATGATTCAATGACTCGTTCATAAAAGCAGTCAAATGCTTAGTTCTTGAATTAATCAGCCGTATGAATGAATCAATTGAATCTCAGTGATTAACAGTGACGTGCTACCACCTACTGACTGTTTTAATTTTAATCATTTCATTTTTTAAATAGTTTCAAATAACAGTATTCATTGTTTTAAGACATCAAAACATCAATTATGTATTTGTAACTGCAGGATAAATGCATTCGTGTTCAGTTTTCAAAAACTTCCACTTTTATTAGACATGTTCTGGTAAATAATATCAGAATGAATCTTTAATTCTTTATCTATAAAGAACATGACAGAGTTGTATTATTGTGTTTTGTTGCGATTTCAGGATGCTCCCTAAGATGCTTTGGCTTCAGGTGATAGCAGTGTTGTTAAACTCATCTCTATGTGTGCTCCTGTGGGCGCTGCTCCCTCTGTTCATTATTAACATTGAGATCTACACCCAGCTGTACTTCAGCCTCTTCTTCACTGCAGTGCGGGTGAAACAAACACTCCTGCAGGCAGAGAGACCGCAGAGGCCCTGACACCCACACACACATCCCCACCCACCCACTCATGAATATACAAATCAACAGTGTATAGATTTGATCAACTCATTCCCTGGAGATCAAACCCATAACCACGTGTAGAGCCATGATTTACTGTTAAAATCACCTTTCTGCCTTCATGTTGTATTCAGTTCTATAGTATTGTCAGTAATTCAGACAGTTCAGTACAATTCAATCCAGTAACACATCTGTATTTTTATTATTTGATTTCATTCATTTAAGAATCTGTAATGGACAATAATATATAGACATTATTTAAATATTTTTATATTAATAAAAAGAGAAAGTTGGTTGTTGTGTGGCTCTTTTTTAAATATCAGATATGTTTGTTTAAAGGAGGGATTGGTTCATCAGGCCAACGAAAAAATAATAACTACAACTATTAATTACCTTTTCATTATAAAAAAGTGCCACAGTGCCAATGTCTTCAAATGCATAAAACCGATGGTAGGTCAGGTGGAAACCATATGTAGACACTGCTTAACAGACATCATCAGTGTTGCCAACTGCTTTCAATTTAAAGTAGCTAAAACTGGTAGCTAAATATCACTAGATGACAAATTCACTGATCTATATAAATATGAAAATATACAAGATTTGTCCCTAAACTTTTGAAAAAAAAGGGGCAGGGAATTCACTAAATCTAGTGACAAAATCGTGAAATTGGCACCACTGGACATCAATGATTTTGCGAAGGTTTCGATTTAAGCAAGCTCACAGACTGAAAACACTGAAAGTCTAGGGATTGTTTCATTTTTTACTGAGCCTCACACATGCAGGAAAAAAAAAAATCGAGGGACTTTTTTCCTGCGTTTTGTTAAATATACATTTTATGTGCTATAGATATGTTTATTAAATTAAATAATATAAATTGGTCTGCATGTTAGTGAGGCATTTTTAAACTTTAAGGACAGGGATTAAGTAGTTACTAAAATACATCCTGAATTGATTAGACAGGTGTAGGCAGCAGTCAGTGACGTGTCGCTCACTGTCTGGGTACTGTAGTTTGCAGTTGTCCTTCGACAACAGGAGCTGATACAGCTTCACATGCACTTCTCTCTATCTCAGAACAACACACTGCTCTGCTCTGATCTGTGGGTTGTCTGGCTGTATGGTGACAGAGGAAGGCTGTGGTTTTATGTCTTCAGCTCTGAGTTCAAACCCCTCACACCTGGATCTGAGCTACAATCACCCAGGGGATTCAGGAGTCAAGCTGCTCTCTGACAAACTGAATGATCCAAACTGCTCACTGCAGATACTCAAGTATGTCAAACAGTAATACTGGCATATTGAACGTGTATGAATGATGCAAATCTACATTAATGTGTGTTTATAGTGTGGACCATGGAGGAAAAATCAGGATCACAGCAGGACTATTAAAGTGTACGTCTACAAACACACACGATTTTTTCACTGCTGAGTTGTGTTATAGGGTATCGCTCCTCTTCTTCAGATGCCTGTGACTTACTCTGGACCCAAACATAGCACACACTCTTTTCATTCTGTCTGATAAAAACAGATGGTGACACGTGTGAGAAAGTTTCAGTCCTATCCTGATCACCCAGAGAGGATTGATTACCTTCCACAGGTTCTGTGTGGAGAGAGTCTTAGTGGAGTACATATAATGCAGATATGTCTGTCATATAAAGGTATCCACAGGAAAGGAGGGACTGTGAATTTGGATACAATGACAAATCCTAGCAAAGACAAATTAATTGTTTCCTTCGTAGTTATCGTTTAACAAATTAGACTTCTGTGAATTTATAGTATTTAAATCTCTTCTAACTGTCAAAGCCAATACCTTTGTAGACAGTGCTCCAAGATGTAGTGAGGTTGTGCTTTGGGCAACCCAAGTTCCAGTTCCGGCTTGATAAATAAGTATTTACATATATTCTAATTAAAACAATAGAACTTCATTTTTTTATTTTTCCAAAGGAACTTTGTTTACAGAGCTAGGTCAGGACAAACAAAACAAACTCAAATAAGAGGACGTCATATAAAATAGCTGATTAGAGAACATAGAAGTTGAAATAATATATTCTGTGATGAATGAAAATTGTTAAAGGATTAGTTCACTTCCAAATGAATCCCTCCATTACCCCAAGCTTTACTCACCTTCAGGCCATCCTAAGTATTATATGACATTCTTGTTTCTGACAAATACAATCGGAAGAAATATTAATAAATATCCTGACGCATCTGAGCTTTATAATGGCAGTAATGCGCTAGAGTATGAGCTGAAGAAAGTGTCTCCATCCACTTCCATCCATCATAAACATATTCCATGCGGCTCCGGAGGGTTAATAAAGGCCTTCTGAAGCAAAGCGATGCATTTGTGTAAAAAAAAAAATAAAAATCAATATTTAACAAGTTATGACGTAAAATATCCAGTTTCCACCCACCTTCCGTGTTCTTCAAAAAACTTACACTGTACGTCCTACGTCTTCCCTATTCAACTTGCGGAACTGACGCAATGCCAGTTCTGTTTTCCTGTAATTTGAATATGGAAGGTGGTCTGGCGGAAGCTGGGTGATTCAGTTGTAATAGTTTTAAGTGTAAAACATCATGGATTACTTTTCATGTTGACACTTTGTGTGATCCCACATAATAGATAGCTAGAAAGTTGCACTAAACAAACACTCTCAAACAGAAGGACTATCACTTAAATTCTTAATTTTTATTTATTCCTATAAACACTGAATGTTGACAACTCTCAAAGAAGAGATGTACACATACTCATGCTGTCACAGAGACAAACTCTGTGATTCCCTCCTCTGGCCATCAGAGGGCGCCTTCTCCCGAATATTGACACTCACTCACATACACTACATTTCCCATCAGCCCTGTACCTGGTACTGATTACGCTGCCCAGCTGCAGCTCTTTGACTGGCCTATATAAATTGTCGCTGCACCAGTCCTCTTTACGAGGTCTTGTATTACTACGGTTTGCATTTCTGAGCGGTCTTTATTGTTTTGCCTTCCTGTTGTGACCCTGTTGATTCCCCATTTACAATTCTCTGCTGCCTGGCCTCTGGACTATTTGCTTTGTGTTTTGATCTGTGATTGTTCTCCACCTGTCTTGATCTCCTGCCTGTTTTACGACTACAAATCTGTCTGCTCTCTGTTGCTGTATCTGCCGGTATCTGACCACTACACTGTAAAAAAGGCAGTGTCAAATTAACACTTAAAGTGTTAATTTTAACACTACTTCGGATCATATATGGTCCCATTCTATTTAGTGTAAAAAGTACACTGTTTGTAGTGTTGAATTTACAGTGTTAAAAAAGCACTATATAGTGCCAAAAAATTACACCATGAGTGTAAAGTTTTACACTTTCTGTGTTGTACTAGTTTTACACTATGGTGCTTTTAACACTTTGAGTGTTGTTTTAATTCATTTGGATTACACTGAAAGTGTTAATAACCAAGTGTCATTTCAGTGTATTTTTACACTGTTTTAGAGTGGTACTGTACATGATCAAACATAAAATCAAGACTCTTTTAGATATAAAAATTCAAGTATTTATTTAACATGATGAAAAGCGGCTTTAAAACATGGCAGAATGTTACTTAATCACATTAATGAGGTGTTGCACATAAATTTAAAACTTAAAACACACAAATTCATCAAATTTTGTCATGAAGATTTAAGAACCGATTTGAACAAGATTGCAGTAAGGTACAACATACCAAAAGAAATTAGCAGACCCATATGACATCTGTAAATCAATAGGTTTGTAATAAATTAGTTCATTGACATTGAAGACTTTCAGAGAATCACTGGGTCTTGGATCAATTCTGTAGGAATACAGATGTTTGTCAAAATAAACAGTTTTTAGGCATGATGCCACCAGTAACACGCATTAGTTTCTAACAATGTCTTTGATTTTATAAAACACTGGCAAATCAAGGTTTACTTCACCACAAATAATTAAGGTACTGTAGAACGATATTCAGTTCCATTATACTTCACCCATTTCACTGAGAGAACATTGGTTTGTGGAATATTCTAGGTTTAACAGAAGTCGAGAAAAAATGTTGTCAATTAAGCTTAACTTAAATGAAGCCCATAACATTTATTTAACCCTAACCAATCATACCAGGCCTTTAATGTCCAAGAAACGGGGAAATTCAGTCAGCACATCATTGGATCTCCTTGGGTCTTGAATCATCTTGCGACGATACTGAAACGTCTCCCTCATTTTGACCTTCACGGTTTCTACCTCTGATGTATGTTTCATTAGAGAAACAGCTTCTCTACACTGCTCTTCTGTCAGGATAACTTCAGTGCTGGATGAAGCCTCTCTTTCTGCAGTTGGGCCACCACTGAAAGACTGGGGGGAATATCTACGGTTGTCTGATGGTGCACTGTTCCTCTGAATATTCTTTATTTTCCAAGTGAAGTACCCTTGTCCACTTTGAGGATCATAATAATGTTCCTTTGAAAAACAAAAATGTTTTCAGCAATACAAAAGTGACCAACAAACCCATAACTATTTTTCCAAAGAAATATTTTCACTTACATCACGAAGATTTGGAAACACGGAAACAATTCCTTGGGCATACATTTCTCTAATATGTTTAGGTGGAGATGTGCTGTCAAAATTAAATGAAGAAACACGTTACATTACATGATCACGCTCTTATTCATACAAATGCTTTTAAACCATTCAAGCACACCAAAAAGAGAATGTGCTGTCTGTGAATGTCTTCACACACACGATGCACAGAAAAACGTGAGCCAGAATAGAGTTCTTACAATAACACACATTAGTGCTGGTCTAAATACTATTTTTTGAGCTTCGAAGCTTCGATGGTAATCCACATTGAATATTCAAAGCTTCGGAAGGAGGGGGCTGAACATATTCTTCTCTCTAATAAAAGGCAGTGTAATGAGTACAAGACGATTTCTTGATTTTAATCAATTCTCATTTTTAAGAACCGATATTGATTCTTAAATCCCAAGAATCGATTAGTCTAGTCTGTTTTCAGTTGATGAAGGAGCAGAATATGTAGCACCTCCCATCCAATAAATCGCAATAATCTTTGTACAAAAATATGTTGGCTCGCGTCTGTCTGTTTGCATTTGATTATGTCGAGAACCGTTCATATAATGGTCACGTGGCAGGTGTGTTGCTGCGGACCCAAGGGAGTGTAATGTCGCAATTGGTCTAATATGGACATGCGAAACGTTCAGAATAAATAAGCTTTTAATAAACTACAGATAAGCTAAATAAACTAACGATTGCTGAAAGCGGCACGGCTCACGCGGGCAGGGCTTATATGCTCCGAGAACGGACACTGCACTGTATTGCACTATATAGTGATTGTCACAGACACTTGTCAAATCTATTTTTCTTTAAAACTAAGTTAACATTCAAATCTTATCAGTTAACAGTTAATGGTCGGTTAATGAGCGTCGGATGTCGGTCATGAAAATTAACATCCCTACTTTGGAAAGACATGAGGGTGAGTAAATAATGACAGAATTTTCATTTTTGGGTGAACTAAACCTTTAAAGATCTAACAGAGCACAGATTTTTATAAAATCTTCATTTGTGTTCTGCTGAAGTCAGACAAACATACAACCTTTACGTTTTCGAGGACTAGAAATAATTTACAATTTCTTGATATTTTAAGTTTTCCATGACCAAGGCAATCCTGGATGTAGAATACAGAATACTTGAATCAAGTGTTACCTATGATTTTCAGTCTTATCTGCAGTAAGAATCTTGATCATCTTCCTCCTGGTGCTGTCAGTCAAGCTTCTGGTTTTTTGGTACTCTCTGATGATTGCATCCCTACCAGGTTTAGCCTGCAGAATTGTTTGGACCAGCTGCAAACAGTTACATAGTACAATCAACAACAACCTCTCAAGAACCATTCTGTTAACATGATTGTGTAGTCACAAAGCTCAGTACATGTGTAAACTCACACAAGACGTATTGAGATCCAATTGTTCTGACCCCATTTGGATGTCGACTTTGCCAGATTCTTTTATTAACTTTTTGTGGTTTAGTATAATTTATTAAAGAGTTAGCAATGTTTCCAAAAAGTTTTGAAATATACTTACGGTGGTAGCCAGGTGGAAAATGACTGTGTGATATATATATATATATATATATATATATATATATATATATATATATATATATATATATATATATATATATAAAAAATGCAACTCACAATTCTAGCTTCATCTTCGGCTCTCTGCTGCTTTCTTGAAGGGGTTCCGCCACTCAGAATAACTGTCATCAGATTCATAGTTTGCGGTCTCAGAGGAGCTTCCTTCACTGGACACTGCAGGGGTATTTGCTAATTCTATTGAAAAAAAGGTTTCAAAAATTTAAGTTGAGACATTATTCAATAACGAAATATAAATTAAAGCACTACAACTTAAATTTGGACTTTCAATATGGTAAAACAATTTTGATTATGCTCAATTTTGAATAAGCTGAAAACTAAATAAACTAAATAAAATAATATAGCACTGATGTCAACTTGTAGGATAATTAATATAAACTTTTTAAGGATTTTAAATTACTGTTAGAGTTAATGACCTTGACAACATTCATGTGGAGGACTGAAACGCTCATTTATTTAGCATTTATTTAATCTGATTTTTTTGTCACGTATTGTCACGAAATACAGTCATAAGTGTCCCAATGTGTAGTGAGCCAGTGTCCGTTACTGTCCTTACCAGTGCCCGAATTCGTGTACACGAGCTCGGGTCGGGAGCTAGGGAGCTGATTGAGACGCACCCTGTATTTCTACATTTAATAACATGTTGTATGATAGCAAAGAACGATTTCACCTCGAATGCCAGTGCGCACTAAAATAACGGCTGGAATTGGAAAACTTTTGGGAATTACAGTTTAAGATTTAAAACACTTTTACAATGTTCGCATGAACGTAATTCTCATGTAAGAAAACTTGATAGCAGCGCGGCTGTGTCTGACGCATATATGACGACACGAGACACACAACAGATATGATTTTCAGTATAAAAACGAAACGAAACTTACACAAACAAAATTCATGTCGTTTACAGCATTAACGTTTCACGACAGAAAATGAAGTAGGCCTATACCCGGGGCCTATAACTTTTTAAATGAGTGACGTTATGAGTCACAAAAAAAACGCGTTTCAGTTCTACTTTTTTACAGACTTTCGCTTTCAAAGTAAATATAAAATTACCATTTGACAAATTCTCCAATCTGAGCAGAAAAACGCCCAAATCTGGCTGCTTCAGAACTTCCCCAAAGACATCCTCGTCCACTTCAGTTCCAGACTCATCGAAAAGCTTCGCCTCGGCCTGACTGGAGGCGGGAATGCCGAACTTCACGAAGGCTGTGAACAAACCAAAATCCAAGGAACTAAAAATACCCATTACAATGTCAGCACAGGACTAACTACTAATATATTTTATAAAATTACCTTCATCCAGGAAATCCGAAAGTTTGGAATCGACGTCAGAAACTTAAACTCTGAACTTTAAGGAGCATTCCTGACAAAAACACGCGCAGTTAGTAATTTTCAAATTTGTCCAACTCCATTTATATTTTTTACTAATAATGCTGACACAATTTTATTTACTTTTTAATTTTAGAGAGAGAGAGAGAACGCAATCACACTTACCGTCTCAGTCGCATGAAGAAAATGGCGTTGTCGACTCATCTTTTTAAAAGGCAACAGTCATATAGGGGCGGAGTCAAGACAAATTGGCGCTTTTTTTTTTTAACACTTTAAGTGTAAAAATAAAATCACATAATTTAACACCCTGTAACTACACTGAAAAGCAGAACTCATTAGCACTGTAGGTTGTTAATTCAACTCTTTGGGAATTAATAACATTTAACACTGCAATTTTTACACTGCTGATTTTACTGTGTACCTGTTTGACCACGATTACTAATAAATCTTTCTTATGGATCCCACTTCGAGTGACGAGTCGTTACACATGCAGTCCAACAAACAAAATGTTAATAGTGTCATCTGTTATCTGAACAAGATAACTAAAACTAGTGGAGTAATAAAAACCACACTGAATGGACTTTGTGTGTTTATTATTTTATAATGTTCTTTGACAGGAACAATGGACAGAAAAAAAAAAAAAAAAAAAAAAAAAAAACCTGCCCCAGAACTAGCTACAGAGCTAAATTTAATCTGCTGTCCCTGGGTAGGAGTATACTAAGACCAAATTATTGATATAAAAATATACAGGCCTACAATAAATCCCCCCACAAATACAATACATACACAATAAAATACCCCCACAAATACAAAATATGTGACATATAACCCATCACTTAACAGTATAAACTAGAATAGAAAGATATTATATATTCCATAATCACAAACCTGAATCATCTTTTAACCATTTTTTTTAATGTAATTTAAACTGTGCAAAAGTAGTACACTGTCTGAAATGAATTGGTAAAATATTCCAGTTATTAACAGCTCCTACAGAAAAAGCTGATTGACCAAAATCGGCAACTCTAAAATATGCTTTACAGTCACCTCTTGATGAAGCTCTTATTTGTCTTATATTATCAGTATGCAGAGACAAATGCCTTTAAGGGTGTAGGTGCAAGATCATTACCACTTTTGTACATCAAACAACAATTATAAAACATAACAAAATTGTTAAAAGTAACCCCCCCCCCCCCCCCCCCCCCCCCCCCAAAAAAACAACCTTATAATTATAAGACGATGATATCGGTCAAGTTTCTTATCAAACACTTTTATAACACCTTTATATAAGATATGTAAAGGTCTAAGAGTAGATTTTCCTGCTTGTGACCATGAATTAATGCAATAAGAAAAATGAGAAAAGATCAAGGAATGCAAAAACACTCTTGCAGCTTCTGTTGAATGTTGACTCTGTATACATTTAAAATTTATATTTAAAGTTGAGGTGTCACTGTACAGACTTTTCTTTTTAAAACATGTTTTTCAAATGTTAAATGAGTGTCTAATTTTTTAGAATTTTTAGAATTTTTTTTCACCATTAACTAATATATCTGATTGGATCTTTTCCTTCTTTCTAATCTTAAAATACATACAGGCAGTTTTCTGAACATTTAATGTTAGACAACACTAAACCAGTCCAAGATTTTAATCATGACAACAGATAATTTTTGTGATTCCTGTTCAGTTGTTTTATCATGTACATAAATTACAGTGTCATCTGCATACATTTGAATATATATGTCAGGACAAGCATCTGGGAGATCATTTAAATACAAACTAAAAAGTAGGGGCCCTAATATAGATCCCTAAGGTACCCCTGTGGAACAATATCTCATAGAAGATATGCGTTTTAATCCGGGTGCACTGATTCCTTGATGTAAGACTCAATCCATGATGTTAGAAATTTAGCCTATGTTGTGTGGACATTATTACCATTATGACTTTTAGGAGATGTTGGATTTTGGTCACTATGCCTCATAACTAAATGTCAGTATTTGACATCAATATGACATTGGATTTTGATTACTTCACAACCTAAAAACAACAAAATATAAACATCAGCTGATGTCGGTAATGAATGTCAAATTAAGGTTGGCATTAAACTTTGAGCTGACAATAAATTTTGGTCACCTGACGTTGCAACTGAAATGTAACCAAGTATCAACGTCATATGAAGTTGTGTTCCTGCTGGGCTATTACAAACTAAGCACATTAAAAGTGAAAGCGAAACTTTTGTTTAGTGTATGCCGAGTATGAAATGAATGAAACCAGAACTGTCCATGTAATTCATTAATAAAGCTCTTAATATTTTAATTTAATGTTTGAAACATAAAATGCAGGAGTGTTTCTGTGAGGGTTCGGTTTAAGGGTTGGTTTTGGGTGACAGAATTTGTGTAATCTTGAAAATCAATGGAAAGTCCCAGCAAGTATAAAAAAAGTCACGTGTGTTTTTGTATTGGGCAGGTACTGTGCCAACGTAAAGTGGTTTCTCTTTCTCTTCTGTTCACAGCTGATTTGAATGTTTAAAATGAATGAAGTGGCAGAGCTTATGTGATCCTGAAGAGAGACGAGGAGCTGACGCCTAGCGCTGAAACCACAGTAAGACATGAACCTGACTAAACCTGTCCTGAAATCACTCACGGCAGGCTCTCTGTGTGTTATTTCTGTGTGTGTTTGTGTTCTGTCCTGTTATATTGTGTGTGTGTGTGTGTGTGTGTGTGTGTGTGTGTGTGTGTGTGTGTGTGTGTGTGTCTGTTTTTGTGACATATCAGGATACAAATTTGTATAATGACATAGTTATTAAAAGGAGAGGGTGACTTATGAGGACATTAGCCCATGTCCCCATTTTATAAAAGGCTTATAAGTCATACAAAATAAGTTTTGTGAGAAAGTAAAAATGTGAACAGTTTCCTGTGATGGGCACCTGTAGAGGTAGTGTAGGGCGATAGAAAATATGGTTGGTACAGTATAAAAACCATTACGCCTATGGAATGTCCCAATTCACAAAAACAAACCAGTGTGTGTATGTGTGAATATGTGTGTGTTCTGTGGTGTTATATGTGTGTGTGTGTGTGTGTGTGTGTGTGTGTGTGTGTGTGTGTGTGTGTGTTTGACATAGTGTGCAGGACATGCAGATCGCCACAGAGTCGGATCTCAGTGACTCTAAAGAGTCAATGGCGGATCTGTTAGCGTCTGAGTTTACCTGTCACTGCTGCTATGAAGTGTTTTTCGATCCCACGACGTTGACCTGCGGACACAGTTTCTGCCGCCACTGCCTTGCAAGATGGTGGATGTCTGCATTTCCTTGTGTCCGGACCGACTGCCCAGAATGCCGAGCGACATGGCAGGACTTTCCCAAAATCAACATCGTCCTCCGGTGAGAGATGTGGCGCTGGATCTGTTTCTGTTCACACACGCTTCAGTTATTTACAGGAGTGAAAATGTATTATATACACTGAATTCAGTGCTTGCAACTGTAACTTTAAAGTTTTAACAGTCGCTCTAATGACATAGTTAAGTTTGGTCATAGATACTGTCTAATGTTCATATTCTCAATCAGATGTACAAGGATACAATGAGTGTGTTTTTGTGTGTCAGGGATGCGGTGGAGAAGCTGTTTCCGGCTGACGTGAGCCGACGGAAGCAGGCCGTCCTGAGAAATCCCGTGCTCAGCCTTGTTCTTCATGTGTTCCAGTGGCACGGGAACAGACCGGTGCATCATGCAGCTCCGCAACCAGTGAACCAGAACCTACTGCTGATCAAGCCTGAGAGAGATTCAGGATCGAGCTGTGACGGTGCTGATCTGCTTGACTGTGAGTCTAATACACACACACACACACACACACAGAGTAATTGTGCCACTTAAAGGCCCTGATGTACTCACGTTCTTTTTCATTCTTCACTTTGGGGTAAGAAGAAGGTCAAAACAACTAGGTACACCTGCTGTGAGCGATGTTTAGATGAATATGTGCTTTCCTCTCAATAACAAAATAAACACACAAGAAAAATGACAGGAAACAAGAAAGCATCCGATCATAGTGATGTGGATATGTCTGATCAGCTCTGAGAATCAGACTCTAGACTCAGACTCTAGACTCAGACTCTAGTCATGTCATGTTTATTTACGCAGTAGATTGCTTTAAAGCAGCAGCTTTACAGTATTAAACATAGTGTCGCTATGCTGTGTGGGTGAAGTTTTACTGGAGTTAACATACAACCTGAGGAAAAAAAAACAGCGTTTTTTTTTACCAACCAGCGTTTCCCAAAAGCATCGTAACCTTAAGTTGATCGTAGCTCCATTGGTTTCAATGCAAACTTTTCCAGAGAGTTCACTTTGTCAAGCTGTTAGTTATACATTTTATAAACTAACCTACCAATATACAAAAACAATACAAGTAGAAGATAGCTAAGTAAGTGTGTGTGTGTGTGTGTGTGTTTGTGTGTGTAGATGATGGTGTTGGTGTATCGCGCCTTCATTGCCAAACCCAGTCATGAGATGCTGCTCAGTAAACCGCTCAACACGTGGAGCGTTAAAGATGTCACGCTGTGGGTGGAGCATCTGGGTGTTTGGACCAATCAGTATAAAGAAACATTCCGTCGTGAGCAGATTGATGGCAGGTAACACACACACAAATGCCCAAAAATTCTGTCATTAATTTCTCACCTGCATGTCGTTCTACACCTGTACGACCTTCGTTCATCTTCGGAAAACAAATTAAGATCTTTTTGATGAAATCTAAGAGCTTTCTGTCCCTTTATAGAGATCAAAAACAACTTACACATTCAAGATCCAGCACAGTAGGAAAGACATCATTAAATAAAAATGTTACTCCAGTGCTTTAACACTAATTTTATGAAGTAACACGAGTGCTTTATTTGCACAAAAACACATACTTTAGCTCTTCATTTAAAAAAATATTTCCCTAAAATCCAGGGCTGAATTGAGAGCGGAAGTAGTTCCATGAATGCGCTTTGGATCATATTATTTTGCTCAAACGAAGCACTAGCTTTGCTTCATAAATTGTAAAATTGGCACGTCAACACCATATCGGATTACATAACGTCTCATGTAATCAGTCCACCAAATCTTTCAAACAGAATGATTTTAATTGGAATGAAACAAAAGTGAACATTTGAAATGTGACAGTTGGTCATCAAGTGTTGGCCAAGGTGGCTCTAGTCAGACTCTGTTGTTTTTTTGGTCAATTCAGCATGTAGAATCGGCGTCAGGCCATCAGTGAAACAGATAACTCTGACCATGGTTTAACCTCAATTGCAGCAGTAATATGTGACACGCGCACATTAGCTTATGCCCTGTTTGCTGCCTTTTATTCCTTTCAACATGGAGTTCCGTTATTTCTTATGCGTGCTATTTTTATGTAAAGTGTTGCTCTCAAGCAAGCAACAGCGTGAATTTGTGTAACATTTGCGTGTGTGTGTCTGTCTCAGATCACTGTCTGCTCTCAGCAATGAAGATCTGTCTGCGGCTCCATTCATGATTGAGAATTGGTCTCACAGACGATTTATTTTGGAGGAGCTGCACAGACTCAAAAAGACCAGAGTCACACGGCCACAGACATTCTGGGAATACAAGGTGTGTGTGTGTGTGCATGTGTGTGTTTCATTCATTAGGCACAGTAGGATTAAGGTTAAGCATCATCTCTTTGTCTGTCTGTAGGATGTGAATCCAGGGATGACTCTGTTTCTGCTGGTCAGTCTGAGGAACTTTCCACGTCTGACGCTGCTCTACCTCTACCTGTTTGATTACAATGACGCCTTTCTTCCCTTCATTCAAACCGTCTGTCAGTCCAAGAAGCCACTGGTGCGTTGCTAGCCATGTTTACACATACACTTTTGTGTCATTCCGATTAAAATCCTTCTGATTGAAAGATTCGGTGGAGTGTTTACATGAGATGTTATCTAATCCGATATGGTGTTTACATGTGCCGGCGCTTCAATCGGAATGACTTGGTGATATGCGGAAAGTATTCAGTCCCCCTTAAATTGACCCCATATTGACAGAAAAACACAGAATTGTTGACATTTTTGCAGATTTATTAAAAAAGAAAACTGAAATATCACATGGTCCTAAGTATTCAGACCCTTTGCTCAGTATTTAATGGCACCCTTTTGATCTAATACAGCCATGAGTCTTTTTGGGAAAGATGCAACAAGTTTTTCACACCTGGATTTGGGGATCCTCTGCCATTCCTCCTTGCAGATCCTCTCCAGTTCTGTCAGGTTGGATGGTAAACGTTGGTGGACAGCCTTTTTTAGGTCTCTCCAGAGATGCTCAATTGGTTTTAAGTCAGGGCTCTGGCTGGGCCATTCAAGAACAGTCACGGAGTTGTTGTGAAGCCACTCCTTCGTTATTTTAGCTGTGTGCTTAGGGTCATTGTCTTGTTGGAAGGTAAACCTTTGGCCCAGTCTGAGGTCCTGAGCACTCTGGAGAAGGTTTTTGAATTCGCATTCCGCATTCATCTTTCCCTTGATTGCAACCAGTCGTCCTGTCCCTGCAGCTGAAAAACACCCCCATAGCATGATGCTGCCACCACCACGCTTCACTGTTGGGACTGTATTGGACAGGTGATGAGCAGTGCCTGGTGTTCTCCACACATACTGCTTAGAATTAAAGCCAAAATGTTCTATCTTGGTCTCATCAGACCAGAGAATCTTATTTCTCACCATCTTAGCAAACTCCATGTGGGCTTTCATGTGTCTTGGACTGAGGAGAGGCTTCCGTCGGGCCACTCTGCCATAAAGCCCCGACTGGTGGAGGGCTGCAGTGATGGTTGACTTTCTACAACTTTCTTCCATCTGCATCTCTGGAGCTCAGCCACAGTGCTCTTTGGGTTCTTCTTTACCTCTCTCACCAAGGCTCTTCTCCACGATAGCTCAGTTTGGCCGGACGGCCAGCTCTAGGAAGGGTTCTGGTCATCCCAAACATCTTCCATTTAAGGATTATGGAGGCCACTGTGCTCTTAGGAACCTTAAGTGCAGCAGAAATTTTTTGTAACCTTGGCCAGATCTGTGCCTTGCCACAATTCTGTCTCTGAGCTCTTCAGGCAGTTCCTTTGACCTCATGATTCTCATTTGCTCTGACATGCACTGTGAGCTGTAAGGTCTTATATAGACAGGTGTGTGGCTTTCCTAATCAAGTTCAATCAGTATAATCAAACACAGCTGGACTCAAATGAAGGAGTAGAACCATCTCAAGGATGATCAGAAGAAATGGACAGCACCTGAGTTAAATATATGAGTGTCACAGCAAAGGGTCCGAATACTTAGGACCATGTGATATTTCAGTTTTTCTTTTTTAATAAATCTGCAAAAATGTCAACAATTCTGTGTTTTTCTGTCAATATGGGGTGCTGTGTGTACATTAATGAGGAAAAAAAATGAACTTAAATGATTTTAGCAAAAGCAATATAAAAAAAAGAGTGAAAAATTTAAGGGGATCTGAATACTTTCCGTACCCACTGTATGTCCCGTTTGCTACCTTTTAGTCCTTTCAACATGGAGTTCCATTATTTCTTATGCGTGCGTTGCTCTTAATCAAGCAACAGCGTGAATTTGTAGCATATTACTGCTGGAAGGTATGAGGAAAAGTCGGGAGCAGGAAGCTGACCTTTTTGGTACTACCACTCCCTCCTCTGAAAAGCAGAAGCATGTGGATGAAGGTCTGTAGTAATGATACTCAGTTCCTTCAGTGTATTTAATAAATGTGTTGTTTCAGTTTTACTCCAGTTTGGTTTTGCCGCCACCATTGTGCATTCTGACATCACCTGTCATCTTGATGTGATGATGTTTACATGGCAGAATTTTTTTCTATAGAAAGGTTTATCCCTCTCAAACTGATTTCAATATATTTTGACTGAGGTGTTTATGTGGAGCATTTTCATTCAGATTGGATTTTAAACCAATTATAATGCTCCAAGTAAACGACTCTTTCTTTATGCTGCAGCAGGATTGGCAACAGTGGGTGGAGTTTCTGCTGTTATACTTCCTGTTGCCCTATCAACTGCTGTCTGTGTTCTCCTGGCACTCACTGGGCGTTGATTACTGGACAGCAGGCGTCGTCACCTTTCACACAGCATTACTGATGATGGTGGACGTCTGTTTCTACTGGACACTGTGTGGGGGAGAGATAAGGTACACAAAGACTATGATGTGAATGAATTCAGATCTAGGTGTATTTGATATATAACATCTAAAATAATATCGTAATTGTTGTTTTAACAATGTGTACGAATACCCACAAAATTTAAATATCTTTTAAATATACCGATCAGGCATAACATCATGACCACTGACAGGTCGGTTATCTACCTGATTATCTCTTCATCACAGCACCTGTTAGTGCAGTGGTCTCAAACTCAATTTCTAGAGGGCCAAAGCTCTGCGTAGTTTTGCTCCAACCCTAATCAAATATACCTGATCCACCTAATCAAGTCAGTATCTATCAAAAAGTGCTCAAAGGAAGGAGCAGTGGTGAACCGGTGACAGGGTCATGGGCAGCCAAAGCTAACAGATGAACCACTGTAGCTCAAACTGCTCAAGAAGCTAATGCTGGTTCTGATAGAAAGGTGGCAGAGGTAATGTTCTGCTGGGAAACCTTGGGTCCTACCATCCATGTGGATGTTACTTTGACACGTCACCAACCATGTACACCCTTTCATGGAAACAGTATTCCCTGGTGGCTGTGTCCTCTTTCAGCAGGATAATGCTCCTGCCAAAAAGAAAAAATGGCCCAGGAATGGTTTGAGGAGCACAAGTTTGAGGTGTTGATTTGGCCTCCAAATTTCCCAGATCTCAATCCAAGTGAGCATTTGAGGGATGTGCTGAACAAACAAGTCCGATCCATGGAGGCCTTAAAGGATCTGCTGCTAACATCTTGGTGCCAGAAACCATAGCACACCTTCAGGGGTGTAGTGGAGTCCATGCCTTGACGGATCAGGGCTTTTTTTTTTGCAGCAAAAGGGGGACCAACACAATATTAGGAAGGTGATCATAATGTTATGCCTGATTGTGTAATATTGATTAAATATTAAACAATATACACTGCCATTTTTCTCCAAATATCAGCATGATTACAAATGTGATATTAATTTAGACAATAGTTTTAATAACAAGAAGTTAATATTCAGTTATATTTTAGATGCAACATTACTTGTTTTCGCTCTATTTCGCAAGTGAAAATAGTTTCAAACAGCAACACACTGCAGTGTTTCGATCCTTAATAAATTATACATTTTGAGTGAATGAATGATTCAATGACTCTCTCATTAAAGCAATCAAAAGGCTTGTTCGAGATGCATTGCCATTGTGTAGATCGAAAGGCATATTACATCAAAGTACCACGAGAGCAATTCAAAAGCATAAGGAGTCATATGCTATCCAATCTCTCTTGCGGTACTTTGATGTTTTACGTTGATTGGTCTTTGTAGCGCCGATGCATTTCGAACAAGCTTACATGCTTAATTCCTGAATGAATCAGCTGTTTGAATGAATCGGTTAAATCTCAGTGATTAACAGTGACATGATGCCATCTACTAGTGGTTTTAATTTTACATTTCAACTTTCATTTCATTTTTTTAAATAGTCATCGTTTTATGTTTAAAACATCAAAACATTTATGCATTTATAACTGCAGGTTGAATGCATTCATGTCCTTCTGAGCTGCATTAGACTGTCTGTAAATATATCTAAACAACACTTCACATGAAGCTTATGCGTTCTCTCTGCATTGCAAAGATGGATTTTGTTGAGACAGATTTCATTTGATTAGTAACAGCCTTATTATCTTATTATTCCAACTGACTTTATTGATTAAATGTAAGAATTTGATGCAAAAAAAAAAAAAAAAAAAGGTCAAATGTCCATCAAAGGTAAAAGTCAATTTAAACTTATTGTAAAAATTAATTTCTGTTACTGCTGTGAACTGAATTGTCTTGCAATAAGCTTCATGGCTTCATCTCTATTGTTTCTGGCATTTTGTTGTCACCTATTTCCTGCAAGAAGATTCACACACATTCAGGGACATAAGAGATATTCTGATTAATATCATCAGAACAAACCTTTAGTCTTAAAGCCTGACATTAGATCTGTTTTGTTGTGTTTGTGTAGTGATTTCAGGACACTCCCAAAGATGTTTTGGCTTCAGGTGACAGAAGTGGTGTTAAACTCATCTCTGTATGTGCTGCTGTGGCCGTTGCTCCCTCTGTTCATCATAAACATTGAGATCTACAGCCGGCTGTACTTCAGCTACTTCATCACTGCAGCGCTGGTGAAAAAAACACTGCAGACAGTGAGATTGCTGAGGCCCTGACACACTCATTCATATCCAAATCAAAAGTGTATACATTTGATCAGATCATTCCCTGGAGATCAAACCCATGTTGCTGGCACTTCTAGAGCCATGATCTACTGATACAATCACCTTTCTGCCTTCATGTTGTATTCAGTTCTATAGTATTGTCAGTCAGTGGTTCCTGGAGCCCCACCTACACTGCATATTTTGTATCTCTCCTTTGTCTCACACACCCATTTAAGGTCTTGGTGTCTCTACTAATGAGATGATGATCTGAATCAGGTGCATTTGATTTAAGGAGACATGGAAAATACTTCACTTCCTGTTTCCTGAGATACCTTCATCTGATCGATTTTTGAAGGCAGCATAGATGTATCCTTCCCTTCCTTTGGTATCCCACAATCCTGTGCGCTCCATTCTGTGACAGTTGAGCTAAAAAATAAGGATGGCATCCAAAATTTTCTTTTGCTGGTCAGTTTGTGTGTAAACATTTTCCACTTTTGATGTCATTTCTAGTGAAAAATTACTACTGTAGTTATTAAATATTTGTTTAGTTCTCACCAAAGTTTGCACTATTATTAAACTGTTACACTACCTCAGATGTCTGTCTGAAATCAGTTTTGTGAGATGCCTTCATGCACAAATGCTGCCTTACAAGTCATTGCCTGATTAAGGCATCGAGGCAACAAGTCAGTTGCCTAGGTTTTCGGATGCAGCCATGCAGTGTTGGGGGGCCTCCAAGAATATGGTTGGGAACCCCTGTTGCAAGTAATTCAGACAATTCATTGCAATTCAACCAGTAGCACATCTCCATTTTTTTAATTATTTGATTTCATTAATTTCATAATCTGACAGGGAATGATAGAAGAAAATAATATATAAAAATGTTTTAAATATTTTTATAGTAATAAAAAGAGAGAGTTGGTTGTTGTGCTGTTCTTTTTAAATATCAGAAAGATTTTTGTTTAATGGAGGGCTTGGTTCATCAGGCCAAAAAAAAAAAAAAAGACTAATAACTACAACTATTAATTTTCTTTTCATTACAAAAATGTCATTAAAATGTCTTAAAATGCCTAATTCAGGTGAAAACAATAATTTTATCTGTTAAGCAGTGTCTATATATTTATTTGAGTCTTTTAAAATTTCCTAGTGTTTGAAATGTTATAAATCACATGAATTAATCACTTATTCGCGAAGGTTCCAATTTAAAACTTCTCACAGACTTGAAAAACACAAAGCGGTTTGTTTAATCTTTTACGGAAATAGTAAAAAAAAAAAAAAAAAAAAAGTAGATCATACTAAATCTAAATCAAGGTGTCACGGAGTCACAGACCTCATGCAGAGCACCTCGGACACAGGCTTGGATCGTACTGTGGACCCGTTCGCCACATTGGTCAATGCAGTACGATCCTCCAACACCCAGCACCTGCTGCTGCTTCTCCAGCTGCCTCTGCCAGTCCCATGGTTTCTTCTACAATGCTCCCTCTATCTAGAAGTGCAGTCTCAACTATTCCATTCCGAATGAGCCTGGGTGGCTTTTGTCATCTCACTGCTCGCTGGATGAGCACTACAATGGGCACAACCTCTCTTGGAATCCCACAATCCAGTTACAGCATCTATTAACTCCTTCCTCCTTCTTCAGAGTTTCCCATACTTGATCAACTATTTGTAACGTCTGGATAGATCCAGCAAAGTCAATCAACTTTGGAATTTTCAGAAAGCTTTTAGCCTGCTGAACTGTGTTTGTAAATCACGGATCGGCACTGACCGGTCCAGAAAAAACAGACACTCTGACACTTTTGTTACTCTGTCAGAAGAAAAACAGTACTGCACATCGACTTGAACCAATATGCAAGTATTAATTTCTTAAAATTCGTTTAAACTGATTTCTGTGCTGGCTTTCAAAGGGTTAACTGTTGTTATTTGCCATTCTTTGACCATCTCTCTTTTCCTGTCTTCCGCTCTTGTATATATGTGTATATTTTTGTATATACATTTAGACGCATAACCTCTGTATTAGTAGTTTTCATATATTAAACACATTCATGCTCGATTGTTTCTGTTGCTCATTCAACGAAAACCAGGTCATTTTAACGTTTCAATCTTGCACAATCACTTTACGTTTGATGCTTTCATAGGAATTTATCCTCATGGCCAGAGGATAACCTTTCCTTTATAATAACCGTCAGCTCCTCATGGACTTAGCTCACTCCTTTTCGGGCTCTGGCCACCCAGGCAGTGCACGTACATGCTCGCTTCTGTGGCAACACTACTGGTTGCCCTCCATGTCTCAGGATATCTCCCGCTACAACATTCGGCGCCATTGCCGACACTCCTAGGAGACTTCCTGAAGGTAAACTGGTACCACTGCCAATACCTCGAAGACTATGGACACATCTGCGCATAGACTTCATGACCGACCATCCCTCTTCAAACGGCTTCATGTGTGCTAGTAGTTATGGACAGATTCTCCAAGGCCAGTAAACTCATACCCCTCAAGGGACTTCCCACTGCATTCAAAGCCGCCGAAGTATTGATCCATAATGTCTTCCATCATTTCGGCATTCCCAAAGACACTGTCTCCGACCGGAGTCGTCAGTTTATATCCAGAGTGTGGCAAGCCTTCTTCAAGCTCCTAAGAGTGTCCATCAGTCTTCCAGTTACCATCCAAAGACCAATGGCCAGACTGAGCGGAAGATCCAGGACGTCCTATGTCTTCTCCATCCACAGATTCTGATGACGATGCGGTACATTCCCCTCCCAACATCGTTGAAGAGGAAGCCATCTACCGGGTGCGGGCAATCCTCGCCTCCCAACGATGGGGTCCCCAGCTGGAGTACCTCTTTGACTGGGAGGACTACGGCCCAGAAGAAACACTACTGGGTAAACAGTCACAACATCCTCGACCCATCTCTCCTTACAGAATTCCACACAAACCACCTGGACCGCCCTGCTCCCCAGGATCGAGGTAGACCCCATCGTCATTGCCCCATCCGGTTGTCAGTAGCTGCCCGTGGAGGAGGGGGTACCACCCACTCGTTCACAATCCGCGGAGTTCTGATCACCTGCACCTTTACCTCATCAGCAGACACCCTTAAAAGACGCTTACTCCCTGCACTCTGCGTCTGGTCTCGTCAGACTTACATGGACTACTTACCAGTTACTCACCTGCGTCTTCCTCCCATCGTCTTCTGTCTTCAGTCTTCTGCCCTTCACCGGATATCCATACCTGCAAGACAATAACTTTCAAATACAGACTGTCACAGGCAAGAATGGTTGTGGAGTGTGCTTTTGGCATTCTATCATCCAGGTGAAAGGTACTCCATACAAGGATGAATGTAAAGCAATGAAATACAGACTCTATAGTCACTGCAGCATGCTTCCTTCACAATTACCTCATAAATCCATCAGAAAATCAGAGGTGGCTGGATGAGACAGAAGAAAGAGTGGAAGTGCTACCATCTATTAGAAACATAGGTGGGAAATAGGGGATGCAGAGAAGCTTATGATGAGCATGAAAAGCTTTACACAATTTTCATTGTTCCTGAAGGTAGAGTGTCCTGGCAAATCAATATGGTCCAGAGTTTATTACTAAAGCAGACATTCTAAAAGATAATTTAATACACTGTTTAAAATTCTGTGCATTATAAATGTCTCTACACTTTTTAAAATCACATTTGAAATAAAATCACACACATCATATGTGTGCTTTCTATAAATATTTATATTCAATTGTTTTACCACAACAATGTGACAAATGTCTATTATGTCAACTATTCAGTTGCAATTATAACAAGCAGTTTCTGTTCTGTGATGGGCCTGAATCCAGACTTCCTGAATTCAGGTTTTTTTTTCCATAGATAAAAGACGACATAAATGGAAGATTTGAAATGGGTCTGTAATTTGCTCATTTATTTTGATCTAATTGTAATTTCTTAATGAAAGACTTAACTGCTAGCTTGAAATGGTCTTGGGACATGAGATAAAGATGAGATAATAGAGCCGCGTTTCCACCGCAGGGACTAGGGACTTTGGCTTGGTACTACATGTGTTTTGACCGTAGGGACCAGGGTCTAAAAGTTCCTGGTAAATTTTTGTCAGTTTTGTTACCTGACAGGGGCAGAGCCAGACATTGTAAACATTAGGGGCTTAGCCCAAATCTATATTTGTCCAAAGACATTTCAATTTTCTATTAATAGCTTTACTGACATGAAAGGAGCTTCTGTTGTCGTATTCTTGTTCAGAAAATGTACATTATTTGACACTGTAATTTGTAAAAATTTGTTGGATGTACCTCCGCTAGGGGGGTCTGGGGGCATGCCCCCCCGTAAGAAAATTTTGTACATTTTAAGGTTAAATGCATCAATCTGGTGCACTCTGGAAACTCAAAATTAAGAGCTTCAACCCATGTACAGTGTGCAAATTCAACAGCATTGACTTGTACCTGGACATTAAAAAGGGTTCAAACTTTTTTTTTTTTTTTTTTTTTTTTACAATACTTTTGTTTTGTACTCATTTCTTTTTAAAAGATTTATCCTTGAGCTTTTTTGATCACCAGATCACCAGCTGATCGCGTGCGCAAATGCGCTCGCTTCTCTTTAAAACACGCAGCACAGACAGACTGTATATATACTTAATCACTGTCTTTTGCTGTTTTATAAAGGCACAAAGCCATATCACAGTTTCGATTTTAGTTCGTTGGCAAACATAGTATGTTTTAAATTTTCAGTTCATTATGAAACGGTGGCGGCAGCAGAGGGTCATTAATGGAAAACACTGAATGAATGAATAGCTGATAAATGTGCTAAAGTTGTCATATCGGTTGTTATATAACAAAACGTATATAACGTACTCGGTTACTTACGTAACCTCGGTTCCCTGAAAGATAAGGGAACGAGTATTGCGTTGCAAACGCTATGAGAAAACTCCTTTTCTCGAGAAAATAACGGCCATGGTGTGTAAAGCAGGAGCCGCGCCAGCGACGGAGTGTGCACGATCCGGGAGTGCTGAAGACGTTCTGCGCGGCTTTGATGGGCGCGCGGCCACAAATGGGCGGCGACCGCTTCTTCCAGTGGCAGGAGCTTCACATATCCTTTTTCCTCAGCGCCCTCAACAAATAGAGCGTTAACTGTACGTACACACCGCCGCCGACTTGAGCTGCAAAGAAGCTCTGGCCGCTTTGTCAAAGACGCTTGTCAAAAAGTACGGGGAAGCTTGACGATTTGGCCGCTCTGTATATTGAGTGCGCGCGGCCGGGTGTCTGTCTGTCTGTCTGTCTCTCTGTCTCTCTCTCTCTCTCTCTCTCTCTCTCTCTCTCTCTCTCTCTCTCTCTGCTCGTGCGCGCTGAAAATTTCATATTTTGGTATGAACATTAACCCGCCAGTGTGGCGGATAGCCTTTTGAGATTTGCTCGCCAAACGGAAAATCTACCCGCATTTGGCGCTTGGCGGGTGTTAATTTCAGACCCTACATGAGACTATTTTTATTGAGCAATTTAGCTAGCCCACATCATAACGCACGTCAGACAACATTTGCAACTATAGTTGAAGTCTGTAACTTAGTCTCGGCACACAGACTGATTAGGCAAGGCTACGTCTGTATGACAAGGCTCACCATTTTATTATTGCTTACATTGTCTTCCAAACTTTCACACGTGCCGACTCCGACTCCGAACCTATGCTCCGAACTCTCTCTGAACTTCTCACACGCAACTGACGTATCAGGTGCAAGGTTTTCAGCCAATCAACGATCAGAGAATACTGCAGTGAGAACGTTGTAGGGAGATGTAACAGCTGTGGGCCTTAAACTCCTCTCCTGTCATTAATACGGCGCTGTGGTCTAGTCATCAACAGAAAGTAACGGATTGAGAGGGGAGAAGAATGGATTTTGGCGTGACATTTCTTGCGTGTGCGTGAGAGCGTGAGATTGATGCTGAAAGCATGAGTGTCACGCCAGATGCGTGAGAGTTGGCAACCCTGTTATAATTACTGATGTTCTATTCAAGATGATTTAATCCCTCATTTCATTCACCAAACTTCTCACTTCACCTTCTTTCAAACTGTATCTAATGCCCTTCTTCGAAAAAAAAAGAGAGAAAAAAGTGAGCTTTACGATTCAAAATGATTTATTTACATTAGCTCAGAACAGGTGCATCTCTGGGCTCGTTAGCATATTAGCTTAGCACACCAACAAAACACGACAATTTATAAGATTAAAGCCACGTCTTTTTCTCCAAACTTACTAGTCGATTGTTTTAAATAACCTTCTGTGACGTGGTGTGGCTTTGGATCAAAAATCAGACAGAAAATATATAATTTTAGGCTATTCTGCACAATGAGAAAAGCTATCTCGATTAGCATTGCATTATAAATATAATCTACTATTATGAATACCTGACATGGCGTGAAGAACACAGATAAACCACATATCGTCACAATCGTGTATTTATTACTTTCAAAAGTGACGTTCTGTATGTTTATATCAATGATTATAGCGATGTCTGGTAGCCTCTGTCAGTTCCGTGTATGTCACATGACTGCCTCTTGTTCATGATGTATTATTTGTGGACTAAGTGCACAGAGCGCCCTCCGGCTGCTGGTATGGTTTGAACACACAGTAGTCAGTGTATACAGCGCTCATATAATGACAACAGCATGTTTTGGGTAAAAATTGAATATATATTACTCCTCTGTATAGAAAATTGACATAAACGTATGACAGTCCATCAATATTTCTCCAAATGTGCATGCTTTTAAGCTAAAAGCCCCAAGGGATGTTATTTTGTGGAGTTTTTTCATGATGATCGTACAGAGTTTTTTTTCTCAATGGCTGAAGCTGACGCTCATATTTCAATGAAAAGGTAACGACTCTGTTTCTCATATTCATAACTCCCGACGCATATTAACAAATAACGGTCACTATACGATGTTGAGAATAAAATAAAGATTAAAAATTAAAGCTCGAGTCTTAGATCTTTTTAATGATGTATAGTTTGTCAAGGTAATTACATTAAATCTAACAGTAAATTTGAGCTAATTTAAACAAAGAAGCTTCGGTGCATCAGCGCGCCAGTGCAGGTTAACAGGTTAAGCAAGAGGAGTACAACATACGCCATCATGCGCTAAGGAAGGCTCCGTGGGCCTATAACCTCAGCAGGCATGTGGCATCAGCTCGTGGCAGTGTTATCAGGGTTCAGGCTGAACAGACCGACTACACAGGAGGTCATAGTCAACCCGAAACCCGGCCAGCCGGCAAAACCATCTCATTTGCTGTCAAAGGTCAGCATGCTCAACAGGAGGCCTTTACGGCCTACCCATCACACGCGACATCAGCCAGCGGCCACTAAAGTTCTAGGAGCAAAAATAGAACCCGTTAAATAGACAGGTAAATATTTTAGCTCGACTAGAGCTAAAGGGAATAAACGCACACATACTCAGTAAAAACATCTTTTACTCTCAGCGAGAGGAGTACCAAGCTAAACTCCGACATGCTAGCAAAGGAAGGCCTGAAAGCGGCCTGTAACCTTAAAGCGTGCGGCAATAGCTAGTGCATTTAACAACACCCAAGGGGTATGAGACATACAGAAACCCAACAAGCTGTGCCAACATGCTAGGTTAAAACATGAAAGGAGGCCCAAAGGGGGCCAACGACTTCCATAAACATCTGGCAACAACAGAGTAACGTATGACTCAATCATGGAATGATGCCCGTACACGACCAGCGTAGCTGGGCCAACAGGAAGCTATAAGAGAGGCCTGGAACGGCCTGCTACTTAAAGAACCATGTGGCACCAGCCCGTGGTCATGACAGGGCCCTAGCTACAAGGGCCAGTATAACCTAAAATGACAAATTTAAGGGAACTAGCTACACAACCTGAGCCTAGGCATACACATTCCAGCAGGCAATGTTAATTATGCTAAACAGCGTGAGCGTAATAGCATCGTAGACCAACAGCGCTGTATCCAAACAAGCTGCATAACAGAGAGGCTAAAAACAAATAGCCAACAATCAAACAGCAATGAACCCCAGATGTTGTGGTGTAAACGACCGGGAGAGGTCGGGCAAACAAAATTCCCTACACTCATCCTGAGTGTCCAATCCAACAGGTGATGCACTCAGTGAACACAAACCCTACCCGGGGAGTACAACAACAACACCGTATTCATAGATAGAGGCCGGTTAAAGCCTGCTATCACAGAAAACAGGTGTAACCTGTGGCAGCACAAGCACACTCACATAACACGCCTGCATAAACATATGAAGGGGAAATATGGGCAAAAACGGCCAGCAACTTCCTCAGAAGGAGGCCAGAACTAGGAACTATACAACCGCAGGGGGATAGTCATAACAGGGGGATGTAAACAAACACACACCTAACCTAGTTCTAGCCTAGCCGCTAGCTAAGGACTGTATGAAGACCAAGCTACACTCGGGCTACAAATTCCCAAACACACAGCAGCGCGAGCGACAGCATTAGGTGGCCGAAAAACCGGCCAACACATAAACAACTGAAATAGCGAAAGCTAGTTCTAGCTATACACAGTATCAGCCGAGAAACTACACCAACGCTAAACAACAAAGTGGCCATAAAGGGCCTGCTAGTAACAGTCAGCCAAACATACAGTTATTTGCCCAAATAACCCCTTAAAAACATGAACAAATGACAACTATATGCACGGGAGGCTATACAGGAAAAGCAAGGTCTATATTGAGAATAAAAATGGACCTGGCTTACCTCCTGCGGCTCGTAGAACGCAGATTCCTCCCCGATTCGTCACACGGAGGGGAAAATCCAAAGTTCCATAAGCCCAAAAGCACTTTCACTATCAAGCCAGATGGCGGGCCGTCAGAAATATATTCATCATAGGCCCACAACATCAGCCCGACTGTAAAGCCAGCAGCATATAGATGTCAACAAACGCTACCGGGAGGCGAAGGAAGAGCGAGGGTGAGAAAAAAGCCCTCGCGAGAGAGGAGATCGATTACCGGCGCTGCTGGCGCCGTTCCTCGATCACCTCCCTCAGATCTTGCTTCTTCCTTCTGGCATCTCGCCGTCTCTGTGACTTACTCCGAGGAGGAGGCGCACGAGCGGCAACACTTTCCCTCTGGGCCTGCCTCTGAGCCTCGGCTCGAGACAGCCCGGGACCTCCCGGCTGTCTGGGCCCAGAGCTGGATCTGAGCGGGATGCAAGATCTAAACGCCGCGGAGCGCATCTTCGCCTCCCTGAACTTCTCAACCACCGCCTGCACGGAGGTGCCAAAAAGTTCAGTGGGCGAAACCGGGGCATCGAGGAGAAAGCGTTTCTCTTTCTCCCCGATGTCCGCGCAGTTGAGCCACAGATGTTGCTCCGTGGCCACCATGCCCGCCATAGATCGACCGATCGAGGCGGCAGTTTGTTTGGTGGCCCTCAGAGCGAAATCCGTGGTCCGACGCAACTCGGCGACCGCCTCAGCGGAAAGACCTTGACCCTGATCGAGATCCATAAGCAGATCAGCCTGATACACCAGAAGCACCGACATAGTGTGCAACGCCGCACCAGCCTGACCTGCAGCGGCGTAAGCCCTGCCATTCAAACGTGACGTCACCTTCAACGCTTTGGATGGCAGGGCCGGAGCTTTCAGTGTCGGTGCACTCCCCGTAGCGAGATAGTTCGCAAACGTCTCTTCTACAGGAGGCATCGACACGTACCCATTCTCGTCCAATCCCTCAACATCAGCGAAGTTAGCTCGCTGATGCTGATGGATTCGGGCCGAGAACGGGTTCTTCCATGCCTTCTCGATCTCAACATGAAGATCGGGAAGGAATGGAAGGCTCGCCAGAGTTGCCGGGTCATGGGTAGAGAGAAAACGATCGTCTAACCTGCTGCGAGCGGGTTCCCTCCTCACGCGCTCCCAGGGCAGCTGCAGTCTGCTCGGGGCGCGTTCCATAACCTCCAGCAACTCCGAAAATGCCGCGCAGGGCGGCCTAGTGGGAGCCGCGGGCTCGCCTGCTTCTCCCACCTCGGCCATCTCCTGCTCTCCGGGGCTTTGGGCCAAGAGTGTCCCCACCACTTTTTGAAAGGGTTGATATTGCCCCCACCACTTTTTGAAACATCTCACGGATATCTAATACAAAATAAACACCTCTAGTTGATTATCAATTTGTGTTAATAATAGTCGATTTGGCGCTGGGATGTGTTATTTTTGAAATCATGTTGAGAGCTCGTTGCCGCTGTTATCAGAGGCGCGTGCAACAGGGTTCTCGGTGCTCGTGCACACTGCGCAGTCTTCACACGGATGAGCGCTTCAATCTATCGCTGTTGTGGAGACTCTCTATTCGTTACGTTGAAATCACAAAACAAAATACACAAACGTGTCCCTGCTCTTGATATAAAGTCACTGATGAACATCTTTGGTTTTAATGAGAAAAAAAATATCATACATGGTTGGATTAGAACCAAGAACTTCTTGCACCCTAAACGGATATACTGCCACTAGTCCATCAGGACATAATTATCAATGGCAGATCATCGTATTTAATAACTAATGTACATACTCTCGAGACTAACGACATATTGTATTGTAGCAGATGTAGGGAAACTATCAAACTATCACCCCCCCACACACACACACCCACATACACATACACATACACATTCTTGTCCCACCAACTTTTTAAAACAAAGTTATGCCACTGATTTCCATGTGATTCTAAAGACCTCTAAATTAGCTTTTTCCATTTGTGCTCTAAGATTACGAGTTTCTCTCTTTATAGCGTGAGTAATGTTGTACCAAGGTGCAGTACTTTTAAGTTTTTTTAATCTCATGGGTGCAAGAGTTTATGTAGAAAATAGTGCCCATACTGCAACTCAGATGAGACAAATCAAGTAAGTTATTGATTATCAATAATCTAATCTATGCACCCAAGTGTGCAATATGGCAAATATCAGAAGTATGCAGCATACACATTACAAGGTAGTGATCCTTGACATCTTTACTTTGCAGTAGAATATCTATATCATCTCATTGGATCCACAGCCTGTCAGAGTTGTTCCTTTGTAAATATGGCTCTTTTCACTTGACACTAAACACCTTTTTTCCCTTTTATTGCCCTTTGGAATCAAACCTCATACCCTGCACCATGTCATACCTCAAATAACACTTACACCACCATCACCTAGACAGTTCTACAGCACATTATTTCCATCTGTTGAAGACTTAGAGGAATTAATGACGGAGGACCTATCACACAGCGCAGCAACCCCACAACAATACTTACTTTATACTTTCTCACTGAGCTCCTGAAAGTGACCCATTCTTCAATTATTTAGAGGGGTGTCCCAATACCTTTGGCAATATAGTGCATGTAACCTAAGTACAAACTGCTGGAGTCATGAATACTGTAGGGGCAAGATGCCGTTTATTTTTTATGTACTGTTCTGCTGTTATTGCCAAGTTAAGTAGATAAGAAAATAAATTTGGGCCTCGCCTAGCCCTAAAGTTATTATTGCAGGTAAACCTGGGTTTCCCTCTAACCTCACAATAACAAGAACAAGAATCTGAACATCCTTTTAAAAAGTAATCTGCTTGATTATTTTCCCATGTTTCATCGCCTGAACCCTAGACCTGGGGTCGTAACAAAGATATGAAATGAGCCAATTTTTATTCTCTTGTTTCAAATAAATATGTAATGATCACTTAAAAGTTAGGATAAGCATCCTCACTGTAACAAGATATACTTTACCTTACTTACCATGTAAAACTTCCAGCAATTACTAGGACTGGTTGGAAGGTAAGCCCCCCGTCAGTAGTGGGATACATCCACAACATATCACGACTAAAACAGGGATCAAAACGACCATACTTTAAGCAGAACTTCAGCAAAAACACAAAGTTCAGAAACTTGTAGACTTCAAACCAGAAATCTATGCTCTGTTTAAAGCAGTAAAGAATGAAGGCAAGACTAAAATCAATATCTTTCCATTTGCATTTGTTGATCTTGAATCTCCAATCACAAAATCATCATCAGGGGCACATGGCAGCCTATACACCCACAAATCAACAATATCCTCTTTAAGTCAGATTGACTACACTTAAAATTTAACAATTTCCACAAAAGAAAGACATCCCCATCTCAGAAATACTGACAATAAGCACTTCATAACAGAAAGTAAATGCAAAAACTCAAAGGTGGATGAGAAATACTCACCTTCAAGTTGTATATATGTGTTGAATGAATCAAGTTAGCATCTCAAATGTATCCATTCGTCAGTTTAAAGGAAGAACCTGTATCTCAACAGATGACACTGAAGTGATTCAGCTCACTTGTCACGATAACACATGCCCATTACAACACTCCACTTATCATAACCTCACTGCAGATATAATTGGCCCAAGCATTGAGGTTTTGCACGTCCAGAAAATCCCAGATATGCAGTTATCCACCTCAAAAGTCATCTGTGAAAAATGCAACACTTTCTTCAAGTCATCATCCATAACCCACTACACACACACACACAGAATTGACACCAACTGACATTAGAACTATGCATACTGAAAACAATCTGTTAGATCTCTTAGATCTGTTATTGATGTTCCAGAACATGCTACCACACAGTCATAGATTACCTGCTTCCTCTACAGCCCGTAACTATTGCAATACTCCAGGACAATACAAACATATCAAGAGGAATCAAACCTCATACCCTGCACCATGTCAAACCTCAAATAACCTGTACACCACCATCACCTACACAGTTCTCCGGCACACTATTTCCATCAGTTGAAGACTTACAAGAATTAATGGAGAAGTTACCACACAGCTCATCAACCCAATTCAAAAATTTTGATACTTACATTAATGAATTCATACATGCCTGTGTACACATAACTTCATGCATACTTCCACACATACACAACTACATACAAGTATATAATGCATGTGATGAATTTCCATTCTCCAAACTGCTTAAGCATATCCCACTGCTGGGTTAAAAACTAAGAAACACCCTACTTTTAATTCTTATGCTTTTGTTGAGCTTGTATATGCATTTGTAATGTAAAATGCTGCCTTTGCAAATAGAATTTAACTAGTTTTTCTCTAAAGCATATTCCCATAATTGCATGTTATGTTTGGCATCTTTTTACTTCTGCTCTATTTTATGTATAAGCAATGTTTAACTTAACTGCAAATTGACTGCTCTAAACTTCTCATTTGTAAATCATATCAAACATGAATAAAGTGTTAAAACCTTCACACTGCATGCCTTGGCTGATTAGATGTGTACTTTTTAGTGTGCTTTTTTCTGATCCATTTCAATTCCATTCCTCTTAAAGATTGTCACTAATTTAACACAAATTATTCACGTTAATGAAGTTAAAAACCATTACATTTGAGATGACTGTCTATTTGTTTGATTACAGTGATTTAATTATCAGTTGATGCAACTACTCAAAATTAACTGTTGAATTACTCTTGATGCAAAGTTATGGAACCTGATATTTCTGTAATGGGTATGACAATGTTGATATGTTTGGTCTTGGCAGTATATATCTGCTAAGCTGCTGCTGCTTTTATTGCTGCTACTGCTGTTCATTATTGCTGTTGAGCAAGTACAGGGCTCGCTACTGCCAGTACATACACGACACACTGCTGTGAGCAAGTAAGACATGCTGCTACTGTACAATATAATAAAAATGAATTTCCTGTAGCAGATCTATACAGGTGGAGCTAGGGAAGGTGAAGGGTTTCTGAAACCGTGCATGTGCAACACTAAAGGCAAATGCTACACAAGTATTTGAAGGTCGAGAATGCAAGCTTATTGGCTACTGATACAGCAGGAACAAATCAGCTGCGCCCCATAGCTAACAATGTAATTACAAGCACATTCATTTAAAAGGATCTATTAGTCTGCGCCATCTAGGAGTTTCATAACAGAACTTTGTAGTTATACCATGAAAATTTCAGGATAAGTTCAGTTTGACACCAGTTACCACAAAACATGACCCAGTTGGACTGGACATATAAAAATATGTCAGTGCTATTGTTTTGTCTCAAGATATACACCAGTAAAATGTTTTTTTTTTTTTCCTAAGGCACATTCATTACAGCTACTTAAAAGCCTTAAATGAACATGACCTAATACCAACTCCATCCAAAACCTAATCCCAACTCCATCGAATCATCTGTGAAACCATTCCAAGGAGTATGTGGTGATCAAAGCTGACCAAGGAAAGAGGAGAACCATCTGAATACCTGGACATTATGGAGTCAATATCACCATGTGTGCAGCTATTTTGGAAGAGGGTGTGGTAGGATGCAGACCTTGTATTGGGTCATATAATGCAGCTCTTATTTTTAGCTCTTATTATAGCCTTCATTATAGCTAATCAGGTCTGGAGAGCTGTAATAGTGTGGGATAGCTTTCATTTTTACCACTCTCAAATGGCACAAGCATGATTTTCAGGCACATCTTCAAATTATCATACTACGTTTACCCCTATACCCCACTTTCCTTAACCCAATTGAGGAATGTTTCTCCATATGGTGGTGGCAGGTAAATGATATAGGCACCCTCACAAACAGGTCACTCTTCTCTAAACCTCAGAGATTCATCTTGATAGCACTCCCTCTTAAAAGAAGTATGGCTGAGGTTGTCGCTTACACATAAAAAAAGGCAGACTTGGCATGATGGTTGGCAAGTGCCTTTGTGCAAACCGTCGGGTTCCACTCCATCCTGCAGGTAGAGCCTGCACAGCTTCCTCTTAAAACAAGTCAAGCTGAGGTTCTGCCAGAAAGTCTTAAAAAAAACCTGGCAGACCATGAAAACCTGTGAACACCTTTATGAATCTTTAAGAAACCAGGGAAAAATAAATGACCAGGAAGTCATGGATAGGCATCACGTTGCAGTCCATGAATTACCAAGGAGACTTGTGCTGGGCATTACTGAAGCAGTGTCATGCCACTTGATGTAGCTCTTCAGCAAACTCTACTGAATGCTGATGCTTTCCTTTTAACTATTTGTGCTAAGACATGTGCAACTGAGGAGGACTCATGGCATTACAAAAAGGCTGTGAACTGTATGCAAGAAAGGAAAACTTAAATTGTTAGTTAAAACATCCAGAGTTTGTCTTACTGTTTACTTTTCAGAAAGCAGGATAGAGATTGCAGAACAGAATGCAAAGACGACAAAGGAGAACAAATTGCTCAAGATGAGGTATATGCACGTATATCATAAAAATGTGAATATTCTTCTGGTTGTTTTCCTTGGTGCGAATTGTGGATTTGTCCAATATGCCATTGCCAAAAACATGCATGTGAGGGACATTCCAAATCAACTGAAATGTTCAATGGTGCAACTTGTTGCACGTAATATTAGGCTATTCGCACATACAATTTCATAAAATTACTCCATCTTCCCTGTGGGAAGCAAAATGGATGCCATGGACCTGTAGTATGTGTCACCATAAATACCACAGGGATGTCATTTTCCCACAAAATGAATGTGAAAACAAGGTAAAGAATCAAACTTGCATGCGACAATGAAAATTTCCAAGCACCTGTTCTGAAGAGAACCAAGGCAAACAAGCAGTTCTTCTGTCATGGTAAAACATAGACTGATGTTGACATGGTTCCACAGATTCTGCACAGGAAACTGGACCACAACTGAGCTTTGCTGACTCACATTCTCCTATGAGTCTATTCAAACTTTTTTCCCAGAAAGTGCTTTTTTAACCATAATTGCTCAGGCTGCCAAGGCAACTCCAAAGGGCTGCAAATATAAACTGACGGATTTCAGCATCAATGTGATGTACCGCTACATTGTGCTGCTGTTTTACATGGCCATGGTGAAGATCTGTTACGGACTAATGGTGGTAGAAGATTATTTTCTCTGTGCTTTTCAAGCTACTGTTATGGCAAGGGACAGATGATGGACAATTGAGTAGCCCAGATGCAGACAAGGAGAATGACAGAAAGAGGGGTAGAGCTGAACATGACTGTCTGTTCAGGGTCAAACCCCTTATGCACACTATTCGTCATGCTTGCAAAGCTATCATCCTAGACAAAATTTAGCTGTGGATGAGAAAATGGTGGCATGCAAAGCAAACACTAGAATGACAGTACATAAAAAACCAAGCCAACCAGGTGGGGTTTAAAATTGATTGTTCTTGCAGACTTGTCAAATGGATACACTGTAGACTTTTCTGTGAAATATCTGCCAGGGGATCCATCAAATGGATTCAGGATGAACCTTTTGTATTTGTGTAGTGGATGGATACACAAGAGGTATCAGTCTGTTCCACCATTCATTCTGCTTATAATGGAGACACTGCAGAGAAGGGTGAAAGCACAAGATACATGGAAGACAAAGACATTTCAATGTCCTACACCTGTAACCTCCTACAAAGAATACATGGGGGCATTGACCTGTCTGATCAGCTGATACAGTACTACACAACACAAAAATATGAAGTGGTACAGAAAGATCTTTCCACACTTATTGGAAATTGTTTTCACCAACACTTTCATTATCCACAGATAGCTATGTGGTAATGTGGACAAATGTTTCACAAAGTGATTATGGCTTTATTTTTAGTGACTTTTTCCTTATGTTTAATACAGTGTTATCAGACTTGAACCATTAATATGTTTTTAAGCAACTGAAAGTGTGTTCCACTTCAGTTGGACTACATTATCAATCTATGATCTATATTGTGGTAGGGAAATGGGATTCGCCACTTTTCACAGTAAAGACAACTTTAGGCGGACATGTTTTTGTGGTTAGGAAGGAGGCCACTCCCACACCACATATATCTAACTGCAGAAGCTTGACTTCTTTTTTAGTCTTGATTTCCAACGTGCTTACAACCAGTTGAAATTTGTGATCAGCTTCCTGGTTTGACCCCTTTCATCCACCTCTATCTATAATTTAACTAATCTCAGAGTCTTGCAATCACTCAAAGAACTGGGTGAGATGGACTCAAAAGTTGACCAAGATGCCTTACTTTTAGGATCAGAGGGCTTTAAATTACTAAAGCACCTTGTTGGCTTTTAAATTACTTGTCACCAGAAGGATCAGTATTCCTAGAATTCCCCTCTGAAACAAGCAACAGTAAGGATCAAGAAATATGTACTTTAACTCAACTATATGAAGGAGGTCATCCTACCAATACTTCTTCAAAACTGCAAGAGATGGAATGCCCAAAAAAAGGTCTTCGATTCAAGTTGGGCCATCTCATAATTTCAAGAATCAACATTAGTCTTTTGTATACATCACAATTTGACAGATGAATAACTTCAAGTCATTTAACTTTGTTCAATGTTAGGATTGATGATGGGTTGTGACGGTCAAGTAGTGGCACATCCTGTTTTACTGAGTTAGATGCGTTCCTGGGTCAACATATTTTGTTGATTCTGGAACAACATTCAAGTCTTAAAATTTAGTCTTAACCCTATTCAGAGGGAAATGATAGGTGAATAACACTGATGTATTAACACTAATTCATGATTTTAAGCCTAAACTTGACATAATCTGTAAACTTATCCCTCAAATCTGATTGATTTGAATGTTATCCCAGGATCAACAAAAGTTGACCCAGGAACATGTTGAATTCTGCAAAATCAGGTTATGCCAAGAAGTGGGTGCAAGCTCTTTCCTAAAGAGTCAATGTGTGTCTATGCAAAGAAGGATTTGTACTGGGAGAGGACCAAATCTCAAACTCAACATCAGAAGAGATTACCCAACTCAGCCCACTGGGTTTGTAACTTCAAATCAAAACAAAAGATCTTTTTTTCTCAGTTCTTACTTAAAAAAATATATTTTTCTTCTTTGTACTGAAACATTTTCTCTTTTTTAAATATTCTTAGACACACAATTCTTTTCACTACCAAAAAAAACAAAAACAAGTATTCATTCCACTCAAACTTTCCTTTTTCCCTTCCTGCTTAAATTTAGGGTTAATATAAGGCTTCTATATATGACCTACACCTGGGAACACTGATTACTAATAAAGGATTAAGATGGGATTTTCCAGTTATCCTGGCTGAATTTAGCCCTGACTCAGTTGCATGAAAGCTGACTAAATTAAGCTAAATTAAGTTACTATGGAAATTAATTATTTGCAGCTAGCCTGCTCCAGTGCAGGCAAACAACCAGGCTAATATTAATCCTACTGATTTACAGGTTAGTTCTGCTGTCAATCCTACTAGAAATTAATGTGTTTTACAGTCACTGTAATGGTCTTCTGTAAATATGTAGCATCATTTTAATTATCCTGCATTAAAATACTAGATATACTATCATTCATTTAATTATGCCTACTGTTATTTTACTGTTATTATGAAGACTGCTGTTCATATTGCTGTCAAAGTTTTTATGGATACATAAAGAATAAATGTATCCTTTAATAAAGGATAATGTATGTCACTCTTTCATGAGTACATGCAATTTATTTGGTATTGGTAGCACACACTGTGTGGTTATCTTCCCAAATTCTAGTTCTACTTCACTGGATCAATAACTATGTACACAACATTTTTGGAATTTTTTTTTTTATTTTTTTTATTTTGCTTCATCACTTGTCAGCTCGGAGCTTTAGAGAGAAAAAATAGTGATTAATACATTGTGTTACGGGCATGGTTCAGTGTGAATATGAGCCTTTTTAAAATGCTAAAATCAGTACAGACAATAAAATGTCAGTAGACACTATTCACCTAATTTGTAAATTTCTTTTCACCAATTAAGTCACTTACCAGCCTGCAAAATGTTCTTATACTTAATCTTGACTTGCTGTCAGGTCTTTTTTTTTTTTTGGCCAGAATCCATCTCAAATATCTCAGACATAGAGGGATCAAGTTAAAGGGATAGTTCACCCAAAAATTAAAATTTGATGTTTATCCAACTGTTTATCCAAGTCGTATAATGCGTGTCAATGGTAACAAAATCTGTAAGAGTCAAAAAAAACCATGCACAGTCAAATCTAAATTAAACCCTGCGGCTTGTGACGACACATTGATGTCCTAAGACATGAAACGATCAGTTTGTGCGAGAAACCAAACAGTATTTATATAATTTTTTTATCTCTAATACACCTCCATGTCCAAAAGCCTTGTGCACGGCATCCGGTGCGTGAGGTGTGTACGTGACTGGCGTAGTTTACGCAAGCGTCAGAAGTGACCTCTCGTGCATACGTCACTCATTGTTTACAAAGTGCACAAACATTGTAGGTACGACAATTAATCAAAATGGCACTTACTTGCGCTTATCCAGATTGTTCAAACTGACCTAAAACTAAAAGATTACGTTCTCTCGTGCGAACTCATTCGGGAGTGGTGACTTTCCACATATTCCCAACTTCTGAGCTTGCTCACCTGAAGTTATGGTTGATTGCTCTTCGGGTGGATATCAATACACCAATTAACATACTAAAGTTGTTGAGAGTCTGCAGCGATAATTTTTTCCCTGATGATTTTACATACCCAGGAGAGGATCACATACAACATAAACCATAAGCTGTGCCTATTGTTTTTTCTACTTCCAGCTAAGGTATGTGAAGATCTTTGTGTGTCCTTTTCATTTGTAAAACTGCCCTTATGAAAAGTAACTCACACAAACCGATGGTTTTGTGTCTTAGGACATAAATGTGTCGTCATGAGCCGCAAAGTTTAATTTGGATTTGTCTGTGCATGTTTTTTTTTACTCTCATTGATTTTGTTACCATTGACATGCATTATGTAAAGGCATGGGGGAAACATTCTCTGACATAAAGGCATCAGAGAAATGTTCTCAGACGTAAAGGCATCGGGTGAAATAACATTCTCTGTTGTAAAGGCATCAAGAGAAACGTTCTCAGACGTAAAATCATCGGGAGAAACGTTCTCAGACGTAAAGGCTTCGGGAGAAACGTTCTCAGATGTAAAGGCTTCAGACGTAAAATCATCGGGAGAAACGTTCTCAGACGTAAAGGCTTCGGGAGAAACGTTCTCAGACGTAAAGGCTTCGAGAGAAACGTTCTCAGATGTAAAATCATCGGGAGGAACGTTCTCAGACGTAAAGGCTTCGGGAGAAACGTTCTCAGACGTAAAGGCTTCGGGGAAACTTCAGACATAAAGACTTCGGAGAAACGTTCTCAGACGTAAAATAAAACGTTCTCAGACCTAAAGGCTTCGGGAGAAACATTCTCAGGTAAATCATCGGGGTACGTTCTCAGACGTAAAGGCTTCGAAACGTTCTCAGAGTAAAAACGGGAGAAATGTTCTCAGACGTAAAGGCTTCGGGAGAAACGTTTTTAGACGTAAAATCATCGGGAGAAACGTTCTCAGACGAAAAAATCATCGGGAGAAACGTTCTCAGACGAAAAAAAAATCATCGGGAGAAACGTTCTCAGACATTAAAAAAAAGAGGCACTGACCAAAATTGCAGTCTGTGTTCACACAGCAAGCCTTAATGCTCAATTTGGATTTATTGCCCAAAGTTAGTTTTATTTAAAATATTTTATTTAAAAAAAAAAAAAAAAAAAATTAAATCTCGATATCAGTGCAAACTGGTCACAATCCTGAACTGACCTGCATGCAATCAAGAAAAAGTGACCACTGATGTCAGCCTTTGTGTTCATTTATAAGGGAATGTGCTGCAGAAGCCAGCAAATTTGTGAACAGGCAATAAGGAGGATGAGGAGAAAGAGCAATATTTTAAATATTTACAATATGTTTAGCTCATTTGAAGCTACAAATAATAAGTGTTAAGACCTTTTTTCTTCTGATTCTGATTATTCATAGAGTGACCAAACAACCACCAATATGTAAAATCTTTGCAGTGACTACCATCTGCTCAGAACTGTCACAAATGCCAAGTTGCAGGAATTCTGATATGGCTGTTTGGACTGAGGTCACACTGCAAAATATCAGACATGTATCTGATTTAGTACCAAATCAGAATAAAAAATATCAGATTTCATGTGGTCTGTGTTTTTTTTTTTTTTTTTTTTATATATTTCTTGAGACAACACTGTTTGAAAAAAAGATTGGATAGAGAAAGCTCTGGCTTTGTGTGAATTGTGTGAAAAATGACTAAAGATTTTTAGTTGTCCAGCCAAATTAATTATAGGCAGGACACTAGATATTGGGCAATTAGATGTTTTAGTAAAAAAAAAAAAAAAAAAAATTGAGCTAAAACTTGACTTTGACCATCATTTACGAAAACATTATAGTGACACCTGTATAAAATCTAGTGATCATGGCATTTATTTTCAATGATTTACAATTGCTTTGATAAATGGAGCGGTTTGGTAGCTTACTCAGCTGACTAGCCTATTTATGCTATATGCTGCTAGCTAGCTAAATGAAGTAGATTGTGATCTATGTAATTTGTTTGTCTAATTCATCTTTTGTGTCACACAGTTTCTTACCTTGAGCTTGATGTCTGTGTATCAATTCCATCAACCATCATTTTCCATCGAGAGCAACGGTCCATCCTTAAACGCTATTAGTAAAAACAACCTCTCAACTATTTGTTTTACCTACACTTTTATTCAGGTATTGTGTGTGTCAGATTTGCTTCAGTGGCAGATGTATGACACAGGCTACACCGTAATTTAAACACCGCAAACTTTAATGGACAGTAAAACAAAAGGCAGAGTACCGTAACTCCAGGCCGACACAGTAACTTCTAACCAAAAGCTAAACAACAGCAGAGTACCCCAACTCAATTTGCACGGTTTAATACAGCACTTCTATGTATTTAAATACCAATAAAGTGGGGTCTGTATTTATTATCAGTTTAATTTTGAAAAACATGTCACAATATAACATTGAGATAGTACTACTACTAATTTTACAATATCTTTCTATGGATGAAATAGTAAGAGTAGTATGCTAGGATGCGGTTCTGAATTTGGTTAAACACACCTAGGGATCGATTGCTGGATACTTCTGGTGTCTCTTCTACACCATTGAGAAGACACTAGTAATTATTGTGAGCAGCTGTGCTGCTGTAGAGAGAGATTTTAAAAGCTCTTGTGTTAATCAGCGTGTGGATGAATCTGAAATGTGTGCAGCACAACTTGTCTGTTATTTTTGTCAATAATGTTTGCTGATGATGTAACTTATTTAATTTTTAACCTCAAGTTGTTTCCAATCAAAAAATGCATTTTAAGTCCATTTAGTTTAATGCCCCCCAAAAAATCTTCAGTGCAGAACAAAAGCTTCAGGGATTCAGAAACAAATGTACTGAAGCTTAGTTTTTTCCATACAATATACCAAACAAGAAAAACAAATGTTTAAAGAGACAGTTGTGCCTATTTGAGAGACGGGGAAAAGTCTAATATGTGAATGTAAATATGTTCACTTCTTCAAACTTATATTTCTCTTCGTTCCCACATCCCTGTAGATCAGCTCCTCACTAAAAGAGCTGCATGTGAGATGTTTACTTGATGATCTTCAGTGCTTTTGTCAGATGTTCCTGTATTTTTCCTGTAGTCATCATTGGGTGGAAGTTTCTTCGGAAACATCAGCTGGATCAAATTTCTTGATCAGAGAATAGTTTCTTATAGACAGTAGTGAATCACAGTTCTTCAGGACCCATAATGAAGTGTCAGCCTTCTAAAAGTGTTCAGCTAATCTTGTGTCTGTGGGACAGACCTTAATATAAATGTGTCCTAAACAATAGATCTAGTGCTGTTGGGAGCAGCCAATTTTCCTTTTGTTGTTCATGGTTTGAGCCATATTGTAAAGAAATTAATCCTGAATCAGATTGTTGTATTCCATCTCTATTTATCTATAGCTCTGCATATTGTGTTTCTACAGTCATCTTCATCTGTTTTGGAGCTCTGTGGCTGTTCACATACACACACTATTTGTTTCAGTCGGAGTGAATTCCGATTGATGAATCCGAACGTAGTGTTCACATGAACAGATTGATAAATGAAGTGATCAGGTTGATGTGCATACTATTGTCCTACATATCTTCTTTTCATTGTTTTAAAGAGTAGACTTAATATTTATCTATTTCAAGTCCTAATTAAGAGACGACGAGCATGTGAACTGTTGTGCCGTGATTATATTTATTAAGCAGTAAAAACACCGCTTCTAGCACCCAAAATAAAGGCTGCATTTGAAATTGCATATTTCCCTACTATATATTAGGCAAAAAACTGTATGTGACAAAAGATGTCTGAATTCATAATACTCAGAGTAAGCAAAATGTACCCTACTTGGTGGGAGATCCTGAAGTTTTTGTGTGTGTGTGTGTGTGTGTGTGTGTGTGTGCGCGCGCTTTCCTGTCAAGTCTGTAAGAAATGAAAGAAAGAAATTAGTGCATCTCAATACTACCCCTCCCTCCGACGAAAAGCAGAAGCATGTGGATGAAGATCCGTAGTAATGATAAACTGACTTCTTTCGGATGTATTTATTTAATGTGGTGTTTCAGTTTTACTCCAGTTTAATTTTGCTGCCGCCATTTTGAATAACCCAGTCAAACAGGACTTTCACTTCCCATCATGCTTTGCAAAGTAGCTGAATTGGGAGAGTAAATGTTGAAAAAGTGTTTTTGTATTTGCATTTTTAAGCAAGAAGAGAAAATGGAGAGACTTGTTAATGTTCAATGTTCTATTATATTGGTATTTAAAAGTTTGTTAGTGGTTTTAGGGGTTACCATTGTGGTGAAGTGTGGCGCTTGTGCTTGGGTTGAGGAACAAGAATTTAGCTAACAAGAATTCAAATTGTATTAATATTAATACAAGCATTATAGTAGAGCTTTGGAGGAAGTCAGTATCATTTCTGAAATAATATCATGTGTAAAGTTCATTTTAGTTTGTCACAGGACTAAACAGAATGCATTAATTGTGTGATTATTTATATGTAAATTTACCATCATAGTTGAAATAAAAGTCAATCTTTCAATAGTGATGGGATGTTCGGTTCTTTTCCGCGAACCGGTTCTTTTGGACAGTTCGATTCAAAAAACCGGTTGAAAAAAACGTTTCACCGGTTCTTTTACGCTCCGACGTAATGACGTCATCCGCGATGACGTCGTCTATCGCGGGCCGGGATGAAATGATTCATCTATATAAAGTTAGTAACCATAACATCAGTCAACTAAAACATTATATCTGAAACGTTTATTACAATTTAGTTTTGCATCTAAAGCATCCAAACACATATACAGGCAGTGATGTGCAAACAAAGTTTTACAGTTATAAAGTGAATAAATTAGTCTTCATCAGCACAGAAACCATTATCTTCTTACCTTATGATTTATTTGTAATTAAATAAACGTAAGTTTCGCCAGACTGGCCCCTCATTCGAGTCCTCTAGCATTAGTTGTCCTAGTTAACAGGTGCTGTGATGTAAAGGTGCGTTCACGCGGCCTTGTAATTCCTGTAGTTACGAGATTCTAGCTTGTAAAAAGCATTCACGTCCTCGTAGAGATCGTAGTTACAGCTTGTAAGCTGGGAGTTTTCTGAAAGCTCCCAGATGTACCACGTGGGCGCTTGTACCACCTGACCACTGTAGATTCATTTAGGCGTTGATAGTGGTGCCATGGAAACGCATAATTCCCAGTCCAAGGACCAAAAGGACGTGAACAGCTCCGAATATAACGTCATGTGTTGTCATTTCAAGATTCCGGTAAATACGAGGTGACGTGAACGCAGCATTACTGTTCGGTAGCTTCAGATCACACGCTGAATCACGCATGCGCAGTATCATCAGCTCACCGGTTCTCAAATCGTACACGTCCGAAAGAAGCGGTTCTCGGTTGTGTACTGATGATCCGAAAACCGTTGCAACCGATTCTACTCGAGAACGAGATTGAGTCGCTTGTTTGCTCTCGCTGTAGTTTGATTACGTAATTTTTTATCTTTATATCACCTTGTTTAGAAATTATATAAGCTGTCCATGGATTATTTATGAAACAAATAAATGTTTAGTTTGATAAATCTAATTGTTTCTAATCTTTAAAAAAAATAAATAAAAATAACTTAAGCACAACTGCACAACTTTTACTGTATTGCTTTTTAAATAACATTAATTTAGAAAAATTAATTTGTAGAACTATTTCTGAACATTAGTTTGATCTGTGTAGCCTACAAAATATTATGTTCATGTTGGCATGTAGTTTATTATGTACAGTATTATGTTACAATATTTTATGCTATTAATCTGCTATGGTGTATTTGGAAAAGCACAATAAACATTATATTATGTATTATTATATTATCTCACTGTCCGATGACTAAACTTGACTAACGTGCATTTCGTTCTCTTGTAAAATTACACGCATGTGCAGTATCATCAGCTCACCGGTTCTCAAATCGGACATGTCCGAAAGAAGCGGTTCTCGGTTGTGTACTGATGATCCGAAAACCGTTGCAACCGGTTCTTGACTCGAGAACGAGAACGGTGACAGGCCGTGTATATCATATCATCTGCTCTGCTGCTCGTGCTCATCATCATCATCAGTTCTCTCACAGCAGATTAAGTCAGTGTACTGTTGGAGTAACTGAATAACTCCGGGATGTTGGTTTATTTCGAGAGGTAGTGTCAGGCACATCAAAAAGTGAGTAACTTTAGTAATTTGTGGATTTTTTTTTTTTTTTGCTAACTGGAGATGCGAACTGTTTGGAACGATTCAGACCGATTTGGTGAACTGGTTCAACCGGTTCACTGAAAAGAACCGGTTAAAAAGAACGATTCGTTCGTGAACTGGACATCACTATCTTTCAAGTTAAATGAACACCACTGATTCTAGTTAGTTGTACATGGTTGATTCTATTTGGCATTACTTGCTTCAGTCATGTGGAACCGCTGTCTATGATTAAATTATGTTCAGCCAAAGAGCTATTTTGAGTGCTCATGATGTAGATGCAAACTAATCGGATTAACACGTTTACATGGCAGAATTTTTATTTTTTGTTCGGTTTATCCCACCCCTCTCAAACCAATTACAGTTTCATTCAGTTTGGGCATTTTTATTATATGGAGCATTTTCATTCAGATTGGACTTTTAAACCAATTACAATGCTAGTGTCTAGTGAAGCAATATTCATGTGTTCAATTTTGATGACAAAGTCATTGTGTGTTGTAACTTTTTCATTTGTGGTAGTTCAAGTAGACAATCACCATGTCAGCAGCAGATCTGCAACGTTTTAAATCTACAAGTGTCCTGACAATGCTATATGATTGCTTTAAAAATGTTGCCAGAGGTAGATTTTGGTGTCAGATTTCCATAGGTTTGAACTTTTATTGCAGTTGATTTGAATTGTGATTGACATTTTGCACAAAGTATTTTTGTACTGGATAGAGATATGTTATCTACCAATGTTTTAACGGACATATGTAAGTGTTTGTTATTTGTGTGCCGATTAATTCACAGTTTTGAGTGATGGAGGATGTTGTGGGAACAGAGTTGCCTTGAGATGGTTGTAATTTCAATGTCTCCTGTGTGCTGAGACATGGTTTATGGTTGTATTCTCTCACTGAGATGTTACTCATACTGTAGCACTGTTTTTCTTGAAAAAAGCTCCGTCCTTCATTTTGTTGTGACCCTCACTCTCTTGCCGGGCTATTGAAATGGAGACATTTACCCAGGTTAGTATAATATATTAAAGCTGTGCACTCTAAGTGGAACCACAAATGGCACAGATCACACTGGACCCATTTGTCAATGGTCTCCTGAGCCAGGTGGGATCGCTCTACGGCAGAGAGCACCACCTGTCGATATCCACTCTAGGCATTGCTTGGGAGGCATTCACACAGCAGTGCAGTGATGTGCTCCCTGGTTGTCTGTTGGTAGATGTCTTTTTCTCTCAGTCTGTCACAGGGCCTTCTCCCTGGACCGAGGCTTGTCTCCAAAGCCAGTCTTATCACAGTTGTAGATAAGCAGTGACTTGTCCTCCAAACCGTGCTTCACATAGAAGACCTCAGACTGGATGAAGAAACCTTCAATGGCCTCTAGTGTAGCACCATGGACTCTAGCTCTGTCCTGGGATTCTGCCATCTGTGAGGTCAATTCAGAATGGTGGGCTTGAACCTGGACCACCAGATATCACTTGGCCCTTTCTCAGATTTACAGTGGTGCTCTTGGATCTTCCACTCTCTTTGATTTCAATAGCATGTGCTTTGACTAGGGATCTTGTAATTGTGAAGCCATGGTCTGCCATCCAAAAAAATAAGAAATAAGGGCCTCTTCCTCTGCAGGTGTCAGGGCCGAATTAAGATGAGGGTTGTGGGAAGGCAGTTGGGTTCATAATCAGGGGTGTTCTGACTCTGGGGGTGAAAGAGGGAGAAATGAAGATAACATAGATATATAATTTATGTATGACCAAGAAGTATTTATTCATCAATTATATAATAGGTAACACTTTACAGTGATGTCTTATTAACTGTATTTAACACATTAACTAACAATGAGCAGCTAGGAATCGATTTTGTGCATAAAGGCTTTCCAACATATATGTACCACCCTCCAGTTGTTTATGGAGCATTTTCATTCAGATTGGACTTTTAAACCGATTACAATGCTAGTGTCTAATGAAGCAATATTCATGTGTTTAATTTTGATGACAGTCATTGTGTGCTGTAACTTTCATTTGTAGTAGTTCAAGCAGACAATCAACAATGTCAGCAGCATATCTGCAGCGAAATCTGTGTCGATCCACTGTGCAGTTAAACTCTGCATACTGGTGGGGCTTACATCTGAGCCCCATGACGCTGTGAAGCTGAGGGCTGCAATATCTGTAGCGAAGAGCTTGTGGACATAAGTTTAAACACTATATATTTCAGGTAAGCACACTTATGAGAATAAGCGTCTAGTAGGCATGGTGTAATGGGGCTCAATTTAGTCTATATAAGCCTAAAAATCCAATTTCCTCTACAACCGAAATCCCAACTGAAATTCCTTGACATGTCTGTGTGTGGTGGCTCTTGATGCCTTGACCCCAGGCAATTCCTTGTGAAGTTCACAAACTCTTGAATTGATTTTGCTTGACAAGCCTCTCAAGGCTGCGGTTGGCCATTTGTCACAAAGCTGCTGTCAAGGGCAGAGTCAACGGTCCTGTAGAGCTTCCACTGCTTCAGTATTAGAGAACCCTGGGGGATGTTATATGTCCACCCTTGTTTCTCCATCCAGTCCTCCACTCGTGACTCAGCTGATGCTGACAAAAATGTTCTATAAAGACAAATCATGACAAGCATTAGCCCTTATGGTTACATGTTCTATGAGATATCATTATTTGTGCAACCCTGATATTACAAATGTAATTGTAATATAATTGTAACAAAAGGTGTATGTGGATACACCATTTCACATTCATTCACTCTTTGCTCTCGGCTGGAAGCCCTACCAAACCCACTTCTATAAGATCAAAGAATAACAAATGAAGAAAATGCCAAGTGGACTATGAGCAAATTTGTGTACTTGAGATTTTGCAAGAGATGATACTGACAAGTAAAGTACAGACCAAACCAAACCACTGGGGAAAATAAATTGTATTAATAATGAAATAAAAACAAAAACACACGGATCAGTAGTCTTGACTATATCCACAATATTTAATTTGCTGTTATAATGTAATTTTAAATATAAACTGGTCATCTTTTGCAATTAGTGATGCTGCCGTTTTATGTTCTTTCACCGCCACAGAAGCTCTGTTCTCTTTCTGGGTTTTCTCCTCCCATTCCTCAACTAGAAAACAGACAGTTGTGAATTTTCAATGACTGGTGCCACAAATGCATATGCAAAAAGGTATACACATCTGTGAAGCCCAAGATCAGGAGGTATGGATAAAGAAAATAAGGATGCTTTTAGTTGTCACCACACCATGCCACTGAAGGAGCTTGAGCTCTGAGCACCTCCCACACAAAATTAAGGTTCAGTTTATGTAAATCCAATAATCGAGCTCCAGAGGAGCCCGAATATGGTTGTGCACTGTCCATTCTTTCAACTGGCCGCTCCACATGTGTAAGAAACTGAGGATCAGGAATGCCCGCATCGATAGCCTACTGTCCACTCTCCGGTCCATCATACAAAACAAAGATGATCATGCATATTCATAGATATAAGAAGGGAAAAAGAAGAGAAATGATCTCCACCTCTTGAAAAGATTCTGTATAGATGTAAATATTTGTGAAGAGAATAGAAAGGAAAGGATAGTTATTTTACAGTAACTCCATGTGGAGTTAACTGTACTTCACTCCATTTGTATTAATTGGCCGTTCAAGTGATCAGTGAATTCTAAAAAATCTGCCATCGAATGGGTCCACACTCCCCAAATGTCGTCTAGGAACCGATAATAAGAGTGGGGCCGCTTAGGGGCCGTGGAAAGTGCAGTGCGCTCCCATTCAGCCATGAAAATATTGGCGTACGATGGGGCAAATTTCTTGCCCATGGCAGTGCCCTTCACTTGTAAATAAAATTTGGAGTCCAATTCGAAATCATTTTTAGTTAAATTAATTTCTAATAATTTTAAAATATATTTATCAGGTCGGTTTGGGTCCGGGTACTGCCGCATGCACTTTTCCACGGCCCTTAAGCCGGCCTCAGTCTCGATGTTTGTATAGAGACTGTCGATATCAATAGTAAATAATAGAGTGTTAGGAGATATAATAATATTTTTAATTTTATTTATGAAATCATATGTGTCTTTGAGATAACTCGGGTGGCGCGTCGAGATGGGGTTTAAAAAATGTTCAATGTACTCTGCAGTGTGATAGGTCTCACTGCTGCAATCAGAGACAATGGGTTGGCCGGGGGGCATTTCCCCCAGTTTACCCCACTTTTGGGGTTCTTTATGTATTTTTGGGAGTAAATAAAAACGTCTCGGTCTCGGATTGCTGTCCCCCAATAAATATTCTTTCTGCGCCCCTCTGAGGATCTTCTTCTCGACCATCTCATTTAATATTTCTTCTACAAACGCTCTTGTTTTGGGGAAAATCGGTTCCTGGAGGGCACAGTAGTGGTCAGTGACCACCAGCTGTCGTTGGCCTTCCCAGATATACTGGGCTTTATCTAATATGACAGCGGCATTTCCCTTATCTGCCGGTTTTATAATTATATTTCTATTTTTTTGTAATTCAAATAAAGCTCTCCTCTCTGCCCCCGAAAGATTATCTGGGACCCCCCCATACCCCAATTCAGGTGCGTGAGTGCATAGTTGTCTGCCCTTATCAATTGTGTGATCTGAGGAGGGAGACTGCCGAGTGAGGGCATCCACTCTGAGGGCCCAGTGAAAGGGACTTTCTGTTTTTTTTTGTTTTCTTTCCTTCAAAAAACGTTTCCAATTTGATCCGGCGATGGTAGGTTTGCATGTCTTTTAATAATTGTATTTTCTGCGTTTTGATCCCCTTTGGGGCTGGAATAAACGAAAGACCTCTAAGCAAAACCGCCCGTTGTGCCGGAGTCAATTGGAATGTTATTGACAAATTAACAATTAATTTATCTAGTTTAAATGTTCCAGCCAGTGGTCGAAAATGGCCCTAGCGGTTAGTGCTCTCCAATGGATTCCGTCATTTTCCACTCTAAATTGTTCGTACGGCAAGGCCGGAATGATGCCCCCTCCTCTCTTAATGTGGCTGTTAATATGTTCCACCATTTGTTGTTCCTCAAGAGGGAGGTCGGGCGAATAGTTAATGATCGGAATGAGCACCTCCGTGTTCGGCAACCTCGCAGCGGCAGCGTTTCTGGCTTTTTGCAGCTCGGCAAGAGCATTGATTCTAAATCTCTGTTGTCTGTTGTTCAGACCAAAAGACAGGATTATTTTATGTGGTTCTACCACAATTGTAGCTCCCGTCAACAAGTTAGCTGCATGCTGCCATTTAGCTCCCGGGCAAACTGTCTATCTGCAACTCGGGATAATTGTGTTTTGGCAGACGAGCGATGTTTGAGTCTCCAATGATCACAAACTTTTTTGTTAGAGTGAGACTCCAATCTTGCAGCTTACTACTAGTGTTGGCATGCCGAGTGGGTCGTGCAAGTAAACCGCCATGGATTGTGGACTGTATGCTGCGAGGTTGTTCTGCACTGGTTGAAGCCTGTTGGGGCTTTTCGACCACTGGTGGTACATCTAAATGTTTTTTCTTGCTGGAGTGCTTCCCTCTTGTGAGCTCTTTCCCAAAAGGATTTTCACTGTCTTTTTCTGAGTCACGCACCATATGATCACCGGGTGGAGGGACTTCTCCTGAGGCCTGTATGGGCCTCATTGCCGTGTTTTCGGCTGCAGTGACCTCAACCTGAGCCTGTATGGGCTCGGGCTCTGCGTTCTCATTAGCACCATCAGTGCTGTGGGCCTGTATGGGTCCCACATCGTGGTTTGGTTCCTCCTCTTTGCGTTCTTGCTGGGAGGGGGAGAAGCCAGAGAGGTTACCACATGCTTCACGCAGAAATACTGTAAGCGGTGAGGGAGGTTTAAGTGGTGCTTCCTCCTCGTCGTCTGAAAATAAAACTAGACTGAACGGGGGAGAATGATCTGTGTGTTTAAACACCGCCTGCGTGAGTGGTTCATTACGTAGTGAAGAGTCCTCAAAAACTACTTCTTCCAGCAAGAAATTATTAGAGGTCAGCTCATTGTTCTCTTCAGTAGGGGCCTCCACCTGGTCCGCCATCACCTGTTTTGGTGACTGTGGATGTTGTGTGGAGGTCTCCTCTGGGAGAACAACATGTACTTTTTTAGCCCGAGCTACCCTTTGTGCTTTGGGAGGAGGAGATGTAACCAAAATCGGTTGGAGAACCTCCCTAGGGTCCAGCGGGTTGTCATCGGCCCCCTCTTCATCAAAAGACCAGTCCCCCCTATGTGTCGTGTTTGCATTAGTGAAAAGGCCAGGGGAGGTTTGTATTTCTGTGTTTTGCACATTGGGTGGAGGTAGTACAGTGATTTGGGGAGGAACAGTGTGGTGCACAGAGGGTGTAGAAGCGACTACTTGGGCGTAGGAGCGGATGTTAGATGTAGATGGCCCAGGTCTACTGGGAGTATACTAGCGTATATTTCTATCCCTTTTCTGTGTTTGTTTGTCATTTCTGGTGTTCATGTTGACATTTCTAAATGTACCCCCCTGGGCCACAAATGAGAGGACGTGACTACTGCGGTTAGCCGGAGCTGTGTAGCGAAGGCCCCGTCTGGTAAACCTTCTTTTGGGGCCCCTGTTTGAAGGGGCTGGCTGCATGTGCAGGGAATCTGGTTCCATTTGAAGCTCAAACTCCTGTTCATCTTCATAGAACGCTGTGTCACGGGTGAAGCCGTCTTCTGCTCTGTAAACTTTTTCTGGCGGCTGTAACGTTTTTTGAAACGTCCCATCGGGCGTTTAGATGAAGTGTCAGGAGCAGAGGAGGAACTATAATGAGTCCCCTGATATGGGTCATCGAGATTGTTGTAGTAGGATCTATAATTTTGTGGATGTGTGTTGTGTGTGTGTGTGATGATTAGTGTACTGTGGTTGACCTCTCAATTTTCTTCCTTGTCCCTGAAATGGTACATATCTGTCCACCGAGAAAGAAGGAGCACGATCTCTTCGTTGACCTCTGTTATTCAGGGTAAAATATCTCTGTCTCGTGCGTCCTCTGTGGTTTTCCATGACCGATAAATCAAAGGAAACAAGGAATATATTGAGAGATTGTGTGAAAGAGTAGAGAGCAAGAGAAATGAAATGAAAATGAAATGAACTAAAAATAAATTAAATCTATGAACTATATATTTTTTTGTATTTTTATCTGTTTTTTAGCTTTTTTTTGAAGGTTTTTTAGTTTTTTTTCTGTGATAAACTGATTTTAAAGAAATAACAGGGTTCAAGCACGAAAGCGACGTTTCGACACTCCATGTCTTCATCAGGCCGAGCTTGAACCAAAAAATAAAGAAAGTAGTGCACGAAATTTGAAAATTGAAGATATCTGAAGTTTTAAAAGGAATGGCAGCAAAGACAGTTGTTTTTCCACGCTAAAAGCAGGTATTATGTGTGATAGACAGCTGGGGTATTTTTGTAACATGCATTTTAATGATGGTTGGACCCCGATTATCGATGAAGTATCGATAAACTATCGAAAAACTGTCTTCCTGCTATAATATAAAGCAAAGAAAAATAACTGTCACAAGGGAAATAAATATAAAGGTTCTTTTTATTTTTATGTGTCTTTTTAAATGATTTTTATAAAAATCATTTATTTTAACTTAAAAGATGTGTTAGAATCGACCGTCTCCGTTTGATGACGTCACACTCGACGACGTATGTGAAACGTCTATGAAAGCAGTTTACAAGCGAATCTCGAGTGAAACGATCAAGGAACAAAAAGACAGAGGCTCAAATAAATTCAAACGATGCAAAAAGGAAGAAAAGAGGAACAAAACTGCAAAAAGGAATCACCAAGAAGAGGAAAATAAATTAATCAGTTGTATGAGTGTGTATGTATATGAAATATGCATGTATGTTTGTAGGTGATATAAATGTTGCACTGCTGTCTTGAATCTGCTGGTATTCCCAGAAACGTCCCTTGTGGGTGAATTCGGACATGTCTGTCTTTGCTTCAACCACAGTAGCTTGAATCTCCTCCTCAGTGCTGTTGCGCATACACGCCGTCCTGAGACGCCCAGGAGGAGAACGTGGTGCCTTGCATTGAGGGCAGAGAATGTAGATCCTGTTGTGGAAAGATCTGTATGAACAAAAAGAAGACAAAATCGCTATGTAATACATATAGGTAAGTTAAATAACTTGTAGTCAATGTGTCATAAGACTGCAGCATAGAGTGATAAACCATGTATTGACACAAAATAACTCGTCACTTTACTCTCTATTCCCCAAATCGTGTATTTTTCTTCTCCCCTCCCTTACCTCTTCTATGCCACAAATTTTTCTTCAAGCTTCTGTGAAATATTGGAGAGATGTTGATGAAATGACGTTTAAGCACATTTGTTCTTAAATGGCTTGTTAAACATGTTTTCCAAGACATTTATAAAAAAAAAAAAAAGGCAAGGGCTCCAAGCTCTGAATATTGGCCTGAACCCAGAGTACTCCCCCCGGTGTGGTAAAAATAGATAGAACTAGAAGTGAGGAGGAGGGATGCTGATAAACTCTCAGATGAACAGTGGTAAGTCTGCTGAATTTATACCTCTTGCCTTTGGTTGAGTTGATTAACTGAATGCTCTTCACCTGTGCTAATTAGGTTAATTATCTGAACATGCTGTCAACATACCAGACCTAGCACCAGTTCATTAAATGAGCTAATTATTGTGATTGTTCGTACTGTTTCATGTTAAAATTTATATTATTAAAGTGCATATTGCAGGTTAAATTTTTTTTTTCGAGATTAATATATAACCTTGTACAAAAATGCCATATAAAAAGAATTAAATTAAACAATGGGTGAAGGGAAATTTTATTCTTAGAACACTAAACTATATAAAACACCTTTAACAGATGTTGCATATGCACTCTGTAGTAAAATGTTAAAATATATCAGATTAATTTTAAGATTTTGGTTGATATCGGTTGATGTCATGTTTTGATTCTGGATTGAGTCAAGTAGTGTAATCGTATGTGGTTATTTTTGTGTATTTTCAGAGTTTGAGTTGGTTCAAGTTGCTACCCGCGCCATTTTAATGACGGGATTTTTTTCATCCTATTATCAAAATGGTGGGTTACGGTCTGAAAACATCCATGCAGTTTAATTGTAGCCATGTGTTCACTTTTAGTTATTAATCATACACAGGGGTTCACTTTTCTCTGTTCTTGCACTCCTCACAGACCACAGAACTGAGGGGGTGATCCATTAATTTCTGTCCTCGATTAATAAACTCAAGATACATCATATTACAAAAAAAAAATTGCCACCATACAAACAGAAGTCATTGTAATGTAAGATTGAAACATTATTTTCAAAATATGACATATATAATGTGTGTTGAAAGAATATGAGGAAAACATATATGACGCTTTCACGGTGTGGCCGCACAAAATTGGTAACACTCACTCACTTACACAAACAAAGATTAGGATCTGATACCATAATCATATCCACTCTATCTTTGAAGAATACTATATTATACAGCTTCACTTACTGCTAAAGATAAATATTACATTTATATATATATATAATGTTAAAGTTTATTTATTATCAGGTGCGTAGCCATCATTTCAAAAGTGAGGGGGACAGAATGTCAAGTCTTTTACCACTTTGCTGAGAGAAACGAGACGTGTGTGAGTGTTTATAATACCACAAAGAGTTTTTAGTTTTTAGTACACACAGCTAATATAACCCTCAAAATGGATCTTTACAAAGTGTTCGTCATGCAGCATGAGTTTGATAGTGCTCCGTGGCTAAAGCTAACATTACACACTGTTGGAGAGATTTATAAAGAATGAAGTTGTGTTTATGAATTATACAGACTGCAAGTGTTTAAAAATGAAAATAGCGACGGCTCTTGTCTCTGTGAATTCAGTAATAAACGATGGTAACTTTAACCACATTTAACAGTACATTAGCAAAATGCTAACAAAACATTTAGAAAGACAATTTACAAATATCACTAAAAATATCATGATATCATGGATCATGTCAGTTATTATTGCTCCATCTGCCATTTTTCGCTATTGTTCTTGCTTGCTTACCTAGTCTGATGATTCAGCTGTGCACATCCAGACGTTACTGCCTGTAATGATCCTGACTGTTGAGATTCGCCTGTTCTTCGGAGGCCTTTTAAATAAATAAGATTTACATAAGGAGGAGGAAACAATGGTGTTTGAGACTCACTGTATGTCATTTCCATGTACTGAACTCTTGTTATTTAACTATGCCAAGATAAATTCAATTTTCCATTCTAGGGCACCTTTAAATAAACAAAATTACTCAAGTCTGGGCTCAATTTTTTCCGGTGAGTGGAATTCTAATATATTATTTAAAACGGGGGTCTCAAACTCAAATTGGCTGGGGGCCGTTGCTATGATTGACACCTCATAGGGGGGCCATTTTAACATTCAAGCACAAGAAAACGCAATATTTCTGAAAATGTACTTTCCTTTGCATTATTCTTTCATTATTAAAATATTTTTTCCATACTTAAAAAATGTCAATAACAGTGTCTATCATTGTTAGGCTACAAACAGTATAGTTTTAACAGTTTCAAATCTTGTACTGAACAAATGCAATCCCTTTGTGGAGGGCAGTTCATGGTTGCATAGCAATGACAGACGCCACGGGAGCACAAACGCTCTGTAAAGAAGGAGAAAACAGTGCGGCCGCTTATGTGACGCGATTTGTGAATGAATCGCGTCACATAAGGCCCTTTAGAACGGCGACTTTCCTTTGCATATCAGACAGCCAGCGTTTCCATGACTGCAGTTAATTTCAAAGTGTGTCCATGCATGGAATTTCTAAAGCTAATGTATGCTGGATAAAAGCTATTACCTCATCGACTAGCTGAACAGAATGAAGGTTTTTTGAGGGGAGTCACCTCTTAAGTTTGACGGCAAAACACACAGCCACATGTTTGAGTTAACTTACGGTCAACAGTTCGCCCAAACATTACAATACATAACGTAACAGCTACGACAAAACGTATTTCCGTTAGAAAATATCAAACATTTTGAAATATATATTTTTAACATGTATATAAATACGCTTTTACATACCTCACGACGAAGTACAAAACTCCATCAGTCCTTCGTGCTGCTGAACCAGGGTCGTGTCATGGCGCACTTTCTTAACATTTAACTCTAGACGTGGTGTTAAAACACGCTCCTGAACACCAATGAATGAATGAACTCCAAAATAAAACACAGCCAAGGAGTATCCCATAACACAAACTTTAGTCAGAGTTAAAAAATAAACTCAAATTGAATATTGCTACCCAATAGCTTCCGTAGGCCGATGCCAACCAAGGCTTCTGGGCTGCTCAAGACTTCTTACAGAATTTAAGCCTTCTTCCCCATGACTTCTTGGTAGGTTCAGTTTGGTCTATTTCTTCATGCGAGGTGCTTTCTTTGCCCCTTGCTAGGACTTTAATAGTCATGTCTTGGACCCACATGATGGACACTGGTTGGCCCAAGAGCTCAGAAAAATTCAGAGCCTCTAGGGCATTTTGTGCATCATGGTGATGTTCAAAGTTCACAAAACCATATCCACGATACCAGCCAGTTCCTCCTGCAGAGCTTCTCGGATGTTGCTCAGCAAAAGCTCATTTTCCTCTGGGCTCAAGTGGACTCCGTCTCTGATCAGATGAGACAAGCCGATGTTTCGGTGGCAAATGCAGCTCATCTGTCTCTCTGCCAAGAAGCCAGACATCACCCCGTTGAGCCACCGCTAGCTCCGTTCGATGCCGTAGGTAGTCCTGCCAGTCTAACCTCTCTATTTCAGAGGGGCAGAATGTCTGAAAACACAAGTCTGGTTCTGGGAAACATTCGGAAGACTTCAGCCAGGTCAGTCTTCATTTCCCGAAGGAAATCAAGGCTGTTGCAGCACTCCTGACAGAGACTGTTTCCACAGAGGTGAATGATCAGGATGTCTGGAGCTGGAGCTTTGGCTCTGAGAGAGTCCAGCACTGGAAGCAAATGCTCCCAGAGTCTGTCTCCTCTGCCCTCCCAAGTGACCTTGCAATGACCAAAGATTGTCGAGCCACTGCTCACAGATGTGCAGACAGCCTTTGAATATATGAACTGCCGACAATCCAGATGCGAGGTACACTGTGACCAGCCATCTCAAAGAGTGAGGGAGCTGTGATTTACCTTAAGTATTAAGGTAAATCATTGTCAAAAGGTGGCGCTGTTGCGCATTCTACAGGCTCACCCAACAGCTCTTCATAGCAGTTAACAGTCAATGAATATCGCACATTTATCCCAAGCGTTTGCTTATGAACTAATGTTCATGAATTTACTGTTTACGTTGCAGTGTTTATATGGTTTGTATATATGTTTTAGACTGTTGCAATAAAGCGTATTTTATCTACCTCCTCTGAAATATGAGCAGCCTACAATAGTAAGGCAGACGTTTCAAAATAAGAGTCCTGGTGTATTTCAGTATTCTTTATAATTAAAAGTAATGCATTCTGTAACTCCTAAACATGTGAGGACCAGTCAATGTCCTCACTAGTGGGTTGTGAAAGTATTCTACAATTTAAGTGAGGACATTTGGTCCTCACAAGTATAGTCTAAACAAGTGTACACACACACACACACACACACACACACACACACACACACACACACACACAGGTTCAACATGATGTCGAGAGTTGGAGGCCTGAGTTACTGGAGTGACAAACAGAGGTATGTTTTCCACACTTTAATATTTTCATAAATACAAGGGACACAAATACAAGAACTAGATGGTGTCAAACTCAATATATATATAAACAATTAAATATTTAACAATGAACCCCCCCCCCCCCCCCCCAAACAAAAGGTTCTCCTCCCATGAAGAAATGCTCTCCAGAACCAACTGTGAGAGATAAAGAGAGTGTAAGCATAAACACATACAAAGAAAGGCGATTAAGAGAGAAATATAGTTCAATAAATACATACTTGGACCGTTTTTGACATGTCCATGGATTCTCTCATGGCCCGCAGTCCTTCTCACTGTGAGAGATAAAGAGACCTGTGTTATATCATATGCACATCAAAACAAATGTGAGTTAGTGAAGAATAAAATTAATTTAACATGTTTTGTATCACTACCTGGTGCAGTTCCACTGAAAGAAGAAAAAGTATGTTGGTGCTCTATTTGCACAAGTGGTAGTTAACGGTTAGTTAATAGGTGGAAAATATTTACTATTAGAACGTACAATATATTGCAGTACTTTTGTTAAAAGCCCTGATTAAAGTCAATTTGATCATTTTGCTTGATGTTTGTGAAGTGATGACAGCAGTACTGCACAACATTTTAGTATGGGCAAGAACACCTTTGGTATTGAAGATGAAGAGGTTGTAAAATAAAATATAAGCAAATTATTAATTCTATTCTTTCATTTTTCTGAGAAGTTAGAAATAAGCAGACAAGAAACAATGCTGTCACTTTTGGCATTGCTGGAAGCTCAGCAACAATGAGCAAAATGACAAAAAAAAAAAAGCGAAGAATGGTCTGTAGAGAAGCATTGAGGAGGTATAAAAGAAAAGTCAAGGCAGGTCTTGGGCGGATAGACAGAGTTTGTAATTTATAGATGGAAAAAAAAACTTCTGTCACAAGACTGGTGCAACTTTACTTTCAAACCAAATGCACAACAATAAACTGCCTGTTGAAAAGGTAAAACAAGTAATGACTGGATCAATGTTTTGAAAAACAAACAAAATTATTAATAAATTAATGCTCCTATTCTCATTGAGAACAAAGATCAATAGCTGTATGGCCCTTTTTGCATACCATACCCCTATATCTGTTGGGAGCAGACTTCAGATATTGTTTATGCATTTCTTGATGTCAGCCTCAGATGATGCTGGATTTGACTGCTACAGCACCTGAATGAAGATGGAGCAACTTGTATCATTCGTTTTAAGACATTATAAACCACAGCATAAATTACAAGATTTTCGACAACCGTCACTCATCACAACATAGAAATCTACATAATAATTAAATTTCTCTAAACGAGCTGTTAAACAAGTTTTAACTGCAAAATAGAGTACAACTAAGTGAAATACTGGTGTGCCATCAATTAACCTCACACACAAATGACAAGCACACGTCACACAAACAAGCGGTTGTGTCATGCACAATGTAATCAAAGAACAGTCATATTTCATTGAAACACGTGTTCTTGTAAAACAAGTTTCATGAGATACCAACACATTTACCCACCTGAGAATATGATAGAACGTAAGCTGAACACAAGGGCTGCGTTCCAGGTAATTTTTTTAAATGCCCTTTTCTTGCTAACTTCCCTCGGTCTCATTGACTCGGATGTACGTCATTGCTTACGTTGCACAAATGTCCACTTCTGGCGGAACCTTTGTATGGGATGAACTGGAACGTCCTAAGCCCTTGATCACTTGGACTCCGCAATGGAGCTGATTTATTATTTAATTTTTCCCCTAATAAATTTGTTTAATACAGCATTCTATATGTATATATGTGCGTTTTAAATGTTTAAAAAAATAATTTAAGGGATAGTTCACCCAAAAATGAAAATTTGATGTTTATCTACTTACCCCCAGGACATCCAAGATGTAGGTGACTTTGCTTCTTCAGTTGAACACAAAAGATGATTTTTAACTCCAACCGTTGCCGTCTGTCAGTCAAATAATGGGAGTGAATGGTCACACAATTTATAAGAGTCAATAAACACGCACAGACAAATCCAAATTAAACCCTGCGGCTCGTGACGGCACATTGATGTCCTAAGACACGAAACAATCGGTTTGTGCGAGAAACCGAACAGTATTTATATAATTTTTTACCTCTAGAACTCCACTATGTCCAACTGCATTCAGGGTTCGTTTAGTGAGGTCTGATCGCGCTCTGACAGCGGCAGTGATGTCTCGCGCATATACTTCAATGAGTGCTAGACATCACTGCCGTTGTCAGAGCGCGATCAGACCTCACCAAGCGATTGCTGAACCCAGTTGGACATAGCTGTGTTTTAGAGGTAAAAAATTATATAAATACTGTTCGGTTTCTCGCACAAACTGATCGTTTCATGTCTTAGGACATCAATGTGTCGTCACGAGCCGCAGGGTTTAATTTGGATTTCGTCTGTGCGTGTTTATTGACTCTCATAAATTGTGTGACCATTCACTCCCATTACTTGACTGACAGACATCAACGGTTGGAGTTAAAAATCATCTTTTGTGTTCAACTGAAGAAACAAAGTCACCTACATCTTGGATGCCCTGGGGGTAAGCAGATAAACATCAAATTTTCATTTTTGGGTGAACTATCCGTTTAATATATCATAGAATTGTTTGTGGTGGGGTAAATTAAACGCGATATGCGGTGACGTCATAATCGTGTTGCATTGTGGGTTATGGAGCTGCCTGAAGTCCCTCGGTTAAAATCGAGGGGGCGAGGGTCTGTCCATATAAACTTCCCTCGTCCACTTCACGAAGTGGAACACACTTCAGAATGGCTGCAGGGATTCTCCCAAGGGGAAGTGTTTAGGGAAGTTTGCGAGTGCGTGTCTAAAACTGGAGTGGAACGCAGCTAAGGTTGCAGTTAATTTCTTCTTCTTCTTAGTGATGTTTATTAGTGATTTGCATTACTGCCACCTACTGAACTGGAGTGTGGTGCATCAATCATTAAGAAAAAATAAACAGGAAATTATGACAATGTAAAGTTTTTCTGTTTCTTTTAAACAACATTTCAAAACGATTCTAATGTTTATTCCTTTGCTTAATAAATACTCAAGTTCATGTTGTTTGTCATAGTTTGTTTTAGGATTGTCAATGCTTTTGAAGGAGACGCTCTCCCATCACTACTAGCATCAGTTTGACTTGGATATTTGACCTGTTTTTTTGACATCAGTGTTTGGTGTCTTCTCAAAATCAAGTTCCCAACAGAGATAGTGGTCAAAAGGACATCATTGTGTGGATGTCATCGACAAGGTTCTGATGTTTTTTTTAATCAGTGTTTGTCAATTTCACATCTTATGAACATCAATTGCCCACTGGGACAGGTTTCAAAAGAAGATACTGTTTTCAGTTCAGAAGAAAGTGTTAACCTGAAACAGAATGCAAGATATACAGGGAAACTGGCGTGTGTGGAGTTTTGTAGCTCTGATATGTAACAAAGCAATTTAATTGTTTTTATGGTTGTGACGTTTGTCATCACAAAGGTGGTAAATCCTAACTATACGATCAACCTGAACCCCCACTTCAAAATGAGAAGGATCATTTCAGTCATGCAGTGTCAGCTTCAGATAATGCACCAGTGTTTGGAGTCAAACGGTAAGCTTCATTAAATGGTTTCATTCGTGAATATCAACACAATGTGTGTCTTGGAGTCACACGGCAACTGTCCACATTGTGGTTTGATACAGCAAACAGTGAAGCCCCCTGGTACATTGACAATCAGATTAATAGAGATATTGACATGTGACTTGTAAGAATAAAAACTGTTGCGATAACTAGGACACCAAGGTCAGTGAATGAAAGGAAGTTCTGGAAAGCTTCAGAATGGTGAGCATTTCTCCTCTTCTGTGCTCTGCCTGTATTTAAAGGCTTACTCCCTGACAGATTTTGGAATCATTTGTTTCTATTGGTGTTTGGCATATATACATTACTTCAGGATAAAATCTAGACTAGAAGCATCTTGTTGTCAGATCTGGCTCTTAAAAAATTGTAATTGAATTTCACAGACTATGTAGGACAGACTATGTGACTTTCAACCTACCTTTACACTTGCACAGTGGGGACCATTATAGGCTCCGGTATAAATTTCTTTGTTCTGTTGAAAACTTTGTAACCCAGCCACTTGGAGCCATCATTGATTAGCATACTATGGAAGTCAATGGTGGCCCAAAGCAGCCTGGTAACAAACTTTCTTCTTTGTAAGGTTTGAGAAAAGTGGTAAACTCCACAACACTGGACAGGTCATTCCCACATGTGTTTTTCTCTGAATAACCTTCCTTGCCTGATGCAGCTCATGTTTGAGATCCACAAGATCACAATTATACAGGCTTCCCAAACCTAAAACTATTTCCTCTGACAAAGCTCTTACTCTTGGGGTTCAGTGCTTGTATACCCCTCATGATATCACAGTTGGTTTTGTTGAAACGCCTCGGTAACGCTTTAGATTACAGCCCGGAAAATACTGCGTAATTACAACAAATTTACAGCGTAACTTTCGATAATAATAGTGTACATATAAAGTAAGTATGTGTAAGTATAGGGGAACAATAGGGTAACAACCAGGAAAATAAATTATTTATACTGTAAGTAGAACTAAGGGGTACTTATACTTTGATAGACAACAATCTTATGCTTAGGAGCAATTTAGCGAGAAAGTGCACAGATTAAGTTGTTTCAAGGCAAGTAGAAAGAACTATTGCAATCTTTTTTAATACATGGGGAAATATGCTCTTGTTTCATGTAGTTACAGGGTAAGTAATTAAAAAAAAAAACGCAATATGTTATCACTCGGAAACCTTTATTTGAAAAACAACTTATTTCAAAACAGATTTAAATTTACAACACTTCTTATTCATTTCTCTTGCTTGGCTTCTTCCTCCTCTTGTTCCTCTTCATTCCACTGATGAATCTTAAGAGAGAATCCCATGTCATTTGCTATTCTGTATTAAAACAAAATACAGTACACCCGGAAATGTGCTCACCGTTTACTCATCTTTTTTCCTCATGCCATTTGAGATGTATACAACTATACTTCTTCAGATGAACACAAATGTTTTTAGAAAAATAAATATCTGGTAATATATATGCTTTATAATGCAAGCTCATATGTTCCTAAAAGTCAAAGCATCAAACGGCAATAATTACAGTAAATGAAGTTGGTATAGCAGTGGATGCATGGTATATACCTGCCCGACCTTTGTTGGGATAAAGCCTAAATATGTCCTCGTGCCCTATTCATAGCACTGTATCCTGTTTCAGACAGGTGTTGTAATTTCAGTTGTGTTGTAATCTGCATCAAGCTGCTAGAGATTGAGATGTTCCTCTGGCACACCATTGCACACAAAGTGAATTACAACAGGAAAATGTTGTCAAAAATGAAAATGCTGCTTTCGACTTTAAAAAACTTGTCGAAACGAAAGTGTCATTTTCGGAGAAAGCAACACTGAACACTCAACATGGAAAACAAAAGCATGTATCACCCTCCGTGACTGATACCAAGCAGCCGAAAAGCATCTCTCTCACTCCAAAAAGAGTTTGGGAGTATGATTTCATAACTGGCCAGTGAGGATTTGCTGTTTAAATCATTTGGAACAGAATTGTTGTATTTATTTAGAGGGTGTACATGTGTTTTTGTGTGTGGGACTTGAGATAGAGAATCCTGCACGTGGGTGAGTACCACCTGTAACGGGTGCAATAACATTTATGTCACAGAAGATCAAAAGACTCTGACGTTATATTTTTGCAGCTCAAGTTGCCTTGTCTTTTCACCATTTGTGACCCGATCTGGCGAAATGAGTCGGAAGTCGCAACGTTCTATTTTAAGATATGGGCCAATAATGTGGAAAAACAATGAAAAAATCGTTTTGTTTTTTTTAAGCTAATTTCAAAGAACAGACTTTCAAAAATAATCTCCCAAAGTTTCGTAGTCCAGATAATTGAGTAAAGGTATTTAAATGGCTATTAAATTTGACATGGTTTTACTAAATTCGCTGGACGCCCCTAACTTCTCAACTCCTCTCGTCACTTATGAGCATTTCCCGGTATCCCCTGAAACGTCATTATCTCTGCTCTACAAATATGGTGTTACACGTTGTATAGAACCAATCAAAAAGCTTAGAAATGTAAACACACTGACCTAAACGCTGATTTTTAACAATGGGAAGCCCCGTTTCGACTGACAGGCACGCGATCGGTCCAGCCATCCTCCGGTCAGACTAGCGCGCCTTATAAAATAAAACTCCCATTTGCGTGTCTCTCTTTAAAAGCCAATAAAAATTGAATCCATATAGGTAGCACAAAAATTCTTTTTGCATACAAAACCAAAGACTTTAAGCTTTCATATCAAGCCTCCAACATGCTTCTGTTGCGTTATTTTCACCCTCTAATGAGTCTGAGTAATATGCGTTTACAACAAAAATAGCACAGCAGCTAACTGAATACAAGTATGTATTTCACGTGCTCATAACTTCATGAAAAATGCACAGATCATAAAAAATGCCACATCAATATTTAAAGCAGATTCTCAAGATTAAAATGAATCCGAAATCACCTCTAAACCGGAGTTTACCGCCCGTTGGCGCCACCTGGCTGCGGAAAAAATGAACAACAATTTTTCAAACTATTCTTTATAATATCACCACGAAATTTGAACCAGATGCAGCTCACATATAGGAGAGCATCACCAAAAAAAGAATTTTTTAGCGATCTTATTTTGTTCCTGAGTTATTCCATGTCAAATAAAAAAAGAAAAATTATTTTTTTTAAAAAGTATATATATTTTTGTCTTTTATCAGCTGTTTCTCAGCAAGAAAATGTCCAAATGTAATGTAATTTATATTTTCTTAAAATTTAAAATGTTTTCTAACAAATGATACCTACCTTTTGACTCTCCTTGCTAGAGTTTTGGAGTTATGAGTCTTTACTTTTGTGTGTGTCGCTCAGAAAAAAAAAAAAAAAAAAAAAAAAGAACTCTAAAAAAGCCTTCAGGTCTTAAAGGGTTAATTCAAATAAATACTTTAAAATAATTTGAGCTTCAGCCTGGTTTAATAGCATTTATATATATATATATATAAAAATGTCTTTGGTCAAATTAAGCTGTAAAATAAATAGTTTATCCCTTTAAATGCAATGGATTTTGAAAGATATCAACAAAAAAACGGGCAAAAAACTTTAAAAGCAATTTTCTCAGGTTTTCAATTGGAAAAATAGGGCAGACGACCATAATTCAAATGGGTATATCTTTAAAACCATTCAAGGTATGACTTTGACTAGGATATCATTTTAAAGCTTATTGTCTCATCTTTCCATTGATACCAAAATCTCAATTTTGAAATTTGGGTCACTGTGACTCATTTTGCTGGATCAGGTCACATTTGGTCTTTATAAATTGCTCAAGTTTGACAACTCTTTCCTCAAAAAAGTTTAGTTTCAGTTACTGGAAACTGTTTTCGAGTGGACAAATGGCCAAACTGCATACGGTTTTGAAAATACCTGTGTTTGTGTGGACAAGGCTTCAGCTTGATGACATCACAGACCCAGGTTTGCCACAGACAAAGTGCTTTTCTTATATATAGTATAAACCAGAGAAATAGCATTTCTTACAAAACTGCAGACAGGTTTTAGAAATTAAGGTAATGAAGGAACTGGACACACTTTTCAGTCCTGCGGTACAACTGTAGTAATTAGGAGGCAGTATTACTGCAGTTAGCAAAGGTGTTGTCCTGATTCTTAATATAACTTGTGTTCTTTGAGTGACTGTCTGAGACTGATATCTAGTGGATGATTTATGATGACTTTACAGCTTGGTTCCTTTTTATATTCCTGGAGAGACACAACAAATCTTATTTTCAGCCAGGGATGGACTGGGACCAAAAATCGTCCCTGGCATTTTGGCCCAGACCGGCCCACCACCACATAAGATCACAAATACCACCCATCCTTTTGCTTCCCTGCCCTGAATATGTATACCAACTCTTACTCTTTAAAACTATAACGCCATGTAATGTTTAAGAATCAGTGAGAGCTGACACTAAATACATTAAAACTGACATTAAATACTGTACTTCAAAAAAGTGGTGTTGAATAAACTTACCCAATCAAAAAGGATGCAGGTGAACTCCTTGTACATCTTGTCTGTGTGTGTGTGTGTGACAGAGAGAGAGACAGAGAAGGATGGTAAAAGATTGATCAGTGATTGATAAAAGTAGCAGTTTATAAACTGACATGAGAAAGGATTAATCCGATGATCACTGTTTTCCAAGCAAAGTAGTGTTGAATAAATTTTAAACTCAGAAAATTCAAAAGGAGCTCTGTGAATTCTGCTTAGATGAATCCTTAAAACTCAAGACTGTGACAGAGAGAGAAAGTAAATATGATAAATTATTGATCATAGGATAAGTGTCTTTGGCTTTAGATAAACTGCCAAATTACCGAAGAGAGAAAGAGAAATACACATACATACATACATACATACATACAGGTGCTGGTCATATAATTAGAATATCATCAGAAATTTGATTTATTTCACTAATTCCATTCAAAAAGTGAAACTTGTATATTATATTCATTCATTACACACAGACTGATATATTTTAAATGTTTATTTCTTTTAATTTTGATGATTATAACTGACAACTAAGGAAAATCCCAAATTCAGTATCTCAGAAAATTAGAATATTACGTCCTGACAGTTCTCTCCCAAGTGCTTCCATTGTTGTCAGCATTAAGTCTGAGAATGATTCAGTGGGCTATATAACACTTAAGTTTTAAGAAATTACTTCTCTTTAAATGTTTTGGTTCATCATACTTACCTTTTAATAAAAAAAAGCTACTTAACACCAATATTTGTTTTTTATTTAGCACTATTTAGTAAGTGTGTGTGTGTGTGTGTGTATGTATGTATGTGTATATATATATGTACACGCGCACACACACACACACACACACACACACACACACATACTGGTTTTTGTTAATTAGGAAGACTATTTTTTCAAACCAGTTTTTTGCAACACTAAACAGTCACCCCTTTCCACTTGTGCTAGAAAGATGTAATAAATCTTAAAAAATCCTATTTGAGCTATACAACACAAATCTCACTTCAAAATGTGAATAAACACATCAGAACTCAAAATACAAGAACCTGACACCATGCTGTATTAAGAGGACAAACCATAATAAAGTAATTAGCTCCGCCCATGACACAAATAGTAATTAACAGGGCCAACTTTAGTTGTCAGGACCATGGCCATACACACACACAAACATGTAAACTCTGTGTATTAAAGGGTCAAACATGGATAAATGGAACCTTAAACAGACAAGTATTAGAGCAACAGAATCCATACTATTTGTGAATAAAAATTAAAATTAATCTAGTTCTAGAAAAAAAAAAAAAAGTAAGAGTTGTCAGAACTGAAAACAACTTGCATTGACATACCTATAAATACATCAGTGCCCTTTGTTTTGCCTCAGAATGCAAGTAATGTTTTTAGTAAGGCATGTTTGTTAACTAGTTATATTTCCTAATTAAACTTGGCTAAGATGATCCCTGTCCAGGAAACTACCCCATAATGTTTATGCATGTTTATAATGTACAACAAACAAATAATGTACTAACAAAAAAGTTTGAATTGTTCGTAAAAAGAAAATTGCCCTTTTGGACTATGTATAGTCTATTACAGTACTTTCTTGCTTTCGGACCGCCAGTCGCAGCCGTTTTGTGGAGAGCTGAATGAGAAGAGTGCATTGCAGTAGAGAGCAGATTAAAGTCAAGGCAGTAAACAGGGTAAACAGCATTGAGGTAAACAAAAGCCTCCTAAGTGAAAACTATGTAACACTAAAGATGACTTGCTGGTGGCTCATGATGACTCGATGGCCCTACTGTTTAAGTTGATTTTCAATAAAGCAGTGTTGATTTTTCGCTTCTGCGTCCTCTATGTTTGCAAAATGCTCAGGTAAGCCACGGGCTAGTTGGTTAAATTTACCCAGAAAGGATTTTTGCTTCTACTAAACTAAATTTAAGGTTTGTTTTTCAGCAAAACCACAATGTACAGTCAGATCACAACACCTGAAATATAGTTTATGGCATGATTTGCGTGAAATATGATTGCCTACATGTGTATACTCTTTAAAAAAATAATTAAAACTGGATTGAAGTGCGATCCAGTGACGTACGAAGTGCGGAACTTTCCATTTTAGAGGCCACCTATCATACAGTTTCTGCCTCCACGTTTTAAATTACCACTTTATTTTCTGTGAACAGCACTTTTCAGGAATGAACGGAGGTAAGAAATTTAAGACCTGGATAAATTTAATTTAAGACCTAGGACTTAAAAAAAAAAAAAAACTTCACTTTCTGAATTTTAGACTTTTTAAGACTCCGTGGGAACTGTAAATACTGAAAAGAAAATGTCACATCACATGGCATGGCAAAGTGATTGAAAGCAATGAGACAGAGGAGCAATCTGAATTATAGCGCTGTAGAGATACTGGACCCTTGGGCCAACACACCTCACATGGCTGTAATCACAAGTGTATAAAGGAATTAGTTTGTACTCATCTACATCCTTTATAATCAGGAGAGAGGAAAGACAGTCTTCAGTTCCCTTTGTGAAATGTTTTAATGAAGATGAAAACGCTCCGGTTTCAAAATCAATGTGGATATTTAAATAAAACAACTCCGGTAAATCCACAGGCAGACAGCAACAAAACTGCAGGTATAACAAAAACCGGACAGAAAATGAGAACTAAAGAGGAGCTTAAATGCACGGTATAATGATGAACTTCACGACTAATAACTGTTTTTTTAGTAAAGGAACTGATTAGTGGCTGGAAAAGGACAAAAAAGGAACACCGGAAACATAACTTAACAGGCAAACTAAACCAAATTAGAACTAAATGGACTGTGTGGAGGTGACATCACTGGTGGACAATTCATCACATTTCCATATTATAGCTAGGATTATTTTTTCTTTTCAAAGTCACACCACGATTTCTTACGAAGTCTCTTATGTTTAGAATAGAGCGACCAGCCAGAGCAGGATCTTCTGCCTCCTTGCATTGCTGGCATTCAATCATAGTAGCCAGTTTTCCTTTTTTGATGTGTTCGTCAAAATGTCTCATGACCGCTGCAACCTCCATGGGAGACCATTGATGCTTTTTTGCTCTCCTAGCACTTTCCAGAGGAACTAGAAAAAGACAAAGAAATCAATGAAAACAAACTCAACTTTTAAACTAGATAAACCTTCACACTGACTCCACCAAAAGATGTTTCTCTACAGGTGCAGCATCAGCATAGTGTTCTTCACATCATCTCCACACTTTGACTACTATCCAACTGCCATAAGCAGAATCTTGACTCATCACTTAACGTTCCTCAATGTTCATGTTCGAGCCCATGTGTTGCCAAACCAGCCCAAATGGGCATGTTATTACAGTTTTTGGTGACAGAATGAAAAACCATTTTTACCTTGTCTTAGTCAAGTCAAGTCACATTTATTTATATAGCGCCTTTTACAATGCAAATTGTGTCAAAGCAGCTTTACAGTCACAGTTGGTGAAAATTGTAAATTCAAAAAAAGTAAATTCAATATTGATTAATTATTGATTTAAACAACTAGGGCTGGGACAACAAAAATAAAATACGTCCTCGCAAAATATGATTTATTTTTATTCATTTTTCCACAAAACAGAATAATAATAAACGCGTCCAAACTATGGCATAACACAAATGGAACTGTGGGAATTTTGTTGGTGACTAAAGCATCCAATCAAAAACTGCCATTTTATTATTATTATTATTATCATAATCATTATTGTTATTATTTTTATTTTATTCAGATATGTAAATTAGCATGTATAAATTGCTATTAGTCAATTAATGGGGAGATAATCGAGGATCGAATCAAATTCAAATTGGAATTTCCAGCAGTGTTCGTGAAGTTCAACACGAAACAGCGAGTCGCGTTCCGAGGTTTGCTCTTCCAGGCTGTGAGTGTGTAAGCGGTGTGCCAATTTTCCATTACATTCCCACCGAAAGAAGTTTACATTCTTTTGAGTGGCAGCAAAGCCAGCCAATCAGCGTTAAGTGCTTGCGTGCATTGCTCAGGCCTGGCGTCAAGGGCTTAGCCCGCCCTGCGATGGTCTCAAGCCCCCCAACCAGCCAGGCTTGAGGTTTGACTCTGCCCAGTCTTTCAAGCCCCCCATCCAGCCAAGTGGCAGGCTTCGGCTCTGCCCCATCTTTTCTTCTGCGTTTTAGCGCCTTTTCAAGTTCATTAAGAATTTTCCATGACCAAGGCACGGAGCAGAGTGAAGGTCAAAAAGTACATTAACTGATAGATGACATCCACATCTAGTCATACTGTGGTGCAGGACCAATACAAGACGCCTTCCTATCCACTCTAAAAAAAAATGCATCCCTTGTTTATCTGCAGTTCTTAACACACATTGAAGACAAACTATTTAATCTAATGGAGTAATCTAACGGAGTAATCTAAATGAAAGGCGCAAACGTGGCAAAAGTAATGCGTTTTAAAAGGCAGACACATAAATGTAAACACGGCCAAAGATTAGTGTAGTACAGGGCGTATTTGAGCACATAGCATGCGGTTTTCAGCACCGTTTTTTTACGCATTCCGGGACCTGCACTTGCCTCATCACGTCACCCCTCTGCTCTAATAGGCCTTTTGCGTTCCAGAACCTTTTGTTTTACAAATTAAGCACTATTGTGGATGTTGCATTAATGGAAAATGCAGTTATGCACAAAAGTAAATGCACACAGATGTTATAGTGGAACACTGTATTAAGGTTAGTATAAAATCCAATCATATTTTTTAAAAATATTTAAATCAGCCCTTAATAAAAAAAAAATGCCCCTAATATTAAAAACCTAGCCTGGATGCCAGCCAAACTTAGCCCCGCCCACAACATTTGAGGACAGGAAGTTTGGTCTGGTGTTAGCTCATTTGAGGCGCAACTATGCCCGAAGAGACACAGTTCAGACCAATCAATTTGTCAGGGCGGGCTTTATACGATGATGGACAGCTGAACAAAAGTAACGTAATCAACCACGTCACCAAAGAGCGCGCGTGTTCAACCTTTTGAATCTGAACTCCATGGCTCTGCACTCAATTGGATAGACCTCCAACCAATCAGAGGCATTTTTTTTTTTCCTGGTTCAGTTGAGACACGCCCCATAATCACAACCCAATGGAACGGTATCGGACTCAAATTCTGACTAGAATTGAGTAGGATAATGTCAGGCTATTAAAAACCTAGCACACCCAAGCCTGGCGAGAAAGAGTATGGACGAATTTCAAACTATGTTTTTGCGCCCTTGAAGGGCACGTCAGGAAGAGGACACCGCTTAAACTTTCACTCCAGATGTAAATAAAAGGATGTTTTTGATTGCTCTATTCTCCAAATTTATTTTTAGCGGCCACACAATGAGACAATTGTGCAACTCCCTGCACAATTAAAAGCTATGATCTTCGAAGGCAATATAGGGCATAGGGAAGATCACTTTCAATTGATATTCTTCCTATATGTGAAATGAAAAATTACTTTTTGCAGTTGGGTCTATTCGAGATCGGATCACGTTCTCACCACAAAAGAACCGCTCCAGAGTTCGTTTGAAAGCGTACCGAGACCACCTCTTCAAGCAGGTCTCGGTACGCTTGTTTGGTCCGCCTTTGGTGCCACCTGCCCAAACGAACCGCACCAAAGGGGGAAACGAACTCTGGTACGATTCAACCGAACTAAACAACTAATAGACCCTTTAAAATTATGAATATTCTTTGTAAGGTGAAATCCAAATTTGCAGCCTGGACTTGTAGTTCACGGTGAGACATATGGATGCATGCTATGTCCAGTGCTACTACAGCTTATACCAAAAGACATGGAGCTGACAAGACTCCAGTGGTGAGTGGAAAGTCGACCAGCTCATCCAGTTTCTGGAAAACGATGTTGAGAACAGAGAGAGCACTGCAGTGGAGCAAACCAGGTAACTAACAAAGAGACATTCCACCAAATAATAAATTCTAGGCAACACTTTACATGAAGTGAACATGACAGATTAATCATATTAAGAAACCACTTAGCTTTATGGGTAAGCATTACATGAGGTGGCTGGTTTTGACACTGGCTGTCATGAAGCCAATGATAATTAATCTGCTATATCATGTTTATTACAATTTATGTTGTCATGGTAATGTCAAGTTGAATGAAAAGACACTGACAGGTTATGATGTATTGGTTTTTGTCTAGGTGTCATAAAGACATCTTAAACCATAAAGACATCTATGTCCTTCGGATGAGACGTTAAACCGAGGTCCTGACTCTCTGTGGTCATTAAAAATCCCAGGATGTCCTTCGAAAAGAGTAGGGGTGTAACCCTGACATCCTGGCCAAATTTGCCCATTGGCCTCTGTCCATCATGGCCTCCTAATTATCCCCATACACTGATTGGCTTCATCACTTTGTCTCCTCTCCACCAATAAGCTGGTGTGTGGTGGGCGTTCTGGCGCAATATGGCTGCCGTCGCATCATCCAGGTGGATGCTGCGCATTGGTGGTGGTTGAGGAGATTCCCCCTTCAATATGTAAAGCGCTTTGAGTGCCCAGAAAAGCGCTATATAAATGTAAGGAATTATTATTATTTTTATTTTTATTATTATGTCATATTGCAATAAAAAAAGTCATAATTGAGCGCATGACACTCAATAGCCATGTTTGCATCGTCGGGCTTCAAAACTTTTGGGATCACCAGTACTTTACTGATCAACAGAAGATGCCTTCCATCTTACTTCGGACTGAAGAAAATTATCAGCATCTGTACACTCAAAAAAATAACTTGTTGGTCTAACTTAATTCAATTATGACACCTATTTCCACACAGTTTAACTGATTTATTTGAACTTAAGATAGGTTAATTGTACTGATGAGTAAAATTCATGCTAATTGAATGAGATCACACCAGTTTCATTTGACATATTCTGTGAATGTTTCCTGAACATAATTCATTCTTGTTGATCCAACCAGTGCTATTGCAATTCAGACTGGTGCCCTTGTGCAGTGTTGCTCAAGTTTTCTGCACTTTTAAGGAAATGGAAAGACCTGTTAGTGTTTAATGTTTAGTTATTTTGAACATTTAAAAGAGTTTGTAGCGTATATATATAAAAAAAATTTTGTTACCATCATGGTGAAGATGTGCGCTTGTGCTTAGGTTGTGAATAGCTGTTGTACACAGACATACATGTTTCATGACCATTGAGAGGGATAAAGCTGATGACCATATGTAGACTGTGTAAATTAAGTGCTGGCCCTCAAACTAATTTATTTATATTTCTATAAAAACTAAACTAAAATATCACTTTTTCATATGCTAAGTAACGTTTATAGCATGCAAGTAATGATCAGGTAAAGAACTTCTCATCACTGGCTTTAGCACAGTTAAGGCTTGTTGAGAACAACATAGATTTATTTCATGCAGCCACCCATAGCCTAACCACAAGGTCTACACTTCAGCATAATGGTAACCTCAAAAAAATCGATATAACAAACTCTTTTAAATGTCAAATATAACTGAACATCAAACTTTAAAAGGTATTTCCCTTTACTAAAAACACATTAAACAGCACTTAAGTTCAACATTTACTGTCCTGATCTTTCCCTACGCAAAGCATGCTGGGAACTAGAAATCCACTGCCCAGTTTCAATCAATGCAACATAAATGATTCATGTCATCCCAACACAAATGGTTTAGGTTAACCTAACATTTTGCAAATTTAATTTCATTTAACATAATACAATTGAGTGCAAATGCCAATTAAGTAAAAAACTAAAGATTTGTGTTGGTTCAGCTTATTTTATTTAAATAAACTGAACAAGCAGCTAGAATCATTTTTTTGAGTGTAGAAACAAAGACCATGTTAAGGATCCGGCACACACTGGACATCGGTTAGAGAGAAGTTTACAAAGTTACGGGCACAGAACAAAGTCTTTAAATCGCAACAGTGCTGAGAAATGATATAGCAGATGTCTGTTATTGGACAATCGTCCTTGTATTGGAGGAGCAATCGCTCGACTCACGATGCTAACTACAGTCGGTGAGTTAACTTATTTGCTACATAACGGTTACATACAAAAAACACTTGAAATACAATACAAATAACGACTGCATAAGTGCCTTACATGGGTGTTTTAGGGGGGTTTTTTTGTGTTATATTATCATCTCTGTTAAATATTTTAGCCAGCTCTTAAGAGAAGTAACCATGGTTTTATTATAGTAAAACTGTTTTAGTTGTAGCCATGCTTTCTGGTGTTTTGGAGATTAATGTAACTGTCATATGAATGTAGCAAACCTTATGTGTATACTGTATGTGTATTTACAGACCAGTTATACAAAACATCACAAATGTGCTCCTTTATTGTTTTGTGTCTATTACAGAAATAAAGCCGTGGATTTTGAAATCAGACGGGAGTTTGGGGTCTTAAAATACACCCATTTGTGCACGGATATAAACTTTACATGTAAATAAAGTATCCCGCTATAATGAATAAGGCTGTTTGTCAGTTTACTATATTGAAAATTATTGCTTAATAAGGATCACATAATGACACATACAGAAATGCTAAGATACAACAAATTGATAAATATAATCATTATTAAATTAACCACTGTTACATAGCTTTTTAAAGACTTGCGCAGATTCAAAGTTGTTTCTTAATGAGCCAATTTTCGAATGATTTCTAAAACATTTTGATATGAGATGCAATGATTTTCAGTCCTATTTAGCAATCAGGCAGTTCTTTATAGACTAAAGTATTTATTGATTGACATTATTTGACAGTTACTTTCGGTTTCATGTGATGCTGAACTACTTACAATTTTATGGATAAAGATCTCTCACCTCTTATAATGTGCAAGTATGTTTACATTGCCATAGAACTATAATTACAAACCCAATGTTACATGTTTACAGACACACGTGCATACCTGTATTTTAACATACTCTGTGTGTATAGTTTAATAGCACATTAGGTAGATGAATGCTTTATTTGTAATCACTCCGTAAAGTTTACTATTGCTTAATTATTGATCTGATATTGCCTCGTCGTAATGATGCCGATCTATCCCCGTCTCTAGTCAGATTGAACTGACTTCCTCCGTCCTCACGGTAAAACAGGCGGTACTGTGTGACATTAGATACAGGTAGGAGTATTAAGGGCGGGATTACTGAAGCGCAGCCGCGCTATTGGCCTCGACAATCCAAACGCATCTTTATTTTGGCTACGCAGCTGGAGATCGGAGGCTATTGACTCTGTGAGTGGCTCTATAGTGCAATTCCGGCTATTGACAGTTGTCAAACATGCAGAAAACCTTCATGTTCATGACATGTGTCATGTCATGATCATTAAGGTGTCATGTCAGTTTCAGCATGTAAAGTGTTACCAAATTCGGAAATAGATCAGCCCACCACACTATGGTCCCCTCCCTTAGAAGTGACATGGATAGATATAAAGGGCCGTTGTATGTCAAATCCAGTGTCAGCCTCCCATGCTTACAGGAGGTGGAGGCCATGCTGATGTGATGCATCAGTGCTCCAGCCACTCAAACTCGCACTTTCAGATGGGAAAAAGACTTGCGTCTTTACCACCAAAGAGTGAGCAGAGAGGACATGAGATGGAGATATCTGCAGAAGCTGTTAACTAGTTTCTGGAACTGCTGATGGACTTGAAGTCAGCTCACATGCTGAAAGTGGGAGATGCCATCTTGATCAAAGAGATGGACTTGTGTGTTCCTACACTGTTTGTACCTTCACAGGCAGTGTTTTAAGGAGACCTGTTGCCGTTGTTTTTGATCCTAATCCTGTGATGATGCTGGTAAAAAATTGGGTTCAGTAAGAATTTTTATTTATTTTTTTGAAGGAAAAATATAGAAATCAATATTTTTTTATTCATCAAGGACGAATTAAGTTGATCATAAGTGACAGTAAAGACATTTATTATGTTGAAAAATATTCTATTTAAAAATAAATGCAGTTCCTTTGAACTTTATATTCATCAAGGAATCCTGGGGGGAAAAAAATTATCAAATGCTGATAATAATCAAATGTTTCTTGAGCATCAAATCATTCTGAAAGATCATGTGACACTGAAGACTGGAGTAATGATGCTGAAAATTCAGCTTTGATCACAGGAATTACATTATAAAATACATTAAAATTAAAAAGAGTTAATTAAAATTGTAATAATATTTCACAATAATAATGTTTTTATTGTATTTTTAATCAAATAAATGCAGCCTGGGTGAGTAGGAGAGACTTCTAAAAACATTAAAAATCTTACCAATCCCAAACTTTTGAAATGGCAGTATCCTTTAGAGATTTATTAAATATGGGCTAATTAGTGATAAACAGTTGTTCGTCGGGGGAATGTGGAAAAATGTTTAATTAAAACATTTAAATACAAGTTGGATTTGTGTGTACTTTAAAATCAGCTGAAAAGGAAAGTTCAAATATGGTTTAAGTTAAAACATATTTACATTATATACAGTAATTGAGAAATAAACAGTTGAAGGGGTAAAAACATTATTTTCTTAAAATTCATTGTGAATTTTATTTTAAAGTGGAAGAGCAAGCTGAGACTCTGTAGTTGCCGTCGTATACATTGAAAAGTGGCAGCCATGCTTACGTTCATTGTTACACTGCAACATTTTAATGAGTAAATTTGTTAGATTGAAAAGAGTGTCCTGGTCATCATTTAAAGCTTCTACTGCTGTACTCCACATCACTTGAAATTTAGCTCACGTGCCTTGCGTTTATCTCAATTTTTGCTGTGACAACTAAATTGAAACAAGTGGAGGAGGTCTGAATACACTGTGTATTATTTCATAACCTAAAAACAATCAAAAAAGGTGTACATGTTAGTAGATTCAGGATAAGGGCTAACCTTGTGATAATGCGCAGACATGCCTGGAGGTTTCTCAACAAGTTTGCCTAGCATTCAGCAGTCCTGCAGAACCTGTAATCAAATGTAATTTACTCCATTAAATACATACAAACAAATAAAAAAAAATGAGTAGAAGTATTACAGAGTGAGTTTGGTTAACTTGCAATGTTCAAATTAGATGAAGAGAATGTTTACTCTCCTGTGTCTCTTTCTCCCAATAATAATGAGATTTCTTATGTTTTTGCCTCTTCCACTGAAACTTAAATCCATGGGACTGAATTTTACTTGGCGTGTGCAGTCAGTCTGCTTTCATCCAAACTTTTGCAGAATGCAGACCAAACCAGAAAACGTTCAAAAATCGAATTGGCAAACTAAACATACTATACCCTTCACCATCCCTGCATGTGACCTCATTTCAGCCCACCTGTAAAATGCAAACCAACTGTGTGTGCAGTCTTTTTGCGTGAGCGGTTAATTGCCATCGTCACGTCGGTAGGAGTAACCAACCAATTGGGATCACAGTAGGGAGACCAACTGCCTTTGAGTGAAAGCAAAACGAGTCAATGAACATTGGTGTGCGGGATTTGCATTCCGTGCCCCGCCTGCCAGTGCGGGTAAAAATCCCTAGCGTGATCCCAATTCGTTGGTAACTCCTACCAACGTGACATCATACGCAACCAGAGATGTTTTCTTGTAATTCAGACACAAATTAACATCCCCTCAAATTATGTCTGAAATACAAGAAAACAGTAAGAGATTACACAGTTACTGACTTGACAGTGAAATAACAATTGGTTAGGGATACATCATAGCAAATTGTTTCACTGTTAAAAGTTTAACCATCTGGTAACAATAAATAAGAACCTGAAGCTTCAACAGGTTGTGTTGTTCTTTTCATCTCTGTAGAATCTGTAATAAAGTTTAACATGTGTCATGTGATTTCATAAAACAAATTCAAGAAAATCACACTGTACTTACCAGTCTGTGGATATGTGAGATTTCCTTCATCGACCTCACCTCTGCACTTGATTCGGTCAACTGTAGGTGATCTAAGAAAATAAATTATTTTACCTTGATGAATAATGAGATTCAAGTGCTATAGATTGCCTACATACAAAGCGTGTTCCATTTTGCTAAAACACATTTGCTACAGTTCTAATTTTTTACTTAACTTTAAATGGCATTACCGCATGGGCCAGTATGAGATTCAGGAAGTATGATAACCTTTTAAATGGACACAATATATTTAATTTTTAAGAAACATACAAAATGTATGCCAGGAAAAATAAAGCCTTTAATTTATAATATTCTTCATATTAAATGTAAATATCAAATCAATAACATGACTTTGATGCAGCTCATACTTTGGAAACGGTATCACAGAAAATTTTAGTGGTTTTGAAACCTTGACTGTTTAAAACCTCTGTATGCCTTGAAACTGCTAACCAGCCCACGCCTACCTTCAATTTCAATCTCCTCAAGTGTTTTGCCTTGAAGGTTTCTGAGAGACCCTTTCTCCATGGCAAGTAGTAATTTGGAGATTTTGGCCAGCTGGGTAGTAGCCTCTGGAAGTCGGTAAAATTCACGATGAACGCGAATATCATGCCCAAGGAAGTCAACAACTTGGTCTAACTCATGATTCTTGAGATTCAAGATCTGTGACAAAGTTGCGACATGTTTCCGTAATAGCGTTGACCTGAGGAGCTCAGGGTTTTCAGCCCTATTAGGCGTGTTATTGCCGTCACCATGTCTGGTGAAAGTAACACTGCAACTTTCCGGCCTCTTTTACCCCTTAATTCAACACGACTGAAGTGTTGACAAAGGTGAAGTTCAAATTGTGTCAGTCCAAAAGCGACATCCTTGTGCAGGGCACTTGTGTCTCTCTCCAGAAAACCATTCAGCGTCATCTTTGAAACTTCTCCCCCTCTTCTCCTATTAAAAAGTATTACATTTGCCATGGTGGCTTTACAAAGTTCACTATATGATTTTGGTGAACTGTGGTCTTCCAAGTCCTTCAATGCTTGTTCTGTAGACTTCTCCAGATGTCTATGAAGACACTGAACATCTTTCGTAAAAGGAAGAGTGGAAGGCGTAGTTAAAGCAGTGTGGGAGATGAGTTCTGACCACTTTGTAGCATAGAGGGTTTTAAAACTCTGGGTTGACTTTATCAGGTTACTGTCTTCTGCCATCAGTGCTCTACAATGTAAAATGTCACTGACTTTCTGGAGTGAGTGACCCAACTTTAACGCAAGGCTTGGAGTACGGTAGCAGTGCTTTTCGTCATCGTACCCAGACACTTTCTTAACAGCTTTGATCACCACATCAAAATTTGCTGGTCTCACAGCATCTTCAAGAGTTTGTATTGAGAATTCCTTGCGAAGCGTAAGCAGAAGTCTTCCACTTCCTCTGAGTGTCTGGCGAATATAGTCATAGTCGGTGGGATCCTGTGCATGTTTATTAAAAAATGACTGGGCCAGCTGAAGAATAGAATAGTCACTTCGCACAGTAGCAGTTATCTCATCGTCTTTCATGACATCTAAAATCTTCCAAACACCTGGGGATATTTGCTGAGAAAGAGCGGACTCATTCATAGAGGCCAAAGACAATACCTTTTTTCTTCCAATCTCTGAATTGGCTTCTACTGGTTTTGAAGAACATTTCTTCACATGTCGCCACAGATCTCTTCGGAGATATAATGCCTGGCAGTACATGCAGTGAATATAGTCTTTTGCATTGTATTTTGTCTTTGCTGTGCGTCTTAGTTTTAAGGATCCAACTCCACTTGCTAAGACCTCCGAGTTATGAATGTGGTTTCCCTTGTTGCGTAGCTTTATAAGCATTTTCTGGCGCTGTTTGGACTTCTTGGGAAGACTTAAAACTTGAGCAACATCTGCATAAGTTTTCTCATGACGTTTTAGGTGACGTGTAAACTTTGTCTGTATTTTTCCACAAATGTAGCAGTAAGTTTTATTTTTGAGAGAGGAGGATGTGTTTGAGATCTGTTCAGCCCCAGCATCAGCGCTATCATCAACAATTATGCCTTCAGCATTTCCTACTTTGGCAGTAACGCCCGATACTTCAAGCTGACTTGATTCTGCAGCTTCAGAAGCAGACTCTCTCTCTGCCTCTACAAAAGTTTCTTGGTGGTGTCTTTTTTTGGAAATAGAATTGCTGGCGCACCCCTCAAAATTCTGTAATTCTAAATGTTGACTGCGACTGATTTTTAAAGGCTCCGCTATGCTGTCCCATGAGCTGTTCGAATCCGCTGTGGAATCAGGCACATATTCCTCTTCTGATGATGCAACCTCACTTGAACTTTGTTCTTCACAAACCTGATAATGATTAAAAAATACATTTATATTTTGTGTACTTGGAAAGCATTTCACTGAGAATAATTCTACTAAAACACTTACTACTGGAAGAGTTTCAGTGATGTTCACCTTGTGCTTAACATAGCACTTTTTGTGCCAGGACTCATAGCAAACTAGACAGAGAAAATTAAGAATTAATTAATAAAGGAAGATCATAATGTTCATAAGTTCATAAAAAGTGAGTGCAGCTGCAAATGGCTCATTGTGAACATATAGCAGAGTTACACATGGAGCAGTTTTTAAAAAGTGTTCCTGCGGCATCATGTTCAAAAGATATGGATGGATCCCCCCTTCCATTCTCAAAAAAATACCTTTACACCTCACCCCTGACCATTTCAGAGGTGAAAAGGGTCCTCCACATGTGACACATTTTTCTAAACTTGACATTTCTTCAGGGACAAGATCATGAACACAGTCCTGTTGATCAAAAAACCAAAAGATAAGAATTTGATCCTAACTGACACTTGTGTGGTGTAGAATATCAAAACCAATGAATTGTTTGTATTCTGTTCCTCTTTGAAAATAAATGTTTTTTATTATCCCTGTAATGAATGAAATTGTTTAGAAATTAACTTTTAAATCTTTATAACTTTTTGCATAGTAATTATACTTTTATAATATAATATAATATAATATAATATAATAAACTATAATATAGGGGTGTAACGGTACGCAAAAATCACGGTTTGGTATGTGCCTCGGTTTTAAATTCACGGTTCGGTTCATTTTTCGGTACAGTAGGGGAAAGAAACGCAAACAACTGCAGGTTGTTTATTACTATAAACTTTTTAAAACAATTGGCTTACACTTTAAACACTTTTTAATAAAATATAATATATAAAATACAAAAAAATAAAACTGCTTTTATTTTTTTACTGCTGCTCAGATTCGTTCAACTTATGTTTTTTGTCAAAAAAATTAACTTGTCCACATTGTCTATGGAAAGGGCAGATCTGCTGGCAGGTACAATGTCTCCAGCTGTAGAAAATACCAGTGCCCAAGGAAGTCGACCGGAAGTTGAAGTCGGCCGCGTGCCGCCATCTTGTAGCAGAACTTCACTTGCGTTAGCATCCCATTGACTCCCATTCATTTTGGCGTCACTTTGACAGCGAATAACTTTACATCTGAGTCGTTTAAAGACTCCATTTGTCCATTATTTATTTCTAAAGATACACGACAATGTATAAAGGGCTCCATTACCTTCTATGTTACATTATGGCCCCGTAGAAACAGTTTTTGTAAAAATAGGCTAACGATTGCGTCATAACCACTCGACTCTGTCGCACAGTAGAGAAATTACCGTACAGACAGGAGGAGAAGCTCGCAGGCAATAGTATGCATTAACTTAATATGGCGTACTGGCGTTACATTTTAAAATACTATACAAAATAATTAATCAGAATACTTACTCCTGCTCACTCACGCCAAAGAACTCCCCGCTCAAGCTCGCCGTCTCTGCAAGATTAACGATGGCGGTTTGCACGCACAGCTACTAGAAGATTTACATCTGTCAGACAGGTTGCGGACGTCATCAAGCTTAGTTTGAGTCTGCACGTCAGAAACGGAAGTGCTAAAAATCGCTAAAAATGGGCTTCACTTGTCTCAATTGAGTTCCAATGGGGTCGCTGTGTCCATTTCTTTTACTGTCTATGGAAAATACCCTCCTGCTAGAGACTAAGGTAGCAGGTACAGCTAGCGAGAGGCTGGGCTAAAGCATGCCGTGTATGTTGTTGTACAGCGCGCGGTGTGTGATTTATTTTCAGTGGAAATCCCGCCCTGCAGTCGATTTCATTGGTTTAGGTTACAGTGACGACGGGTAAGTTTAGAGATCAGTGGCAATCTGTACAGTGATTGACAAAAACTTTAGAATCAGTTGCAGGCGCGATTTGCGCTGAACGCGGAGACTTCCGCCACTTAATATGTTCGTGTGGAAACACGAAAATGTACATATGTTCCGCATACAAAATATTGCATTCGGTGCACACATGTACCGTACCGAAAGCCCTGTACCAAAACGGTACACCCCATATATATATATATATATATATATATATATATATATACATATTAGTGCTGGGCAACGATTAAATATTTTAATCGCGATTAATCGCATGATTTTTCTGTGATTAATCGCGTTTAATCGCAGCATGCGCAAAATTCAATAATGAAATCAAAAGTAGTGTATTGCGTAATTTTATTCTTACAAAGTACTGCTGTATGAACAAAAGTGCAATAGAGAATACGAACCGACGTCACACCTCGTTGCATGCCGGGGCGGCGCCGCCGCCATTTTGACAGGATCGCCCTCTATTACTCGTACTGAAATTAATACGGATTCTTGCTTACCTTTTGTTTTGTTTCTGCCATTAAGTGGAACGTTAACATTTTTAATGGTATCCGTTTGCAGGGAATAGAAGCTATTTTATCGCATCGCATGATCATTTTATTTATTTATTTATTTTTTTCACTGAAGTTTTGTAGAATTTCGTTTACAGTGTTGATCTGTTTACCGTGTCGCACGCTGGACGCTCACTGCTGCTTCAGCCATCGTATGAATATCCAAATAAATCTATGTAATTAACACACTGAGAAAAGTCGATTCATTTATTTGTTGGAAACGTTTAAATGATGCTTAAACGAGCATATTGAGTAGGCCTACTTGTCATTGTAATTCCCCTTTTCCATGATCACAGATGAGGAGAATCAGAGATTATGTGTCAAATTCAGCAGACAGACGGACACGAACACACTGTATTTTTATATTTATTTTAACAAATGACAACCACACTAAGCAATTTCCTACCTTTATAAAACCGTTATGAAGAAAATGTATAAAATGCTTACATTTTAAGTGATACTGAAAGTTTATATTTTGGTGTCATCCGTTTTTCTGCATGTGCTTTATTTGTAAATAGAATTTGGTCTCTTTAATATCAGTCTAAGTGCATGAAGCGTTTTCTTGAGATGACATGAGAGGAAACCGTTTAAGATATAAACGTGTTGCATTCATATTTTGGGCTCATTTGCGTATCTCCACACAGTATGCTTTAATAAACATGTACAGAATTGTTTGTCACATGAAGCGTTTTTCTTGTTAAGCATTTGAATGTCCCCATCAAGTTCTGCTAATTCACGAGCGCAGTGAGAGTCAGACTCGCAAAGGTAATGTTAATTATTAAACCAAACGAAATCAAAACGTTCAAAAACACTTAGCAATGTGATTCTTTTATTGAGTGATAAGCAGTGGGTACCTTTTCCATTTTTCTGTCCGCACCAGATATTTTCTTTTTCGCGCTGTAGCTCTCTTAGGCACACAACAAATGCTTTCATTGGTTGAGACGCGTGATGACGCTCATCCCAAGCAGCCAGTAGCCTACTGATAAACATCCCACCCCTCCTGTGACCCATGGTTTGTGTTGTATTCGGTTGTAGTCTATCTATGTGTATGATTCAAACGCAGTGAGCAACGGACTTTCAAAATAAAAAGTACGTTAACGCGCGATAAACTAATTGTCGGCGTTAATTAATTAATGCGTTAACGCGATAAAAACGCGATAAAAACGCGTTAACTTGCCCAGCCCTAATATATATATATATATATATATATATATATATATATATATAGTTAAATATTTTTTATTTCTTGGGCTTCACTTTCTGTGTCTTGGGATTTTTCCATTGTGCAGAGCATGTAGCTACCTTGACAAAACAAGATGTAGTAGTCCTTGGACACACTGACACTCTCACACGTAACCAGAGTGGACCCAGAGTGGAATTATAAGTATATGAAAAAATTGTACAGTAAATGGAAAGAAAGTGTATATATATGGAAAGTATATATATATGTTTATATATGTTTATATATTATATATGTTGTTCTTCAAAGGTGACATAGATTGACTGAACAGGGTATTTATCCTTGTTCTGTGATGTGACATGTAGACAACAACATTTTGGTTGGGTCTGAAATGCCTTAGCTTCCTAAAAACCTCTCTCAGACAGCTATATTAAACTTGTGGTTTTGCACCTATTTGGCGTCCCTTCAGGCTTAACTGGCAACCTCATTATGAAACGGAAGCACTTAACGTTGATTGGCTGCCTTTGCTGCCACTCAAAAGAATGTAAACTTCTTTCGGTGGGAATGTAATGGAAAGTTTGCACACCGCTTACACACTCACAGCCTGGAAGAGCAAACCTCGGAACGTGACTCGCTGTTTCTTGTTGAACTTCACGAACACTGCTGCAATTTACTTCCTGTTGGAGGCGAGAGGCCGTAGATGTATGAAAATTATTTTGAAGCGGAGGGGCAGTGAGACACGTTACATAATATGATGAATATCATATATAATACATATATATGATGAATTTCTATGAAACGGAGATGTTCAGAATGTCTAGCACTTTTTGTATGTTCGTGTATGCGGGTAGACTACTGTTATTCAACTAAGACAAGGCAAAAACGTTTTTTTCATTCTCTGTCACCTTTCAACAGTACACAGTATGATAAATGTTACAAAACAAAACAAAGGTACACTCACTGGGGACTTATAGAAAGGCATTGTATAGAACCAGGAACATTTGGTGCCAGTCCACCAAGAATATTGTTATACAGATAGGAAAAGATTTCACACCACAACTGTGTGGGGCAGTTTTTTAGGGGGTCACAACAATCACATTTCAAAAAACTGATAGAAGAAATATTGTGATAGATCAAGCAAAAAACACACACAAAAAAACACAAAGAATAAAGACCTTCAGAAGACTCAAATGAATTTACTCAGTCCTCCTTGACTTGTCAATTTGAGGATTACACAAGACTTAATATCATTCTCATGAGTTCATACATCTACAGTAAAGTCACTGAAGTTCAAAATTACCTTTGCAATGACTGCAAAGGAACTGCATTTGTCCACATCAGCAGCCTGACACGGCATCTCTTTGGAAGTCTAAAATCAAGAGACGAACAGTCATCGAGAGTTTGTATCTAATGCACAAAACAAACGGACCTGCTAATGTCTGAACCTTACATGGTGAGGATTACACAGGACCGTGCGTCTCAATACTACTACTTAATATCATTCTCATGAGTTCATATCTAATGCACAAAACTAACAGACCTGCTAATGTCTGAACCTTACATGGTGAGGATTACACAGGACCTGTGAGTTTAGACACTTCAAGATATACCTCATATTAGCTTATATTGATAAATAAGGTCAACAGAAATCTGTTTACTTGTCAGTTTCTAACATTTTGAATAGGACTGAACAAGTTGAAATAGTCAAGTCTAAATAAGTCTCATCTTGTCAATTATCAATCGTGAGAGTGGCGTCCGATAAAGTGATGTCACTAGGTCGACTGGCTCAAATCTGACTGGAAAAAACATAACATTATATGACCCCTTTAACCACTCTATACTACTATTTCTACTTAAGATAACTTTATATAAACTTTATATAACTACCTTGCTTCTCCATGGCCAATCCGAATTACCATAGTTATAAGTGATTTCTTCCCCTGAACCAATATCTTTGAGTGCGAATAAACACAGATGGGGTCTTCCATCCACTCTTGTAACTTTAATTTTGCTGTTTGGGTTCACTTCGTCGTCATTTACCAGTCTCCCTAGTGATCCGTCCTCTCTGGCAGCATCCACACTAAAATATCAAGTATACAATAACAATGACACATTGTACTGTAAGGGAACGGATTGAGCATATTGAATGTTAGCATGTCGGAAGTACATCCCTCCAACAATTCAAAATATTCATCAAACAATAAAAATTAATACTTTTTTTTTAACTACTTCAACTGATAATGAGGTAGCAGAGTTTGCATCTCTGTTTAAATACACATTTCGGTTACATACCATAACTGTTGTCCATTGAACTGAAAATCAAACATAAAAACTTTGAGTGCGTTATGGTAAATTCTCTCTCGGTTTTCTTGTTCCTTTTTAGTAATGACTTCCCCTCTGTACTCAAAGAGGAAATCTCCTTTTTCAAAGGGCCGGCAGCTGAACACACCCCGACCTAAAGACACACATGATAACCAAATGAGAGTAATAAACTTTAAACAATGCAGAGCTGTCAAATAGTAGTAGAAATTGAAATAATTAACTGATCAAAAAAAGTTAATAAATTTAATTTGATGTTTTTTGTGGTTATTTAAAAAAAAAAGTCAATTAAGTGGTGGAACGGCTTCTTCACTACCAATTTATTTCTATGGATTAATCCATGAACATTTTCTATTATAATTAAAGTAGGGCTGGGCAATTAAACGATAACGATAATTATCGTTATATAATTTCACGATAAATGCTCGATAATGTTTACGTGCCAAGAGCAGAAAACTCATTTGAACCGCACGCGACACAGACCACTTATCCCCTCGATCAATGTCCAAATGGCAGCGCAAGCTCCCCGGGTGAAAAAGGCGTAGTATTAAATGTATTAAAATATATACTTGAAATACAAATAGTATATTTATAATACAATTGTATTACCAACATTCTTATTTGAAGTGCATTAAAAATATTTTGAATAGCATTTTAATATATTTCTAAAAAGTATACTAGAAGTACATTGATAATAAACATATGCTTAATTACACTTTAAGCTTTTAGTGCGTTTACTGCAATATATTTTTAATATTTATGTATTTATCATTTTAATATTTTAGATTTTTTTAATGAATGTATCAACGTATGTATTATAAACATTTGTCAACTATTATTTAGCATTGCAATAAGCATACTTATAATTAATGTTGTTTTTTTGTTATACTTGTAAAAGGCAACTTAAAAGGCCGTTGTCCATTACTTGTTTTTACTACTGAAATTCCCACGATTTCAACATTATATTTTTTGAAATACATCAGATTAATTTTCCAAAGAGTAAATTAAAGCACAAAATTAAACGTGCCGCTATTTTAAGCGGGTTAAAAAGGATAACTATAATGTATGGCGGAATTACTAGTTTTACTATGCATAACCTCATCTGCATATCATTTCCATGCACGTTCCCATCCACGTGACACTATGGTTAACACCGTCAAAGGTACAAGACATTGGAAAATATTAGATACGGACTATAAATGCCATTTGTGCAATACACTACAGTGATAAAAATCATCCAATATCCTCTTTATGTTTTAGAACATATCTGTAACAAATGGAGACTCAGGCGGGAGATCCAAGTGCAGCATTTATTTACAAGTGAGAGTGGTCGTACAGGCAGGGTCAAAACAGGAACAAACAGGAACAGTGAGGAACAGGCAGAGTCGTAGTCAAGGGACAGGCAAAGATCAGGACAGGCAGCAACGGGTCAAAAACAAGAAACACACAGGAACGATAACAAGCAGGCAGACAGGATAGAAACGCTCAGAAATGACACAATGGTAATCAAGACTTCGCGATTGGATGGTGTGAGTGAGAGTCCTTTTATAGTCCAGGTAACAAGCTGCAGCTGGGTGTGGTGATTAGTGAGGAGTGTGTGCATGGCTGTATGTGGCGACAGGTGATTGGTGTGGAGTGAACATGTGACTGGCAGGGAGGATTGTGGGAAGTGTAGTCCGGGAACTGACAGGAGCAGACTGTGATCATGACATAATGTCCCCCTACCGGAAGGCGCGTCCTCGCGACGTAAACGGAACAGCTAGGAGGGGGGTGGGTGCATTGGGGACTGGTATGCAGACATGAACAGGGTCCCCAATGCAGGTTCCAGGAACTCAGCCACCATGGCGGGTCAGGTGCCACGGGCAGCCATGGTGGGTCAGGTGCCACGGAGAGCCACGGCAAGTCAGGTGGCTTGGGCAGCCACGGCAGGTCAGGTGGCTTGGGCAGCCACGGCAGGTCAGGTGGTTCAAAAGTTATTGGCCAAAATAGCCATTTTTCATATCTCATGCTGTAGGTGGCGCTGTTCCCACGACCCTCAGCAGGTCAGGTAGCTTGGGCGGCCACGGCAGGTCAGGTAGCTTGGGCGGCCACGAAAAAAACAAATACTGCAGGTCAGGTGGTTTGGACGGCCACTGCGGAACAGACTCCAAAGTCCATAGCATCTCTACAATGACCATTTTCCAGCGGGTCAGAGTCCATTAGCCCCTTCGGGGCTTGGTGGCCAGATAAAGGTTTTAATATAGAGTTGATTTATAACAGTTCAAAGGCCCATGCCGGCAGTGATCGAGCAAAGTATTTTAAAAAAGGAAAGGCAAATCTTACCGTTTTCCCAAATTATATCCTTCAAATACAGTAACTGTTTGAAGATCCTCACACCATCAACACCTCCTGCAGCTGTGGTTGTACAGTAAGATATTATTGACCTATTCAAATGGACAACGGACCGAACCACCGAATCCAGCAGTGTCTTCCATAATATCCAAGTTAAGTGTGCATCACTGATCATCGTTCTCACTAGAATATTTTGTCATAACATCTGCAGTTTAGTTTAAAGAGGAATTATTGTGCACCCATCACTCCTCGCTGTCATTAAAACAGCGTGTCACAGGAAAACTGATCGAAAGTAGCACATCTGCTATCTAAATTCATATTATTTTTGTTTAACTTCTCCGTAATGATTGCATAATGTAATTTCAGTGCTTATCGCCATTAGTGAAAGTGTAGCCTAATATTAATGTAAATCAAAATGAAAACGTGAGTTTCCATGCAAGTTTAAATCATTCTTTTATTTATTTAAACTGTTATTGTGAACATGCACTGTATTTATGATTATGACTCATAATTAGGATTTAAAGTGGTTTTCCTTCATCTGCCGTCAGTCCCTCAGCTCACCATCGGTGTCGCCAATTCCCTTCGTCTCCAAAATGTTCGTACGCATGGGTCAAACTTTGCGTGTAGGTGCGCACATTTTCCCGTCAAGTTTTTCTTTATAAATCCTACCTTTTGCGCAGGAACTGGCGTACGCACGTTTTCAGCCCCGTTTTGTGCGTACGCACGCTTTATAAATGAGGCCCCTGGTTTCTACAACTTTCACTTAGGGGCAAAAATCTGCCTTAAACTTCAAAGAAAAAAAGATGCGAAATTTACCATGCTAATTATCGATATCGGCTGATATTAAACAGTTATCATGATCCAACATAGCTTCTATTTTAAGCAGCTGACAAAAGGTTCTCCTCCCATGAAGAAATTCTCTATCTCTCCAGAATCAACTGTGAGAGATAAAGCAGTCCTTCTCACTGTAAGAGATAAAGAGACCGTGTCATATCATATGCAGAATAAAATTTAACATGTCTTGTATCGCTACCTAAAAAAGTATGTTGGTGCTCCACTTGCACTTTTTGCACAAAAGTCGTAGTTAATGGTTAGTTAAGAGGTGGAAAATATTTACAGTTGTTAGAACATACAATATATTGCAGTACTTTTGTTATAAAAGCCTGATTAAAGTAAGCTTGATGTTTGAAACTGGCAGGGAAGTCTTAATCTAGCCTTTGCAGTTGTATGTAATGGTTTTCACATGTATTGCATTCGCAACAATGTTTTATTTGACTGTACTTTTCTAGTTTCAGATGGTCCGAAAGACTACTGTTAAAGATGGAAATGTCCCGATTCTTGATATGTCTTTAAATGTGGACAGAGGATAACTGACGTCTCTCTATGGCAGGGCGAAGCCTTAGCTGGGCTTCATTAAGTCATGGAAGGTGTAGATAACGCTAAAAACATGCATTTTACAGGTAGCTAAGCTTATACTAGACTATTATAATCTATTATTCAGTTAAAGTGGCTTAAAGTAAATTACATAACTTTTTGTACTGTTAACTGTGATTTGTTAAGAAACTATAACACAAAGGAACAATAGTTTTTTTTGAAGGCATCTTAGATGGTACAAAGGCTGCGTACATGTTCCCTTTGGCAGTCTAATAAACAAAGATAGCCAGTGTCCGGCATATACTGCAATTGACAGTTTCAAAATTTTTAACCGTGACACATGGCCAAAAGATGAAGACATTCAACTAGGTTATGGCAGTGAGCAAGTGCATGTTCTTCTACAACATTTTCAAGAAGTGCTGTAAAGGTAAGATGTTACCCCATTACACTGTAGATTGTTTAGATGTTTATGGATATCATTATTTATAACTGTGTGCTTTGGGTTAGAGGGGGATGCCAGACAGACAAAGTTCAAGGGGAGTGGAAAAAGTCTGAAGACACTTGTAAGGCAAACATTTCAAGACGAGTCTTACAGCAGCTTGTGGCAAACTTTGTCCACCAAAAGCCATACATTGTTGAGTTAGAAGGCAATTTATAATTTGCCCATTTCTGCAGTTCTTTATGTAATAATATTTTGCCAACTCGGGTATATATTTAATCCGATCAGTTGTTTGTTTCATTTCCAGAACATACTGCACCTTGTCGAGATGATGCTGATTCTACTTATCCACTGCACAGTGCGAGAGAGGATTCTGGACTGATCTGCATCAAAAACTCCACCAGAAGCAGTCTGCACATATCCACCACAGAGGATCTTATCAGAATCAGCACTGAGAGACCTTCTCTGGAGAGATTTGATCCCAGCAAATGCATAGAGAAGTCTTCAAGTAAACATTCAAGAAGACCACACTACAAAGCCTTCAAAAGGTTGAATTATATATATTTTTAATTTGTAGTCTTTTAAAAAGGCATCTGAAATAATGAACTAAGTACAATAGTTTTGTCAAAAATATAAATTTATCAATATCTGAAATGCTTCTAAAACTCATTTTCCGCAGAACAGATACACAATACCAGCTGCGCTTTCTTGCACTCTAATTTTTCCGACAGTTTACCCACCGTTCCATTTTCTCCGGATGAACACTGTTGGTGCTACAGGGCTTCAATTTCGGTGTGCGATTGTGCGTACTGTGCTTAATTTTACTTATTCCTACAGATTTTTACTCGCACCCAAAAGTGCCCGCACAGTATAATGGGCCATGCGTCAGGTCTTAAAGTTAGAGCAGCCCTAAAATAGCCTACCGGCTGCCAAATTATGGAGATACTGGAAATATGAGAAAATATTACAAATATCTTTATGGCAGTTTTTACCCATGGTATCAAAGTTTAAATTGTGGCCAGTGAAAATGTTGAGTGCCTAGTAACTTCAGAAAACCACTAGCCACAGTGGCTGGTGGGCAGAAAAGTAAATGTCAAGCCCAGATTATATCTTTAAAAAAAGCAATGTAATATCATTAAAAAAAATATCATTGCATAGGCAAGCTGTTTTGAATTTTAATCATTCCTAGGATACATTTTTGATATGAAAAATATATATTTTTTTATTAAATGTAATTTCTTATTCAATTTTTACTCAATTTTCCTTCTTTAAAAAACTAAGGTTGTTGAACAGCCATCAACCATTGAGGAGATCATCACTGAAGGAATTTCTAATGATGAAAATGGCGATGGAATGGTGCTGTTATCAGAGACCTTTGAGGAATATGTCGTCCCTGCTGCTGTGGCCACAGCCATTGGTGAAGATTTCTTCAGCAGTCTGCCACTGAGAGTGAGTGTGGGACATACTAGCCACATACATAGACTACATAGCATTCAGTGTTTAGATGTTATAGTATGTTCTTATACTTAATATTTTATGCATACTATGCAGTTAGTTTTGTTCTTAATAAATGTGAGTGGATGTTAATGTTGATCTCAAAAAGAGTTATCAACAAATATTGGAGGAAGAAAGGCAGCAACAAATGCAGAATGATCATACACACACACATATATATATATATATATATATATATATATATATATATATAATATATAAAATTATGTATGTGTATATATACATATATAATTGATTGGCAACATTTTTAGAAGTAACATAAATCAAAGGAGAATACATTTTAGGTAGCCTGACGTGGTCATACTCAATTCTAGTCAGAATATGAGTCTGATACTGCTCCATTGGGCATTGATTATGGGGGCGTATTTCAACCGATCCAGGAAAGACCTCAATTGGATAGACCTACAACCAATCAGAGCTACAGAGTAAGTGACGTATGTTGAGCGACGCATTGTTGATGTTGTCCTCTGTTCCTCTTTTAAAATTAATGCGCTGTCGATATCTTCTATAACGGACGCGATGGCGGAATCTACACATCTCAGTTCTTCAACAACAGCCATCATTGTTGTAAACTAATTCAACCCAAGCGCACTTTGATGACGTGGCTGATTACCTGTCAATCATCGCCCTGACAAATGTGATTGGTCTGAACAGTTTCTGTTCGGGCATAATTACTCCTCTACGGATCGAGTCCAGACCGAACTTCCCGACCTAAAAATGTTGTGGGCGGGGCTAAGTTCGACTGGCATCCAGGCTACATTTTAGGCTGTTATGTTGTATATTCCTGTATAAATGGATTGTAATGAACAAGGTAAAGGAACAGTAGTGCTTACATTTCCGTTTGATTTATTTTAATACATTTTAATTTATAGGTTTAAAAAATGAAATCAGTCACCTGTTTTTAATGGTTTTGGAACTTCCGAAACGGCCACTGAACAGGAGTAGTACCTAGTTCCAGATATTATAAAAACAAAACATTTGAATGACAGCAACATTAAATGCCATTTCAAACATTTTATTTTGAAGTAATTTGGTCACAGTATTGGCAAAGTAAATAAATCCACATGGCCATCACTGTTCCACCTGGAAATGCACTTTTTCTGTTATTTTATGGCATAATGCACACCTCGTGTAATAAAATTATACGGTAACACTTTAGAATACTGATCCTTCATTAATGAATAACTACACAGGAACAAATGAGTAATGCATTATTAACACTCTAATAACTACTATTAACTAACAAGTAACTCTGATGAATGAATTAGTAAGTAATAGTGCTCAGTTAAAGGTGGTAGTTCACTATTAACTAATCAGTAACTACTGTTTTTTCATACCTCCCAGAGAACTACTAAGAACTACTGTATACAGGTTCGTAATTAATGTGAATAATGAATAATGTATAATTAATTCTAGAGTAAAGGCCTTGGTAACACACTAGTAATGAGTGAAGTATTACCAAATACTTAAGAAGGAATTACTAATTATTTGGATCAGTATTCTAAAGTGAAAAACATGATAACTCTCTAGTAACTACTGAAGTCATTGTAAACTTTTGATGTTTTTGTAAAGTATTGGATAGTAATAACTCAAGAGTTACTATATAACTCTAAAGTAACTACTTCTTTTTTGGATCAGTATTCTAAAGTGAAGATCATAGTAACCCACTAGTAATTACTTAAGTGTTACTACATCCTTCTAAAGGAACTACTAATTATTTGGGTCAGTATTCTAAAGTGAAGATCATGGTAACCCACTAGTAATTACTTAAGTGTTACCAAATATATCATAAGGAATTACTGTACAAAAACATCAAAAGTTTACAATGACTACAGTAGTTACTAGAGAGTTATCATGTTTTTCACTTTAGAATACTGATCCAAATAATTAGTAATTCTTTATTAAGTATTTAGTAATACTTCAGTCATTACTAGTGGTTTACCAAGGCCTTTACTCTAGAATTAATTATACATTATGCATCATTCATGTTAATTATGAACCTGTATATAGTAGTTCTTAGTAGTTCTCTTAGAGGTATGAAAAAACAGTAGTTACTGATTAGTTAATAGTGAACTACCACCTACAACTGAGCACTATTACTTACTAATTCATTCATCAGAGTTACTTGTTAGTTAATAGTAGTTACTAGAGTGTTAATAATGCATTATTCATTTGTTCCTGTGTAGTTATTCATTAATGAAGGATCAGTATTCTAAAGTGTTACCAATTATACTGGTAATACTAAATACAGATAATACTGGTTAGTACTGTAGAGTAAACTGTAAGCATTTACACTGCTGTCACTGTAATATTTCATTGTAAACAGAAGTCAAACATCTGGAACATTAAGCATTATATGATAAATAATTAGCCAAGATTAAATGTGTGCTTGAGGTCTGACGACTGGTGGAGAATATACAGTCCATATGTTGAAACTGAGTACATTTTATATATAAATACCAATAGAGCCTTATTCGTTTTGTTCCCTTCTATTACAGATCTTCAAGCAAGTTGGTGGAAAACAGGCAAGCACATGGGCTGATTGTTTGGAGGCCACAATGTTTGGTCTACGTACCAGAAAGCAGATTGCAACAAAAATTCCACCTTATCTGCAATGTGAGGTACCAGACAAATATGAGGTTAGCACAATTTCAGTTAACGAGGACACGGTTGCAGAGGAGTGCATTTCTGACTGCATTAAACGGCAGGACAGGTTGTACCAAATTGTTCAAGACAATATGTCGCAGGTGCAAAAAAAAATAAAAGAGGAAACTTGAAGGAAAGGCCGCTGTCATGCAGGTCAGGGACAGAGTGCTGAGGCAAAACACTCACAAATATTGGGAAATGACACAAATATTGCTCATAATATGCTGTCTATTGTATTGTTAATAATGTGTCCCCATACTAGTCATGTCATGTGTATATGCCCTGTTATCCATAAATAAAGGACAATAGCGAAAAATGGCAGATGGAGCAATAATAACTGACATGATCCAAGATAACATGATTTTTAGTGATATTTGTAAATTGTCTTTCTAAATGTTTTGTTAGCATGTTGCTAATGTACTGTTAAATGTGGTTAAAGTTACCATCGTTTCTTACTGTATTCACGGAGACAAGAGCCGTCGCTATTTTCATTTTTAAACACTTGCAGTCTGTATAATTCATAAACACAACTTCATTCTTTATAAATCTCTCCAACAGTGTGTAATGTTAGCTTTAGCCACGGAGCATAGCCTCAAACTCACTCAGAATCAAATGTAAACAATATAACAGTATACAATACTCACATAATCCGACGCATGCATGACGAACACTTTGTAAAGATCCATTTTGAGGGTTTTATTAGTTGTGTGAACTGTGTTTAGACACTGTTTAAGGTGGGCGGAGATCGTCAGCATTTAAAGGGGCCGCACAGCATAAATCGGCTCATATTAATGATGCCCCAAAATAGGCAGTTAAAAAAATGAATTAAAAAAAATCTATGGGGTATTTTGAGCTGAAACTTCACAGACACATTCAGGGGACACCTTAGACTTATATTACATCTTGTAAAAAAAACATTCGATGGCACCTTTAAAGCTACAATAATAATATTCACCCAACACTGATTTGTTTAAATAAATAAAAAGTTTTGAAATTTGTTCTTTCGTTGTTTTATCATTTATCTGTTGGTCATCGTTGTCATTTTCATGAGTGATTCGCAGAACCGCTTGACCAATCTGCTGTTTCTTAAGCATCAAGAACAGTAAAACAAAGACTGTCACCCAACATCGGTATATTTACAATGTTGTTATCATTATCAATTAAAAAATAAACAATAAAAATGACAAAATTAATAATAAAGATTGTTTTCGGATCAATAATTGTATATTTAAAACAAAATATGTTGGCTTGAAAAGGCTACTCCGAGGAGCGTCTCGAACTTGGATCTCTTGCTCCATGTGTCATAGAATAATCCACTGGCCTATTTTCACTGCTGTTAAATCACATATGCAAAGCCTACTCATTTATGCAGCCTAGGGAAAACTACGCTATCACAAAAAAATTTTTTTGTGTAGACTATAATTCATATTTCTGTTTTAAGTTGTATGACAAAAAGAAAATAACATAACAGGCCTTTATGAACCATTGAACAAAGACACTGTTAGCAGATCTCGCCACCCACTGACCCACTGACATGTATTGACAGTATTTTTCTTCCTACTATGGTAGTCAACATACTTCCAAATATCTTCCTTTGTGTTCAGCAGAACAAAGACATTTATACAGCGTTGGAACAGTTTGAGGGGGAGTAAATGACAGAATTTTTATTTTCGGGTGAACTATCCCTTTAATCTGGACTGATTTCAGAGTTCAGCTTACAGTTTGCTTTCTTTCATAATATATTTCACTGATCAAGAGTTTACAGTATGATCAGATGATCTGGGTTTATTTATTTTCACTTTTTATTTATCAATGTATTATTTTTTTTAAATAGTATTTTAAATGAAAAGTTTATTTTCAAAAAAATGTTTTAAATGAATGTGTTGTTGTGAAAAAGTGTTTTGAATCAAGTTGTTTTTCAAAGGTTTCAGAGTCGGTGATATCAGATTGTGTGTATTTTTTATTGTTCTTACCCTAAAACTACACGGAACAAGAGTATATTTCCCCAGTATTTAAAACTTGCAATGGTTTTAGTTTTACTTGCCCTGAACAGAAGCCCAAACTAAAACAGCTGCACTTTTGCTATAAAAAAAGAATTATGCACTGATATGTACCCCATAATTTTAAAAAAGCCTTTATGTATTTGTACACTATTACATAAACCTACACAGTGTATGTTCTTGCTAAACTGCTCAAAACGCAAGATTGTTGTAATGAATATGTACCCCTTAAAATACTTATTCTAAAATACAGTATAAATAATGTTAATTTTATTCCCCAAACTTTACATATTGTTCCCTTATACCTACACACACATACTCTATAGATCCACTATAATTACTGAAATTAGGCTGTAAATTCATTTTACTTATGCAGTACTTTACAGGCTGTAATCTAAAGTGTTACATTTATTCTTCATGTTATTTCACTGACAGAAGTTCAGCTGTAGTATTAATGTAATGAAGAGAAAATAAGAGACTCTATAACATCTCACTGTTACTGATTCATCATGAGCTCAAAGCATTATGGGTAGAATCTCTCTACAGTCTGTTCTGATTCATCAACACAGTTTCAGTGATGATTCAATATAAACCCTAAACCCAGGATAGAGCGGTTGAGTGAATGTGGTCTGGACTGTGTGGATGAGGATCATTGTGTCTCCAGAGACGCTGTAGAAGGACAGAGTTCCTGCACTGTGATCCACATACACTCCTATTCTCCTGATGATGGACTCTACAGGGAGATCAGTCCGTATCTTATTGTGTTTGAATGAGTATCTGGAGGAAGTGCAGATCAAACTCCAGGACTGATCATTAAATCCAAACCAACACTCATCACCCGATCCCTTCCTGCTGATGCTCTTATATGACACTGATATAGACACACGTTCACTCCACTCAATCTCCCAGTAACAGCGTCCACACACACTCTCTCTACACAACACCTGATAAAACACATCAAATCTGTCTGGATGATCAGGATACGACTGAATCTCTGGGAAAGTGCCAGTAATCACTCTGTTCCTCTCAGACAGACGGAGGTGTTTATTCACTGTGTTCAGATCCAGAGTGAGCTGATGGGAATCTGATGGAGATAAAACAAAAGTCTGGGGTCAGCATGATTGTTTTTTAAAAGAAACTGATACTTTAATTCAGCAAGTATCTACATATTATGTTGATTCTACAATGAGTGTAACTAGATAAAAAAAAGTTAGTAGACAAACTTTAAGTTGGCTTAAAAACACACTGATTTATTGTGCTCCGATGCTTCCTGAAGCAGTGTTTTGAAATCGGCCATCACTAAATAAGTCATTATTTTGTTTTTTGGTGCACAAAAAATATTCTTGTCACTTTATAATATTAATATTGAACCACTGTACTCACATGAACTGATTTAAATATGTTTTAGTACATTAATGGATCTTGAGAGAGGAAATGTCATTGCTCCCTGTGGAGGCCTCACTGAGCTATCGGATTTCAACTAAATATCTTAATTTGTGTTCTGAAGATTAATGAAGGTCTTACGGGTGTGGAACGAAATGAAGGTGAGTAATAAATGACATAATTTTCATTTTTGGGTTGAACTAACCCTTTAAGATTTGTAGTTTTAAAAGCCAGATAGATATTCTGGATGGTTGCTAAGGTGCTGCTGTGTGGTTGCTAGGGTACTCGGGTGAATGCTAGGTTGTTATGTGGTTGCTAGGATACTCCGAGTGGTTCTTAAGGTGTTGCTATGTGGTTGCTAGGGCATTCTGGGTGGATGCTAAGTGTTGCTATGTGGTTGCTATGCGGTTGCTAAGGTTCTCAGGGTGGTTGCTAGGGTGTTGGTGTGTTTGCTATCACAGTGCTAGCATGTTTTAAAGGAGTCATATCATGAAAATCAGACTTCCTATGTTTAAGTGCTATAATCGTGTCCTGGCGAATCTTCCAAACCAGAAAATGTGAAGCAGACACACTCTTGTCAGTTTAAATCTAATCTAAAAACGCATCTCTTTAACCTGGCAAACACATAACACATTATGTACTTCTATAATTCAAATCATGTAAATTATTAGGCTGCATAAATTAGGTCAGCCGGAACCGGGAACACTTCCCATAACACCTGATGTACTCGCTACATCATAAGAATGGTGTTTACGCTAATATTAGTCTCGCTCTGTTTATCCCGAGGTTTGCCATAGTCTACCAGATCCAGGTCCTATCCAGATGAAGATGAAGGACCTGCGCTTAGACACCTGCGCTCTAGGAGGAGTAGCATTTAGAAATTTTAGTCTCAGAAGAAGAAGAATAAAAAGCTTAAGTTGTAAATCAGTAAAAGTTTTTAAGCATCGTAGTTTTTATAGCCCTGAAGTGTCAACTAAACTATACCCTGTGGAGGCCTCCGTCCCTTTCCCCATGGAAGAGACTGATAATTCTGTATTACAGTATGTGGGCCAGACAAGTGATTAGGCAATGTCACATTGTAAAAAAACACTAATCGTCTGCACACATTCATATTCAAACGCTCATACCTATAGACTAAACGTGTAAATGAACGGCAAGAACACATTAAAAGTCTTCTGTTTTTAGTTAAAGAGGTGTCATTTAAGCAGCTCCTAAAGTTAACAATTAAAGATTTTACAACGGAAGTGATTCAATCAAAAACTTATTTTAGCTCGATAACTTTTTCCTAGAGCTTCTGTGAAGCCAAAACAATCTCTGTCCATTCATTTTCCTATTATCACAGTGAAGCTGCTTTGAAACAATCTGTAATGTGAAAAGCGCTATATAAATGAAGATGAAAAGGATGAAGAAGCCTTTCTCTGCAAGTATTTCACTCCCCTTCCCTGATAGCACACGTACATCTCTGAGTCGTCTATTTGATGTGTGTTTTTATGTCTGGAAGATGTATTTTTTAGAGTGTTTGCTCATCTGCAATACGTCTATAGGACGTTTCCTATCAGATGTCAAATAGACGTTTAGAAGATGTCTTTAAGATGTTTATGATTTAGAATGTATGTAAAACTTACATCTTAAAGACGTCTATCAGATGTTTAAACAGCAGATGCTTTCCAGATGAAGTGATCTTTAACAGACATCTTGCAGACGTACGTGTGCTATCTGGGAAGAGGATTTTATAATATTACCACCCCTTAATCTGCATGTTTACACACACACGGCGCCGCCATTTTGTTTTCGCGAGCGACAACGGTGTCCCACTAACACTGGTCCTGGAGTGTTTCTTACTGTATTCACAGAGATCAGAGCCATGTCATCATTTTCACTTTTAAACCTAAAATGCTTGCAGTCTGTGTAATTCATAAACGCATCTTCATTCTTATTGAGTCTCTCCTACAGTGTATAGCTTTAGCCACGTTAGCCGTGCAGCATGCTATCAAACATCCACAAATACATGATCTGATATGCTGCATCACAAACAGTTTGTAATGATTCTTTTTTAGAGTTATATTTGCTGTGTGAGCTTCTTCTGTATTGTTTATGCCTCAGTGTATTGGAATCGTGAACTTGGGGGTGGGCAGCATGAGCTCATTTGCATTTAAAGGTACACACACTGCTAGCATAGCTATGTAAATTAGCAGATTGCTAGCATATCCAAGGCTAGTTACTAGGCTTTCCTAGTTCTATCTATCTATCTATCTATCTATCTATCTATCTATCTATCTATCTATCTATCTATCTATCTATCTATCTATCTATCTATCTATCTATCAAGTCGGATCAGTTTGAAAAGATATAGCAACTGGAGTCAGAACAGTCTGAATGTCTAGACTTAGTTTGGTGGATGTAGCTTGAAAGCTCCAGGAGGAGTAGCATTAAGAAATTTTTGTCTCAAAAGAAGAAGAATAAAAAGCTTAAGTAGTAGATCAGTGAGTTTAACTTTTACAAGCCAACTTAATAATTTGATTTACAAAGTTTTTAAGCATCTATTGTTGGTGATTTTCAGTGCTGTAGACTTTGGCGATCTTGAGCTTTCTTTACATTTATATCTGTTTCCCCAAAGATTAAAGAGACTTGATACAAATTCATGTTTAGAATAAATACACAGTGGAATTTTTACAGAAGAGTTTTCAGTTTGTTTTTTCCTGAAACTTAAAAAGCTTTTTTACTACTGTGATTTTACCTCTAAATCTTGGACGTTTTTAATTGGCTTTCAGTGAAAAATAATTATATTTATCCCTTAGTATTAGGAGATATCCTGTTTTTGATGAATACGTGGAATCCCTAGTTCAAAATAACTCGCATTTCTATTTTTATTTTATATTTATATTTTTCATGTTATATTTATATTTTAATCTTTCCGTTCATCAAAAATCCCAGGTAAAAAACACCTCCACACATTCGTCATTTTTATTTTACATTTTAAAATATATTCAAATAGAAAAACGTTCTTTAAAATCATAGAGATATTTTACAATATTACTGTATTTTTAATCAAATAAATGCAGTTAATGTTCGATATATCAGCAGTTTACCAGATATCCTGTGCAAATCATCATTTACATGATCAATTTCTGTCATGTTTTCTTTCTCCTTCTACAGAAGAACATGAACACACTCAGTGAGTTTTTCTGCTTGTTTTCTCAGTGACTTACATTGTAGGAAGTCGTTCCTGGTTCTGGGAACAATGTTGGTGAAAGTGACTGTGGAAATCAACAGACATGAAGAGTGTGATTATCATGTCAAGAGAAAATGATCCCTGCATCCGTTCCTAAGACATTTCTAATATGATCTTCTACATGATATGAGATGATGGAGGATCATTTCTGAGAGCAGATGAATCTCCAGGACTTTACCTCTGTCAGAGATCTTCTTCAGCTCCTCTTTGCAGAAATCCTCCAGTTTGTCTCTCAGCTGATGGACAGATTCTCTCACTCCATCAAAAGAGGAGAGAGAACTGAAGGGATCGTCATTTACGTCTGTAGATTCAGGAGGAGCTGAGAGAGACTGGAAACTCTACAGAAAACAGAAACTGAATTTGTGGTTTAAATACACTGAAGCATCACTAATATACAGCCTCGCTTCCTGAATTTGACTGTCAAATTCATTAATGTGTTATGAAAAATTATTATAAAAGGTAGGATACTATCAAGTTAATGGATTTCACATTGTTGTAAAATTGTTTAAATATTAGTAAAGTTTTGATCTGTTGATGTCTGTAAGCTCAATATATCTTTCAGGAAAATGTTTGCTGGGCCCAGACTCTGGAATAAGCTTCCCACTGACCTGGGCCTTTTTAAAGCTAACCTCAAAACTTATTTATTTAGACTGGCTTTTAATATCTAGAAGTTGTTGTGGCATTTTTGTGTATTTTATGTATTTTTTTGTTGTTGGTTTTTAATTTGGTAACACTTTAGAAATCAGATAAACAAATGATAAAGCTTGGGTTACTGAATATTAGATCTATTTCTTCAAAAGCACTTATTGTAAATGAAATTATCACAGACAATAAACTAGACTTGCTGTGTTTGACAGAAACCTGGCTAAAACCAGACGATTACATTATTTTAAATGAGTCTAGTCCTCAAGGTTATGACTATCGACACAATCCTCGACAGAAAGGCAAAGGGGGAGGTGTTGCTGTAATTTATAGTAATATATTCAGTATCATTCAAAAGAATTTCAAATATAATTCCTTTGAAGTGATGGTGCTTTATGTAACTTTATGTAAGTTGACATTTGTGCTGGCTACTGTATACAGGCCACCAGGGCACCATACTGACTTTATCAAAGAATTTGCTGATTTTCTATCAGAGTTAGTACTGGCTGTGGAAAAAGTCCTTGTTGTTGGTGATTTTAATATCCATGTAGATAATAATAAAGACGCATTTGGATTGGCATTTGCAGACATTTTAAACTCTATTGGTGTTAGACAACACGTGTCAGGACCCACTCATTGTCGTAATCATACCTTAGATCTAATACTGTCGCATGGAATTGATATTGATGCTGTTGAAATTCTACAGCAGAGCGATGATATATCAGATCATTATTTAGTCTCGTGTATAATACAGTTAGCCAAGGCTACAAAACCACCACCCAGCCATAAATATGGTAGAACCATCACTTCTACCACTAAAGATTGCTTTATAAATAATCTCCCCGAGCAGTTTCATCGCCTTAGTATACCTGACAACTTAGAAGAACTCGATGCTGCAACAGAAACTATTGGCTCTCTCTTTTCCAGCACATTAGATGCAGTCGCTCCTTTACGTCTAAAGAAGATTAAGGAAACTAATCCAACGCCGTGGTATGATGAGCACACTCGGGCTCTAAAACGAGCTGTGAGAAAAGCTGAACGTAGTTGGAAGAAAACAAAACTAGAAGTTTTTCGCCTTTCGTGGAAAGAAAAAATGATTGAGTACAGAACGGCTATAAGAAATGCTAGATCTACTTATTTTACAAATCTCTTAATAGAAAACAAACATAATCCTAGGTATTTATTTGACACAGTGGCTAAATTAACTAGAAACAGAGATTCAACTGCTGACGTTTCCAAAGAGCACAACAGTAATGACTTTATGAACTTCTTTACTTGCAAGATTGACAATATTAGAGAGAAAATTATAAACATGCAACCGTCTACAGTTTCGCTTCAGACAGTGCACTGTAGTGTCCCTGAGGCAAAACTAGAATCATTCGCCGCTATAGGAGAGGAAGAATTATCTAAACTTATCAAATCATCAAAATCAACAACATGTATGTTAGACCCAATGCCGACTAAACTACTGAAAGAAATGCTTCCAGAGGTCGTAGGTCCACTTCTTGATATAATTAATTCATCTTTAACACTAGGGTACGTGCCAAAAACTTTTAAGCAGGCTATTATTAAACCTCTTATTAAAAAACCTCAACTAGATCCGAGAGATTTAGTAAATTACAGGCCAATCTCGAATCTACCTTTTCTGTCAAAGATACTAGAAAAGGCAGTTTCAACACAACTGTGCTCCTTTTTAGAAAGAAATGGAATCTGTGAGGATTTCCAGTCAGGATTTAGACCATACCATAGTACTGAGACTGCTCTCGTTAGAGTTACTAACGATCTACTCTTATCATCCGATCGTGGCTGTATTTCTCTATTAGTGTTATTAGATCTCAGTGCTGCTTTTGACACTATCGATCACAACATTCTTTTAAAAAGACTTGAAAACCATATTGGCATTAGTGGAATTGCTTTGGCATGGTTCAAATCTTACTTATCTGACCGTTATCAGTCTGTAGTAGTTAATGAAGAGATGTCGTATCGATCACAAGTTCAATATGGAGTACCACAAGGCTCAGTACTAGGACCGTTGCTTTTCACTCTGTACATGCTGCCCTTAGGAGAGATAATTAGGAAGCATGGTGTTAGTTTTCACTGCTACGCTGACGATACTCAGCTCTATATTTCCTCGCGCCCTGACGAAACCTACAAATTCACAAAACTAACAGAATGCATAGCTGACATTAAAAACTGGATGACAAGAAATTTCTTATTATTAAATTCAGAAAAAAACGATATCCTAATCTTTGGACCAAAAACTTCCTCACGAAAAAACCTTGAATACTCTCTAACACTTGACGGGTGCTCCATTAAACCTTCGTCCTCAGTTAGGAACCTGGGTGTGCTCTTTGATACCAATCTTTCATTTGAAAGTCATGTTTCTAGTATCTGTAAAACCGCCGCCTTCCATCTAAAAAATATATCTAAATTACGACATATGCTCTCAATGACAAATGTGGAACAGTTGGTTCATGCATTCATGACCTCAAGACTAGATTACTGTAACGCTCTACTGGGTGGTTGTTCTGCTTGGCTTTTAAACAGACTACAGTTGGTCCAAAATGCGGCAGCTAGAGTTCTTACTAGAACCAGAAAGTATGACCGTATTAGCCCAGTTCTGTCAACATTACATTGGCTCCCTATTAAACATCGTATAAATTTTAAAATCTTGCTACTTACTTATAAAGCTCTAAATGGTTTAGCTCCCCAATATCTAAGCGAGCTCTTGGTACATTATAGTCCTTCACGTCTATTGCGATCTCAAAATTCAGGCCAGTTGATAATACCCAGAATATCAAAATCAACTGAAGGCGGCAGATCCTTTTCCTATTTAGCACCTAAACTCTGGAACAATCTTCCTAGCATTGTTCGGGAAGCAGACACACTCTGTCAGTTTAAATCTAGACTAAAAACACATCTCTTTGCTCTTGCATACACATAACACATTATCAATACATTAACATTTTTTTCAAATCCGTTAAAGGATTGTTACGCTGCAATAATTAGGTCGGCCGGAACCGAGAACATTTCCTATAACACTAGATATACCTGTACATCAGAATAAGAATGGCATCTACGCTAACATCAGTCTCTCTGCTTATCCTGAGGTTTTCCGGGTGCTGGATCCAGGCCGTATCCAGATCAGATGGAGAACCTGTGTCTGGACCTGACTACAATGTAGCCCAGGAGACAATGGGCCTACAGATCCAGTTCTGGCTGCATCTATAATTCAGATTTTTAAATCTCCGTATCCGCTTACATATATTTATATATAATCTATTTTTAATCTCTATAATAAAAATGTATAATTCAGATTTTGATCTCCATATCCATTTACATATATTATATATATGTAGGGGTTTTTTCCCTCCTAGGACTTTTTTCCCAGTGTTAGCACGCTGGGTTTTTCTCCTAGGGGGTTTTTTCCACCCCTGGGAGTCAGCCGACATTGGCTTAATGTAGCACCATCTTGTATATGTTACATATTACCACGCTTGCTTGTACAGCTTATTTTTAACCACTTCTCTTTTTTCTGTGCTTCTAATATGTAAAGCTGCTTTGAAACAATTACCAATTGTAAAAAGCGCTATATAAATAAATTTGACTTGACTTGACTTGACTTTATAATACTGATCCATCATTAATCAATAACTACACAGGAACAAATGAATAATGCATTATTAACACTAGTAACTACTATTAACTAACAAGAAACTCTATAGTGTTTATCTATAGTAATAATGCTCAGTTGAAGGTAGTTCACTAATCAGTAACTACTGTTTTTCATTCCTCCCAGAGAACTACTATATACATGTTTGTAATTAATGTGAATGATGCATAATGTATAATTATTTCTAATGTGAATGTCATGGTAACCCACTAGTAATGACTGAAGTATTACCAAATACTTAAGAAGGAATTACTAATTATTTGGATCAGTATTCTAAAGTGAAAAGCATGATAACTCTCTAGTAACTACTGAAGTCATTGTAAACTTTTGAGGTTTTTGTAAAGTATTTTATAGTAATAATTCAAGAGTTACTATATAACTCTAAAGTAACTACTTCTTATTTGGATCAGTATTCTTAAGTGAAGATCATGGTAACCCACTAGTAATTACTTAAGTGTTACCAAATACATAAGAAGGAATTACTGTACAAAAACATACAAAAACCTCAAAAGTTTACAAAGACTTCAGTAGTTACTGGAGAGTTATCATGTTTCTCACTTTAGAATACTGATCCAAATAATTAGTAATTCCTTCTTAAGTATTTAGTAATACTTCAGTCATTACTAGTGGTTTACCAAGGCCTTTACTTTAGAATTAATTATACATTATGCATCATTCATGTTAATTATGAACCTGTATATAGTAGTTCTTAGTAGTTCTCTGGGAGGAATGAAAAAAACAGTAGTTAATGATTAGTTAATAGTGAACTACCACCTTCAACTGAGCACTGTTACTTACTAATTCATTCATCAGAGTTTATTGTTAGTTAATAGTAGTTACTAGAGTGTTAATAATGCATTATTCATTTGTTCCTGTGTAGTTATTCATTAATGAAGGATCAGTATTATAAAGTGTTACCTTTCATTTTTGTTTACATTATTTTGTTTTTATTGGAAAGCACTTTGGTTCACCTTGAGTGTTGTAAAGGGCTGTATAAATAAATGTTGATTGATTGATTGATAAATCATCAAGTAAACAGATATGAATCCAGTATCAGTGAAGTGCTGAGATTGAGGGTTAAAGGTCAATCATGAGTGTCAGCATCAAGTCTAGTTTTATAGGGATAGTTCACCCAGAAATGTAAATTCTTTCATTGATTCACATCCTCATGATTTTCTCTAGCAGAACACAAATGAAATATTCGTTTATCAAAGATACTCTGTTGTAACGATCGGCCCAATAGGTCGATTTTACATGAATAAAAATGGGGTCAGATTATACTGTGTGAGAGGTTATGAGTGTTTAAAAAGATGAGACTGACACCAGAAATGAATAAATAAGGTGTATTTACAATAATCACAAGGAACTTAAAACAACACAATAAAACTAGAACAACTTAGGCTGTTTAAAAGCAGGGAGTCCATTTGCACCATACCATAAAACAGTCCATAAGAATCCTAGCATGATATAAGTCCCAATGTGAAAGTGTCCACCAGTGTATATACAAAATCCACGGAAGTGATAATCCAATGAAGAGTGATTTGCTGGAAAAGTAACTCCACAGTCCAGCTAGTATTTGATCACGTTCGTAATGAGGGGGTGATTGTTTGTCATGTTGCCTCCGTTATGCTGGCTTACTTCCTTATTCCTGTCATGTGATCAGTCACATGACAGGCAGACCCAGACTAATTTAAAGACATACACACATTAAATAGTTAAGAGGAATAAAATGGACTATAAAAACATGTAAACCAATTAAAACTCTATCATACATAAAATCATTGTAATAAATAGAGCGGTAAAACATGTATTTTATGTGACAGTGTCACACTGTTTCGAAATCAAATATGGTGACACATCAATAACATCAAACCTCACTGACTCATGCATGTTATGTGACTAAACATGCCACCATATGGCTTCTGAAGACATTTTTTTATTTCCTTCCCTCGCTAACTTCCCTCAGTCTCGTTGACTGGGATGTACGTCATTGCTTACATTGCACTGGCAGAAGAACCTTTGCAATGGGCTGAATTGGAACGTCCTAAGCCCTTGATCTCTTGGAATTCGCTATGGAGTTGATTTATTTATTTATTTTTTCCTAACAAATTGTTTAATGCAGCATTCTATATTTATATAGGTTTGTTTGAGTGTTTTAAATATTTAAATAATAATAATAATAATTTAGAGTTGTTTGTGGTGGGGTAACTTAAATGTGATATGCAGTGACGTCACAATTGTGTTGCATTGTGGTATATGGAGCTGCCTGAAGTGTACATATGAAGTAGACTCGCAAACTCTGTCAAAATTGAGGGAGCGAGGGTCTGTCCATATAAACTTCCCTCGTTCACTTCACGAAAGTGGAACGCATTTCAAAATGGTGGCAGGGATTCCCCCTGGTGGAAGTGCTTAGGGAAGTTTGCAAGTGCGTCTAAAACTAGAGTGGAACACAGCCTTCGATTATCCCCCTTGGATTTCTCTTATGCTACCTTAATGTCCTTTTTAAAGATTGAAACTTTGGACCCTATTGACTTTCAATACACTGACAGATGTATATACGGACAGAGACATTCCTTAAAATACTTTCTTTTGTGTTCCTCAGAAAAAAAGAAAGTACTAGCAGTTTGGAATAACATGAGTAAATGATGAATGTTCATTTTTTTGGTTTACTGGTTTAAAGGGGTCCTGTTATGCTTGTAAATGATCATAACAGGACCTCTTTAAGTTCATACCTGTTTCTCTGTCCTCTGTGCTGCAGCTGATACAGTGTCGTGGTTTTTATGTTCATCCATCGTACACAGCACACATATACACTTCTGATCAGTGCGGCAGAAAACCTCAAGGATCTTGTCGTGTTTCTGGCAGATGATCTCCTGCAGTCGTCCAGTGGCTTCAGTCAGATTGTGTCTCTTTCCTTTAAACAAAGTCTCATGTTGTTCAAGGTGATTCTGACAGTAAGAGTTCAGACACACCAGACAGGACTTCACGGCTTTGTGTTTTCCTCCAGTACAGACGTCACACTGCACATCTCCAGCTCCAGCGTAACAGTCAGCAGGAAGTTTAATCTTCTTCAGCTTCTCCACCATTTCAGCCAGAATGGTGTTTTTAGCTAAAGCAGGTCTTGGACTGAAGGTCTGTCTGCACTGAGGACAGCTGTAGACTCTCTTCTGATCCTCCTGATCCCAGCAGCCTGTAATACAGATCTTACAGTAACTGTGTCCACAGGGAATGGCCACTGGATCCTTCAGGAGATCCAGACACACTGAACACATGAACTCATTCTGATCCACTGAAATTCTGGCTTCTGCCATTTTACTGCATGAACACGGAGACACAAACACACAACAGCTCAACTACACTTCAGTTTCTCTCTCCCTGAACTCATGTGATTCCAGTTTCCTGCTTCTTTTTTAGTGACGTGTGCAAAACAGGTTTCTCTGCAAGTCTAAAGGTCACAGATAATAAAACATCCACTAGATGTCAGCCTCAAACAGACACTCAGAACAGCCTCAAACAGAAGCAGACAACACAATTAAAAAACACAGCAATACTGCACCCTAATGGCAGCACTGGTACTGCAGGACTGAAAACTGTCCAGATTTACAGTTCCTTCTTTCTCCATGAAATTTTTAATTTAGACAAATCAAGTCACGTCACCTTTTTACAATACAGATTGCTTCAAAGCAGTCTTAGATGGATAACAGAAAAATTATGCAACAAGGTTATTTTTAGCTGTACAGCAGCTCTAGAAGAAAATAATGTCACTGTCCAGTGTTAGTAAGTTAATTGCTAATTCATTTACATTGTAAAATGCATTAGTTATTAATTTAGTTAATTTATCTATACTGGAAACAACACAGAAATACTAAGAAAACTTTTTCTTTTTCCTTTTTTTTTTTTTTTGCAGTGTGAATGCACACAGATTCACGAGAAAACTTAAATTTAACGAATATTTTCCATGTGTTTAAAAAAGAAAAACTGAAATATCACATGGTCCTAAGTATTCAGACCCTTTGCTCAGTATTTAGTAGAAGCACCCTTTTGATCTAATACAGCCATGAGTCTTTTTGGGAAAGATGCAACAAGTTTTTCACACCTGGATTTGGGGATCCTCTGTCATTCCTCGTTGCAGATCCTCTCCAGTTCTGTCAGGTTGGATGGTAAACGTTGGTGGACAGCCATTTTTAGGTCTCTCCAGAGATGCTCAATTGGGTTTAAGTCAGGGCTCTGGCTGGGCCATTCATGAACAGTCACGGAGTTGTTGTGAAGCCACTCCTCTGTTATTTTAGCTGTGTGCTTAGGGTCATTGTCTTGTTGGAAGGTAAACCTTCGGCCCTTCTGAGGTCCTGAGCACTCTGGAGAAGGTCTTCATCCAGGATATCCCTGTACTTGGCCGCATTCATCTTTCCCTTGATTGCAACCAGTCGTCCTGTCCCTGCAGCTGAAAAACACCCCCACAGCATGATGCTGCCACCACCATGCTTCACTGTTGGGACTGTATTGGACAGGTGATGAGCAGTGCCTGGTGTTCTCCACACATACCGCTTAGAATTAATGCCAAAAAGTTCTATCTTGGTCTCATCAGACCAGAGAATCTTATTTCTCACCATCTTGGCAAACTCCATGCGGGCTTTCATGTGTCTTGCACTGAGGAGAGGCTTCCGTCGGGCCACTCTGCCATAAAGCCCCGACTGGTGGAGGGCTGCAGTGATGGTTGACTTTCTACAACTTTCTCCCATCTCCCGACTGCATCTCTGGAGTTCAGCCACAGTGATCTTTGGGTTCTTCTTTATCTCTCTCACCAAGGCTCTTCTCCCCCGATAGCTCAGTTTGGCTGGACGGGCAGCTCTAGGAAGGGTTCTGGTCATCCCAAACGTCTTCCATTTAAGGATTATGGAGGCCACTGTGCTCTTAGGAACCTTAAGTGCAGCAGAATTTTTTTGTAACCTTGGCCAGATCTGTGCCTTGCCACAATTCTGTCTCTGAGCTCTTCAGGCAGTTCCTTTGACTTCATGATTCTCATTTGCTCTGACATGCACTGTGAGCTGTAAGGTCTTATATAGACAGGTGTGTGGCTTTCCTAATCAAGTCCAATCAGTATAATCAAACACAGCTGGACTCAAATGAAGGTGTAGAACCATCTCAAGGATGATCAGAAGAAATGGACAGCACCTGAGTTAAATATATGAGTGTCACAGCAAAGGGTCTGAATACTTAGGACCATGTGATATTTCAGTTTTTCTTTTTTAATAAATCTGCAAAAATGTCAACAATTCTGTGTTTTTCTGTCAATATGGGGTGCTGTGTGTACATTAATGAGGAAAAAAATGAACTTAAATGATTTTAGCAAATGGCTGCAATATAACAAAGAGTGAAAAATTTAAGGGGGTCTGAATACTTTCTGTACCCACTGTATGTGTGTGTGGGGGGATGGGTGTGTCTATTTTGCACTCTTGACATTTTAGTGTGCCCCCCCTTTAGTGCTGTGTTAAAACTCACTTAAAACAGTGGCTTTTAGAAAACCAGACATGTATTCATTTTTAACTGTCACACATTTATTACCCATACACATTCATTGTTAAATTGAATGCAGTATAGAGGTGGATGAACAATGTTTTTTCCATTATGTATTTTTCATTTTGTTTTTTGTTTTGTCAATGTATATGTCACTATTATGTGTATCTTTACATTTATAGTGAATGAATGTTGTATGATTGTTGGCGGTTTTATGTTAGTTTTGTGTTACCTGCCTAGGGACTGCAGATGAAAAGTAGTTGTTTTTACTAATTCTGGCATATTTACGTGGTGTATTTTTGTAACGGAAACGCTGAGGCTGAGTTAGAATCGATGTGTGGTTGTTTATTGTAGACAATAGCAATAAACAGATTCAGAAGAACAGGCAGAGGGTAAAAGAGCAGTCCAATCTGTCGACGTACAAAGGGGTAGTCCAAGAAGCAATAGTGAGAAGGCAGGCAATGGGTCTAAACCAAAACATCAGTCTGATAGGGCAACCAAAGTGAAAGGGATAATCCAGGTAATCGGCAAACAGAGAGGCAGGTAGAATCATACACAGGTAATCAGACAGAATAAACAGGAAAAATAATGCTTGGTAAGGCAGGTAAACTGGCAATACTTCGCAATGAGGTATAGCATGGTCTCTGGTTAAAAGGCCAACAAACAGGAAGTGACTGAAGAGGAAGCAGAGGGAGTGGAACATGGTCAGTGTTACAAACTCTTTTTTAAATTATCTAGGTTAAACAAGGGTGCAACATTAAAACACTGAACGTGCACTGGAAAACAATTACACAGCATTAAATCAGCAACGTGTTTGTTTATTATCGTGAAACCAATACCAATTGATCCAAAATATATTTACATAAATTTACAAATTATATACATCCAAAAATAATTCACAAAAAAAAAAAAAAAAAAAAAAAATGGGGAAAAGATGAAAGAACAAGACCGTGCCAAATCAAGGAAAGAAACAAAATATAACCAATCTTACTAAGCAGAAAACAAAACTTCTAACCTAACTCAACCATCAATATTCACAAAAAAAACCCTACATTAAACAGAAAGAAAAATCTTCAGCGTCAAAGACGCCCTAAATACTCTACACTTACTAAAAACAAAAATACACAAAGTGGCACGTGTCGCTAAACTAGTGTTCTAAACAAAAATTGATAACTCAGTGCTGCACATGTATATCACGTGATATCTTACCTGTTCTTTATCTCTTCCCCCGTTTAGTAATATTTTTATCAATCAGATAACAGAGAACGGCGAGAAAACACCAGAGAGAAAAAGACCGAGTTGCGGTTAACACTGTTTATCAAAGAACACAGACTTTACCAACAAACTTAAACGAAAGATGGTACAGGGCAACAAACACGCAAGTCAGAGGCCAAACAACAAAGCAATGCCGCGTGCCAGAGAGCTCCCGCTTCTTGCACAGGTGCGCTCTTTAATCATCCACTAGGACGCCCTCATTGGTGAAGCCGCGCGTTGTCGTCACACGTCACGATGATTGACAAAATATTTTTCCATTCAGGTACCTGCATCACCCTGCTGAAACGAAAGTAAAAACAAAGAGAAAAAGAAAACAAAACACTCAGGCTGCGTCCGAAATCGCATACTACATGAGTAGGTACTACATTTGAATTTGAACGTACTTCCCGACCGTTAAAACAGTACGTTCTATATAGTATGAATATAGGTAGTATGAATGGAATTCGGACGTACTACATCCGCCATGTTAATGTTGTCACGTGTCATGCGTCGTCACAACAGCGCGAACATTTAAAGGGCCTGCTCTACTCCGCTTTCATCAGCAATGTTTTTTATTAATGCTTGCCGCTTCCATCAGTGTTTTTTAACGTATTTAGCTATGAAATTTTACCTCAGAATACAAATACATCTGTTAATATCACGACAGAGGCTGATTTGAAGCAACGAAATTAAATAATTTATTGTTAAAAATGAATGCATATAAAAATACACGAGAAATAAAAGACATGAATCAATAAACAAACTTGAATACATTATATATAAATAAATAATGTGTAGACAGAGAGGGCGAGAGAAATACACAACACATATTATATACAAATAAATACAATGATAATCAGAGGTGGGTAGAGTATCCAAAAACTGTACTCAAGTACAAGTACAAGTACTTATAGAAATATTTACTCAAAGTAAAAGTGAAAGTAATAATCCTAATAGTTACTTGAGTAAGAGTAAAAAAGTATCCAATAAAAATCTTACTCAAGTAGCTCGTTACTAGTTACTTTTATTATATAGGCTATATATATATATATATATATATATATATATATATATATATATATATATATATATATATATATATATATATATATATATATATATATACATACACACACACAATAGCATGTTATTATTTAATGTTTATTATTTAAATATTTAATTTATTATCATAATTAGATATCTTTGCAACAAACAAACATAGAAGAGACAAGCATTATTTCTAACATCTGTAACCCGAATGTATCGTTACTATATTAATAACGTATACAGCTAACGTTACATTTTAAAGAAGAGAGCTCTTTACATGTGCTCGCGCTCATATCTGAACTTGACACAAACAATGATCAAATACACATTGAAGGATCTTCTTCGGTCTGTTCTCCAAAATGTAATCAAGTATATTTCAGCAGGCGCGTGTAAACTGCTTAACTGTGTCAACGCAAAGCGTTCATTTTCAAGACGAACAGGTCGCTGGCGCCACCATTGCGCAATAGTATATGTATAAATTAAGATATATGCCCATAAAAACGGTAAAGAAATACTACATACTTTTGTTATAGTGACGTAATAATCTGTTTGGTTGTAAAATGTCGGCTATTGGCTGTATCATGAAGTAAAATCAAATGAAATCGATAGGCCTACCTGTGGAATTGTTCACAGACAGCATACGCAGCTCAACTAATAAAGGTCTTCATCGCTGGCAAACAATTGGATGCATTTGCAGATTTGCTTTTAATTGACTGTAGGTCCACTGCCACTTCATCCAACGCTCCGAGTGAGAAACCGCTTCAAACGATTCAGCGCGTGCAGGAACTGAACAAATCATTCAAACTGATTCGCGAATCAATTTAGACAGCTTTACTAACTTGTTTGATCAAGTCTTTGAACAGAATCGACTCAAAAGAGTGATTCATTTGTGAATGGGGCATCGTTCATGAAAAAAGAGACAGTGCGCATGGAATAAATACGCATTTCTTAACATTTACAGTATTGAATTAAAATAAAGTAACGAGAGGAACGTTGCCCATTGTAGCGAAGTAAAAGTACAGATTTTTCATTACAAATGTACTCAAGTTAAAGTAAAAGTACCCACATTTTAATCTACTCTAAAAAGTACAAATTTTCCAAAAAACTACTCAAGTACATGTAACGAAGTAAATGTACTTCGTTATACCCACCTCTGATGAATATACATATTCTAAAAAAAAACTACAAACTGTGAGCCCTATAAACTACTGCCGCCTGAATGTTGCTGTCCGTTAAGTTTTCTAATCTCATAACAAGTGAATGTATTAATACATTGAATGTAATTCAATTGTTATCTCGACCTGTTCGTTAGCTTGATGTGCTGTCAGTAATGATGAGTAAACATCTTTTTACAGCCAACTCTTAATCTTCTCATTACATTGTTTAAACTTTCAATAAGTCAGCCGTTTACTTACATTATGTTAAACAAGTGCAATTTAATCACAGTAAACACCGTTTTTCCCTGAGGTACTTAAAGACTTGAATGAGCTGCATATCGCCGCTTTCCGCCATTTTTGAATATGAAGAATCCTCTCCTGTGGCATCACGGGATAGCGCAGCGTCCATCGAATGCCTACTACAGAATTCGGGCGGAAGCAGTAGGTCATCCGGGTACTTCTCGCCTACTGTTTTTCGAATACTATGCCTGCGTCTCAATGTGCATACTATCCATCCTAAATAGTATGTGACATTAGTAATATTCAATACTATATAGGGCGGATAGGGTGGATAGTATGCACATTGGGATGCACGGTATGAATTCGGACATACTACTCGCCTTGCATACTGTTTTTCGCATACTATATAGTAGGGAAGTATGCGATTTCGGACGCAGCCACACAAAATACCATTCCCAAAAACAGACATGGGACGTAACAGTCAGTATTCTGGTGACGGCTCCCTCTGCTGGCCTGGCGTTACAATTTTATACAACAATGGTCATGAATATGCATGGTCCCTATCAAATAAACCAATAATAAAAAAAAAAAAATTAATTAGTTTCGTAAATCTGTTTTGAAGTTGATTTTCAAATAAAGGTTTCAGTCAGTGATATCAGATTGTTATCAGAATATTTTTATTGTTCTTACCCTGAAACTACATGAAACAAGAGTATATTTCCCAGTATTTAAAACTTGCAATGGTTTTAGTTTTGCTTGCCTTGAAAAGTAGCCCAAATGGAAACAGCTGCACATTTGCTATACAAGGAAGCCTTTATGTATTAATACACTATTATTACAAAAAGCTACACAGTGTATGTTCTAGCTAAACTGCTCCCAAACGTAAGATTGTTGCCTAGCATATAATGAATATGTACCCCTTAAAATACTCAGTATAATATATATATATATATACAGTATAAATAATTTGTTAATGTTCCCGGTCGTTACCCCTTTATTCCCCAAACTTTACATATTGTTCCCTTATACCTACACACACATACTCTATAGATCCACTATAATTACTGAAATTAGGCTGTAAATTCATTTTACTCACGCAGTACTTTACAGGCTGTAATCTAAAGTGTTACATTTATTCTGACATGTTATTTCACTGACAGAAGTTCAGCTGTAGTATTATAATGAAGAGAAAATTAATGAAGAGAAAATTAATGAAGAGAAAATAAGAGACTCTATAACATCTCACTGTTACTGATTCATCATGAGCTCAAAGCATTATGGGTAGAATCTCTCTACAGTCTGTTCTGATTCATCAACACAGTTTCACTGATCCAGAACCAACAGCAAACCCAGGATAGAGCGGTTGAGTGAATGTGGTCTGGACTGTGTGGATGAGGCTCATTGTGTCTCCAGAGACGCTGTAGAAGGACAGAGTTCCTGCACTGTGATCCACATACACTCCTATTCTCCTGCTGGTGGGCTTTACTGGGAGTTTAGACTCTATGTTATTGCGTCTGATTGAGTAACTTGAGGAAGAGCAGAGCAAACTCCAGGACTGATTATTATATCCAAACCCACACTCATAACCCGATCCCTTCCTGCTGATGCTCTTATATGACACTGATATACGCACATGTTCACCACTCCACTCAATCTCCCAGTAACAGCGTCCACACACACTCTCTCTACACAACACCTGAAGATATCCTTCAAATCTGTCTGGATGATCAGGATACAGCTGAAACTCTGGAAAAGTGTCAGTAATCACTCTGTTCCTCTCAGACAGAAGCAGGTATTTATTCACTGTGTTCGAATCCAGAGTGAACTGATGGGAATCTGATGAAGATAAAACACATCAGAATCAGGAATTATCAATCTTTCTGATATCCTGTGCAAATCATCATTATCATCATCCAACATTTTCTAAATGCATTCCCTAAGTATTAATGTTGGTTATTATTCTGTGTTTATTATAATTTAAAAGTCTGTTGTTGTTGTTGTTATTATATTTACACCATTCAAATGTTTGAGGTCAGTTAAAAGAATCTGATACTTTAATTCAGCAAGCATCTATGTATTAAGTTGATTCTTCAATGAGTGTAACTAGATGAAAAAACTAGAAAATTGTTTGTAGACAAACTTTAAGTTGGCTTAAAAACACCTAGCCAGAACGTTTGAAACAGTTTTAAAAGCTTGAATTTTGAAAGTTTTCAGTTTGAAATAGTTTGTTTTAAATAGATAGACAGATAGATAGATAGATAGATAGATAGATAGATACGTAGATGCTAGAATTTTCTGGATGGTTGGTAGGGTACTCAGGAGACTGCTAGTTTGTTGTTATGCAATTGCTAGGATACTCCGAGTGGTTCCTAAGGTGTTAATATGCAGTTGCTAGGGCATTCTGGGTGGTTGCTAAGCTGTTGCTTTGTGGTTGCTATGCGGTTGCTAGGGTGTTGGTGTGTGTTTGCTAGTACATACCATCACAGTGCTAGCATGTTTTAAAGGGGTCATATCATGAATATCAATCTTCCTATGTTTAATTGCTATAATCAGATCCCGGTGCATCTACCAAACTAGAAAAAGTGAAAATGGATAACTCAGTAACCGTTACTTGAGCGAGCTCTTAACACATTATAGTCCTTCACATCTATTGCCATCTCAAAACTCTGGCCAGTTGATAATGCCTAGAAAATCAAAATCAACCACAGACAGTAGATCCTTTTCCTTTTTAGCACCTAAACTTTGGAACAGTCTTCCTAGCATTGTTCGGGAAACAGACACACTGTGTCAGTTTAAATCTAAATCTAGACTAAAAACACATCTCTTTAACTTGGCTTACACATAACACATAATCTTATATAATTTAAACCATGTAAATTGGTTTGATGTAATAGGTAACACCTGATGTACTCGCTACATCATAAGAAGAATGGCGTCTACGCTAATATTTGTTACGATTGGATTCCCTGCACCAGATCTCTTGGGCCGCCAGAGGGAGCCCTCACCCGAGTACTAGTTTCATTCGGACTACATTTCCCATCCACCCACATACCTGGGACTGATCATGCCTGCACCTGCCGCCAATCTCCTCATTATCGCACACTATATAACACGCACACACACACAGTTCCTTGCGAAGTCTTGATCAGCCATGGTTATCATTTCTGAGCATTTATTCCTGATTGTTTGCCTGTTGTTGATTGGACTGTTATTCTGGACTGTGATTCTTGCTACCTGCCTACTAACCTGCCTGTTACTGTTTATCCCTGTCTGCTGCCTGCCATGACCCTCTGCCTGTTTCACTGGTTTATGATTGCTGTACTGCCCTTGTTGTTGTATAAACTGCAAATGGATCAATACTCTTCTGAAAAGTTACACTCTGCAAGTATATGAAAAAATTAGCCCTTAGATTTCACTCCCCTTGTAATGTAGGAAGAGGATCTTATAATATTACCGCCCCTTAATCTGCATGTTGGTGTACCAGTAACTGGTCCTGGAGTGTTTCTTACTGTATTCACGGAAACCAGAGCCATGTCGTTATTTTTATTTTTAACCCGAAAACAATTGCAGTCTGTTTAATTAATAAACGCATCTTCATTCATGTTGAGTCTCTCAAACAGTGTGTAGCTTTAGCCACGTTAGCCGTGCAGCACGCTATCAAACTCATTCAGAATCTAATGTTAGCAAACATCCACAAAATAGAGAGCATGAGCTCATTTGCATTTGGATTTATACAGAAGAGTTTTCAGTTTGTTGTTTTTCTTGAAACTTTTTTACTACTGTGATTTTTACCTCTAAATCTTGGATGAATGTTTTTAATTGGCTTTCAGTAAAAAATAATCATATATATCCTTTAGTATTATAAGATATCCTGTTTTTGAAGAATATGTCCCAATATCCCCAGTTCAAAATAACTTGCATTTCTATTTTTCGTTTTATATTTCTATTTCAATCTTTCCGTTCTTTGAAAATTCTGGATAAAAACACCTCCAGACATTCCTCATTTTTATTTTACATTTTAAAATATATTGAAATAGAAAATAGTTATTTAAAATCATGGGGATATTTCACAATATTACAGTTTTTTTTTTAATCAAATAAATGCAGTTAATGTTCAATATATCAGCAGTTTACCAGATATCCTGTGAAAATCATCATTTACATGATCAATTTCTGTCATGTTTTCTTTCTCCTTCTACAGGAAGAACATGAACACACTCAGTGAGTTTCTCTGCTTGTTTTCTTAGTGACTTACATTGTAGGAAGTCGTTCCTGGTTCTGGGAACAATGTTGGTGAAAGTGACTGTGGAAATCAACAGACATGAAGAGTGTGATTATCATGTCAAGAGAAAATTATCCCTGCATCCGTTCCTAAGACATTTCTAATATGATCTTCTACATGATATGAGATGATGGAGGATCATTTCTGAGAGCAGATGAATCTCCAGGACTTTACCTCTGTCAGAGATCTTCTTCAGCTCCTCTTTGCAGAAATCCTCCAGTTTGTCTCTCAGCTGACGGACAGATTCTCTCACAACATCAAAAGAGGAGAGAGAACTGAAGGGATCGTCATTTACGTCTGTAGATTCAGGAGGAGCTGAGAGAGACTGGAAACTCTACAGAAAACAGAAATCAAAGCTCATCACCTCCACACTTCAGCCAATAACCTGCACTACTGTCAGATTTGAGCAGCTCTTGTCGATCTTTAGTAACTCTCCTCAATCCAGCACTTTCACAGCATCAGCTTCATTCTTCTCATGTTCATTATATCATGTTAGAGCTGTAAGATCAAACGTTTGACACTTACACTATATGTGAACTTTCTAGGAAAACACTTGATGATCAAACATCTGACAATAACATAAATGTAACAGATCAAGAGCATCAATGGAGTCACATGACAGGGTTGAGTAGATTTGATCAGGAAAAGCAGCTCAAAATCAATGAGTAGATTGATCATTATTTATAACTTTTGAGCGGCTCTGAAATTCACAAGGACTCTTAGGACACGATCCCAAGGTCAGGTTTTGTGGTTTAAATACACTGAAGCATTGCTAATATACAGCCTCACTTCCTGTTTGAGGACTTCACTGTCAAATTCATTAATGTGTTACTGAAAATTATTATAAAAGGTAGGATACCATCAAGTTAATGGATTTCACATTGTTGTAAAATTGTTTAAATATTAGTAAAGTTTTCATCTGTTGATGTCTGTAATCTCAATATATCTTTCAGGAAAAATTTTTTTGTAAATGTTTTTTGTTTTCTGTAATGCATTTGTAAGTGTGTCTCTCTCAAAAGAAGAAGATCAGATGAGAGTCTGACTGATGATTATATAATAACCGAACACACAGATCAACACTTCAGTCAGCGGCTCATTCTGCTCTCATGAAATGTTTCTCTGTGAGTCTCTTGCTCAAGTCCACTATGATCCTGTTCTTCTAGATCTCTGTTACCTGCAGGAAATGGATGTGATCCTGTGTGTGTGAAAGCTGCTCCAGCTCAGCGTCTCTCCTCCTCAGATCATTGATCTCCTGCTCCAGTCGCTCCAGTCGTCCTTCAGCTCGACTCACTGCAGTCTTTTCCTGATCTCTGATCCGCTGTGTGACCTCAGAGCGGCTTCTCTCAATGGAGCGGATGAGCTCAGTGAAGATCCTCTCACTGTCCTCCACTGCTGTCTGTGCAGAGCGCTGTTAGGACACACATCACAATCACACAGTGGCTTCAGTGAGTCTGACTGAGACTTCTCAAACTTCTCTTCTTCTCCAGACTCACCTTATGAGACTCCACAGCCTCTCTCAGCTGCTGAAGATCTTTCTCTCTCTGCTGGATCCTCTGCTGGAACAACCTCTGCGTCTCCTTCAGCTGGTGCTAAAGGACAAACCAATGACAGGAGAAACATCACATAAATCTGGCTCTGCATCAGCCAACCAGGGCTCTTAGGTCAACAAATCAGCTTTTGCTGGAAGTCCCAAGGTTACGATACAAACACTGGGGTGACCGCCCTTTTTCTGTTGCTGGGCCCAGACTCTGGAATAAGCTTCCCGCAGATATGAGCGCTATCACTGACCTGGGCCTTTTTAAAGCTAAGCTCAAAACTTATTTATTTAGACTAGCTTTTAATATCTAGCAGTTTTTGTGGCATTTTTGTGTATTTTATGTATTTTCTTGTTGGTTTTTAATTTTTGTTTACATTGTATTGTTTTTATTGGAAAGCACTTTGGTTCACCTCGAGTGTTGTAAAGGGCTGTATAAATAAATGTTGATTGATTGATTAATAAATCATCAAGTAAACAGATATGAATCCAGTATCAGTGAAGTGCTGAGATTGAGGGTTAAAGATCTTTCATGATAAGGTTATAGGTTCAGTCATGAGTGTCAGCATTATTTCATCAATGTCTAGTTTTATAGGGATAGTTCATCCAGAAATTCTTTCATTGTTTACTCATCCTCATGTCTTTACAAACTTGCATGATTTTCTATTGCAGAACACAAATGAAGATATTCATTTTTCAAAGATATTCTCCTGTTTCTAGACCTGTTTTGAAATCAAATATGGACACATAAATAACATCATACTTCACTGACTCATGCATGTCACGTGACTAAACATGCCACCATATTATTTATGGCTTCTGCAGCATTCCAGTTCATTTTTTTATGCCCTTCCCTCGCTAACTTCCCTCAGTCTCCTTGACCCAGATGTACGTCATTGCTTACAATGTACAAATGGCCACTACTGGCAGGACCTTTGCAATGGGCTGAATTGGAACGTCCTTGATCTCTTGGAATCCGCTATGCAGTTGATTTATTTATTTTTCCCACAGGAAATTGTTTAATGCAGCATTCTATATTTATATAGGTGTGTTTGAGCGTTTTAAATATTTAAATAATAATAATAATATAGAGTTGTTTGTGGTGGGGTAACTTAAATGTGATATGCAGTGACGTCACAATCGTGTTGCATTGTGGTATATGGAGCTGCCTGAAGTGTACATATGATTCTGACAGTAAGAGTTCAGACACACCAGACAGGACTTGACAGCTTTGTGTTTTCTTCCAGTACAGACGTCACACTGCACATCTCCAGCTCCAGCGTAACAGTCAGCAGGAAGTTTAATCTTCTTCAGTTTCTCCACCATTTCAGCCAGAATGGTGTTTTTAGCTAAAGCAGGTCTTGGACTGAAGGTCTGTCTGCACTGAGGACAGCTGTAGACTCTCTTCTGATCCTCCTGATCCCAGCAGCCTGTAATACAGATCTTACAGTAACTGTGTCCACAGGGAATGGCCACTGGATCCTTCAGGAGATCCAGACACACTGAACACATGAACTCATTCTGATCCACTGAAATTCTGGCTTCTGCCATTTTACAGCATGAAGAGAGAGACACAAACACACACCAGCTCAAATACACTTCAGTTTCTCTTTCCCTGAACTCATGTGATTCCAGTTTCCTGCTTCTTTTTTAGTGACGTGTGCAAAACAGGTTTCTCTGCACGTCTAAAGGTCACAGATAATAAAACCTCCACTAGATGTCAGCCTCAAACAGAAGAAGAAAACACAGTTAAAAAACACAGCAATACTGCATCCTAATGGCAGCACTGGTACTGCAGGACTGAAAACTGTATCCAGATTTACAGTTCCTTCATTCTCCATGAAAGTTTTAATTTAGGCAAATCAAGTCAAGACACCGTGTGTGTGTGTGTGTATATATATATATATATATATATATATATATATATATATATATATATATATATATATATATATATGTTTCAAAACAGCCTTAAATGACAGATTATGCAACAAGGTTATTTTCAGTTGTACAGCAGCTCTAGAAGAAAATAATGTCACTGTCCAGCATTAAGTTCATTGTTAATTCATTAATTTAGTTCATTTATCTATACTGAAATCAAGACAAAAATACTAAGAAAAACTTTTTTTGTGTGTGTGAATGCACACATATTCACAAATTGAAAACTTAAACTGAACAGGAAGATTTTCCATGTGTTAAAAAAATAAAAAGGGTTAATTCTGCTCTGATCATCATTTGTGCTTCGACTGAGAGGACTAAAGTGTTTCTCTAATATTATTTCTTGGGATTCAAAGACTCAGAAGAGCCACAGAGTGGAGTAACTGAGTCAGTAACCATTTTGACAGTTTACTATCCGCTTGTTAAGTCGTGACGTAAGGAACGCCGTTCCTCGACTCGTCTCACTGAGAATGCCATCGACGGTCGTTTATGAGCGCCATTTATTCATATTAAACATCAACCATTTTAAAGTTAAACATTTTAAATACTTACAGTCTACACAACAGTCTCCGTGCTCACAGCATCACAGACTTTAATATTTTAACGATTTATAAAAGATAAATCACTGTCTGGCCATCTGGAATTTTGGTATGGAGATAAAGGTTACTATTATAATTTTTTGTAGTATTACACCACATCGTGTGTGTATATTAGAACCATTTGTTGTTTTCTTGTGGTATGACATAAATCGTTTGGACCCGGAAGCGCTGCCTTGTGACGTCAGACTTAACAACTGTATAAAACATCTCTGGTTATGACTGTAACCATAGTTCCCTGAGAAGAAAAAGGAGACACTGCATCAATGACACTTTGGGAACGCCTCTGCATGACTGCGTCTGAAGCACGTGTGTCAACTAATCCAATGACGAGACGGAACGTCACGGGCCAGTAACATCATGACCAAGAAAGCTTAAAAACACATCCAGAGTGATAGCCGTTAGCTTCAATTAGCCAAAGCAAGTCGATCACAGCGATGAAGGAAGTATGGCAAGGTGACACAGCGTCTCGTTCCCTTCTCAGGGAATGACCAAATTCTGTCTTGAAACTCTGACGATGCAGGCTGATGGGTCTTTAACTCATTTGGTAGTGATCTCATCATTATCTACACAACACAGCTGACTGGTTGCTGTTGCATTAGCTGCCAATGAGCTTGCGGCTCAAACATTCAAATATTTGGCATTGTTTGCTGTTAGCAGTCTGCAGCGCGTGAACCCTCCTCCTCCCCAGCTCCACCTGTGTAGATCTGCCACAGGGTTTAATTCATGTATGTTACATGTGCAGCAGCATCAGCATGTCTCACATGCTGCACGTAGGGCAGTCGTGGCCTAATGGATAGAGAGTCGGACTTGTAACCCAAAGGTCATGGGTTCGAGTCTCAGGTCCGGCAGAGATTGTCGGTGAGGGGAGTGAATGTCCAGCGCTCTCCCCATCCTCAATACCACGACTGAGGTGAGACCCTTGAGCAAGGCACCGTACCCCCAACTGCTCCCCAGGCACCGCAGCAATGGCTGCCCACTGCTCCGGGTGTGTGTTCACTGCTGTTTGTGTGCACTTGGATGGGTTAAATGCAGAGCACAAATTCCGAGTATGGGTCACCATACTTGGCCACATGTCACTTCACTTCACTTCACTTCACTCACAGCAGTGTCTGTGAATGTACTGGCATTAGCAAGTCACGGTACTTGCTCTGCAGCAGCAGCATAGCAGATCTATTCCACCAATACCAAATATATTAACATCCTCAGATCCATTACTATGCCAATCTCAGTTATCATACCAATATTCCAAGAGTTATCATGACAGAACTCCTAAATATTTAATATTATTAATTTTCCAATTTATATTTCCACAGTTATATTTATTACGTATGTTCCAGTGGGGTGAATAATTAAAAAAGAGGGTCTGAGTTTTGCCTAAATTTTATCTGTATCCTGAGTACCACCTAAAATGTTCAAGCCATGAAATAAGTCTGGAGTCTGGGTCGGAGATTGTCATAAGAATATCATCCGCAAATATACATATTTTGAGTTCATTTTCTCTAAATTGGATACCTGGTATTTCTACATATTCTCTAATTGCTTGGGCAAGTGGCTCTATGAATAGTGGAAAAAATGTGTGACTTAAGGGGCATCCCTGGCCAAATGTAATTGAACTAGAAACATTACCATTTATTTCAACCTGGGCCTGTCGGTGAATGATATAGTGGCTTAAAGGGGTGATTCACTGGCTTTTTTCTAGGCTTGATTGTGTTTATTGGGCCCAGTTTAACATGTGTTAAGTGTAACCCGTGTAATCCAGTCTACTAGTAAAGGAGTTAAAAATATGTTAGAAGATGAAAAAATTAAGAAAAGCAAAGAAGAGAGAAAAACTAGTGATGGGGAGTCGACTCTAAAAGAGTCGATTCCTCGACTCTGAATAGCCCCAGAGTCGGGGTCGACTCCAGCACAGGAATCGACTCTCGGCGTCGACTCTGTTGCTGTGTCTGGAATCGCTCACTTGTTTACTGGTTCTTAAATCCATAGCCTACATAATGCATGGCAGTGAAGTGCATAATGTCTATGGTTAAGTGCACTAAGCAAGGAGTGAACGAAATGAAGCAAGGAATTCGGACACTGACGAATTGCGTCAGAGAGCTGTCGCAGAAACTTATACATTTATGCCTTTAAGTAGCTTACTTTAGAAATCGATAACAGTCATAGAGACTTTAGTTTGTAAGTCAGCTTTAGTATCATGGTATATTATTGCAATAAATATAGATTTGATTTTCCATAGTTAACCGTGTTCATTAAACTAACCATACATAAAAATAATAAAACACTCACATCAACAATAAACACATTAATAAGTGTACATTATTGTATGCATTTTTATGTATTGTATTAATTTTAGTATCTTAACTCTTGTGTCCAAGCACTTTTAAGACAAATGATCATGTTTGTTTAGCGCCATCCCCGGACAATTATAATGAGATGAATTCATTAAAGAATCCCTGCTTTCTCGTTTATTTAATTCTGACATAATATTCGACCACAGATGTTTTTCGTGACTTTCCTCTCTGTAAAATTAGGTATCGGCAATTAGCAACATTGATAGGCTATTCAAGTCATCTCTAAATTGGACTCATTTAGACAGTCTCGCTAAACACGTATTGTTTTAATGAGGGGATTTTAAGGCTTTGCTTCGGTGAAAAATAAATTAAGTGTGTAAGGACTGCCATCTTGGCTTATTTATGACCCTGTTTTGATGTACAGTAAATGAAGTACATATTTTGATACTACAGTACTAGAGTGGGAGTTGGAGTCGACTCCAAAAAACCTGGAATCAAACACCCCTAAGAAAAATGAGTGTTTTAGAAGGAAAAGTGTTTTGTCCAATCATTGATCGTGCTGCAGTGACAGACACTCCAAAGAGCCAATGAAAGCAGCACTTTCAGAAGTCCCGCCCACAGGCTGCGCCGGTGTTACGAGATTTTCAGTTTCTGAGATTTTCGGTTTCCGAAGGCGGAGCATACATTTTTCTTTTTTGAATTTTCTGTGTGAACGCACTACTCACACTATTTATACTTAAACGTCATAGAACAGTGCATAAGTACGCAAATTGGGACGCACCTTATATTCTCAGCGTCGCGGCTGACTTACGCCTAAACTACAGTTGTTTACTTCTGATTACTTTACAATAAGTTCAGCTCCTCATGCTCTTCCTTTGTACCCTGCGATGTAACAGCTGATAGGCCTATATAAATGTGTCTGTAGACATAACCTACTGACTACTGGTGTGATTATACATGTGTTAGCTTACCTGTTCAGACTAACATTCTCTGGTTTCCGGTTGATGACGAATTCTGAAAATATTTCTGAAACTATATTGTCTTTTCATGGTTTCCATTTAAGATACACTGACACCACAAGGTTTAATTTTTCAATTGCACAATAAAACAAAGCATCCCAGAACACCTGAATGAGTTGAAGTAGATTATACTGATTTCATATAACAAATAAATGGGAAAATAAATAAATAACATTGTTTAAAAATATGCAGCTGCCATTTCAACGATGTTGCTATGTTCTTTTGTTACCTCACCGTATGAAGATTTAAAACTGGGTCATCCCTCTGGAAATGAAAGAAATAATGTCCAAAATCAGTGGCCTAATAAAGATTTTTACAACCTTTTGTTATTCTCTGCCACCTGTTCTTTTGACCATGTGTCACTTGTCTACCTGGATATACAGTTATGATCACTGATATAATTGGACAATTTATTTTGATACACAAACATTCATTATTTGGCATATATTCAGGTTGATCAGGAAACTTTTTCCCAGTCATCTCAATGGCAAAAAGTGTCCCAGTCAACCTGAATTCACTGATCATTAATGTTCATAAACATGCATGTTCTTCATGGGGTTATAATTAGGGGCACATTTGGCCTCATGAAATTTAAAATAAATAAAGATGGGAATATGGTCTTGATTTGCTTTTGATGCTTTGTATAATGTGTGATGGAGTGAACATATGATATTATGCGAGACATTTAATGACATTTTTTTTTTGTACAAAAAGATGGGCATAGACTTGCCAACAACAAACTTTAGCTACTGTAGCAGTCCCTTAATATATGGAAATATGACACATAAGAAAGCTATTCTCAGATTAAAAAAAAAAAAAATATGTAGCCTTAAAGATTTTGACATTTTTACCACTCTTTGAATTTAAATGACTTTTTTATTTACTTTAATAGCAGCTCAGAATGTTTCTTGAGCAGCAAATCGTCATATTAGAATGATTTCTGAAGGATCATGTGACACTGAAGACTGGAGTAACAGGAATAAACAGCCATTTAAAATTTGATCAAATAAATGCAACCTTGGTGAGCCTAAACAAAAATAATTTTATTAATCCTTTTGAAGAGCAATAGGCCTACATCATATCAAAATGAACAAGAAAACAATACCAGAATAGATATAGGTCCTCAAAAACATTTATACAGGTTTATTTCAGTTGTGATGTACTTAATGATAACAACTAATGAAATACCGAGTTTTAAAACATCGCAAAGGAAGAGCACGAGAAGCTGAACTCATTGTAGACGATAGCTGAAGGAGTTCTGCTGTTACACGAAGTAGCTGTCATTCAGTTACAGACGACTGCACAAATCGTGCATAGGCTACTATGAAAACATTATGAACTGTTACCTAGAAGTAAACATCTGTAGTTTAGGCGTCAGTCAGCCGCAACGCTGAGAATAAAGTTAATAAAGATTAACTTTGAACTGAACGATTCTAAAGAATCAACTTTTGAACCGAATCAGTTGATTCATGGACTGAGATTATCAGAATCAATTAAGTGAATTTTGAGTATTTGATTCATTTAACTGAAAGGACTATTGAGTTTTGAGCATAGACTGTAAAAAAATATGGACGTAGTGTCCGTGACGTCACCCATAGAGTTCTGAACAGCATTTTTGAAGCGTAAATGAGGCCGCTGCCATCTTAGCTGCGCGTCACCGCACGTCACTCCCGGATAACTGAAAATGGGCAAAGAGGCGGGGAGGTGGTTTGAGCTGATGTGACTGGTTGCTGAAACTACGCCCGCCTAGCTTGACGTGACCATGTTAGCAGGCAAAGGAGCTATCTATCTATCTTAGATACGATCTAAAATATTAATGAAGATGAGTTTCATCATCAGAAAGTTCTAAAGGTTTACTGTCAATCTACGGTGTTTTTTTTTTTAAAGATATAGATGCTCCAACACGTGTTGGGTGTGCAAATAACAACATGGGAAATCAAATGGGACTTCATACCTTTATAATGAAATAGAGATCGCAAGATGAATCCAATCAGTGGCACTTGGGTAAAATACGAATGTCCATTGCAGTACTTTTTAAACAATACTTTTTTTTTAAATGAAATGAAATATTGATATATTATCCATTGTTTGCATCACATTTCTTCTGAATGATCTGCTCTCTGTCATCGTTCTTCAAGAAAGGATGCAATCTGAGCATCATTTATGTTGTAAAACTGTATACGATCGTATCTAACAAACAAATGAGCCCGTGTCCAAAGTATATTTTTTCAAAATAGTGCAGCAGTTTTAGTTATAATATCCGAGCAGTGCTGTCAGAGTTGTATATCCTCCTGGTATTGTCATTGTAGTAAATCTCACAAACAAAACTTTCAGCCAATGCCACTGTGAGGATGATGAAAGATTGCCAGAGGGAGAGGAGGAAGGCTTCGTCACCTGGCCTGCTGCTCCAAGAAAGTATCCTTTGCGAGAAAGAAAGCCTGCCAAAGCACTGACTTATAATGGGTTATGTCAGCCTACAATTATGTACAGAAGTCAGCTCAGTTAAATGTGGGTATGGTATTTACAGTTAAAGAATAGGTATGTATAGTTAGAATAGATCCTGTTAGAAATGGGTGTGGGTAATGAATGGTTACAGTAGTTGTTTAAATGTAGTATTCAGAGGGTGATAGTACAAAGAGTGGGTCTGAATAAAGTTAGAGTTAGAGATAAAGGGTTTCCAACCTTTTCAGTCCAGACACAGTTCCCGCATAGGTGCGGAGAAAAGGTAGCAGATATGTGCGTGGAACCTGCTGCCGACTGATGCCGTCAAATGGATATATAAGCCATTTGTTACCCTGGATTAAGACAGTGAATGTGTCCAGATAAATGACTGACTCCAATCTAGAACTCTAATAATGTATCCGTTAAGGACATTGGGACTCGTCAGGTGGTGCAAAATGTCGGGTCGACATTCAGATTTGTAGGGGAGAGTGTAAGATGGTAAAGAATATAGTGCATAATATGAGACCCCCCCCCAGGATAATCAGGATAATGTCTATATTGTTAAGTTTGTGGTGTCATTTAGACATGAATGCAGCGTAGGAAATGTTAAAGTTTATCTAATGGGTGATAGGCGCATGCGCATTTGTTGTAATATGTTGCCATGTGCGTGCGTGAGCATCGGAATCTCATGTGCTGTTCATGTTTTGTAATTTCAGTGTTAAGCACAGTAAAGAACCTTTATTCCAACACGCTCGGGATTTGGTGTTTTCACTCGAGTGGGTTACACCACGATCCAACAACGTGTGTTCTGTTTCTTCCGCATGCATGCACATCTACACAGACACACATCAGTCTCGAATATTATGCAGCAAGCCATATTTTATAATTGTATAAAATAATCGAGCACAAATACGGCTGAGATGCCAAATTCAGCGGCTGGAATTAGCTGAGGTAAAGTGACGGCTCACAGACAGCAGCGGAATCTACCTGTCACTCAAGTGACCACGCCCTTAATTATGCAGAACTTTAAGGCTTAATATAATTTAAAAGAATGAGTTAGAAAAAAAATTCACCCCCCTCAGAGTTGTCATGAAGGGCAAAATTAGCAGTATAGACCAAAACACAATTTGAACCAACTTGTAAACATGTTTTTTTCTGCTGTAAACTTGGCCAATTTAACATGGGACTCAATGAGATTCTGCTCTCTTTTGCAGCCTGTCCCTAGCGGCCAGTCAATGAATTGCAGTTTAAGTCACTTCCGTATTGGCTTCACGAGAGACTGGGGGAGGTTGCTGCTTGGTTTTGAGGGGAAAGAGTGATTTATCGAATTGAAAAAGTGAAAATTCAGAACTACATTCTGTACATTGATTCAAATTGACTGTTGGAATAACTTCTGAGTTATTGAGTGTGTAATATTTTGTTTTGAGAATATTCTTTACTTTTTTATTCAATTTTGTTGGGTTACAAACTCACTGAGACTGTTGAAGTTTTGTACAAAGTATATGAAAATTGATTCCAAACTGAGTTGAACTGTTTGGGCAGTTCAGTCCAAGTACCTAAAAATGTCAAAAAGAGGGTTGACTACAAATATTAATTGATAGTATTTGAGATTTACACACTTCAAACAAATTACAATTAAGAATATACCCTTAATTAATACAAAATCTCAATCAGCAAACAAGACTCTTGGTCTTTCACCTGCTGTGCTGCCTTCCTCTGATGCTTCCCAAACAATCAAACACTTCCCTTTTTAGACCCCAAACAATCAAACTAATCAAATTCATGCAGTTTTGCTGATAATGTGAACATATCATTTAGGATGTTTATGGGCTATTTTTAGTGCAAACAGGACTTATGTATTTATTGCAGTGTAAATACAATTATCTGACTCGGTGTGTCACAAAGTGTTTTTTAAAAAGGAAATGTGCAAATCTTACCATATTATTCAAGTTGTATCCTTCAAAAACAGTGATAATTTTCATAATTGTTTGAAGATCCTTCTCACGACATCAACACCTCCGTACAGCTGTGGTTGTACAGTAAGATATTATCATTGGACCTCTTCAAACTGGACAACAGACCGTTCGACCACCGAATCCAGCAGTGTCTGCCATAATACTGAAGTAAGTGTGTATCACGGATCATTGTTCTCGCTAAAATATTTTGTCAGAACGTCTGTGTTACAGGTAGATAAACACAGGGCAGGAACAAACAACATACACATCCCAGTAGGGATGAAAATCCTGGTAGGCGCGTCCTCGCGCCGTAGATGGAACAACCGGGAGGGGGGTGGGCGCCCTGGTGCCCTGCACCAGGTGTAGGGAGAGGAGCGGACTGGAGTGGAGGTCTCCAGGGCGGGTTCAAAAGCCATGGCGGGTCAGGGGCCGTGGGCGGCCGTGGCGGGTCAGGTGCAGCGGGGTGCCGTGGTGGGTCAGGTGCCGTAGCCGAATTGCAGACAAGCCCAGGTGGAGGTGAGGATCCGGCGGGACATGGCGATGCTGCAGGCTCTGCCGACTGAGGCGCAGGCGGGGCTCCAGAAGGCCGCAGAGGAGCCAGAGCAACAGACGACCAAAGGGGAGCAGGAGGGAGTGAGGAAGCCAACGGAGCGTGAGGGACGAAGGGACGAGGTGAAACCCGAGGAGTGCAGTCCTGATGAGAGGACAGGCCGACGAACGACCGATGCGGAACCGGGGGAAGGATGGAGCCTGGCGGAACTGGTGGACTGATGGGCCACGGTGGAGATGAGGGAGGTTGGAGCCAAGGGGGAGCAGATGGACCAACGGGCCGAGGTGGAGTCCTGGGTGAGGTGGCTTGAGGTGGAGGTGCAGTGTGGACACAAGTGGGAGGAGGCGGGAGAGGGAGGCAGGGAGGGAAAACAGTCTTAGGGCTGAAGAACAGCGGGGAAACACAAAGTTCATAGACTGTAGCAGGATCGGGCTTGTGACAGGCTGGAGCTGAGGGCTCGGCGGCGGCGGCTGGAGCTGAGGGCTCGGCAGAAACTGGAGATGCTGGCTCGGCGGCTGAGACTGGAGATGCTGGCTCGGCGGCTGAGACTGGAGATGCTGGCTCGGCGGCTGAGACTGGAGATGCTGGCTCGGCGGCTGAGACTGGAGATGCTGGCTCGGCGGCTGAGACTGGAGATGCTGGCTCGGCGGCTGAGACTGGAGATGCTGGCTCGGCGGCTGAGACTGGAGATGCTGGCTCGGCGGCAGAGACTGGAGATGCTGGCTCGGCGGCGGAGACTGGAGATGCTGGCTCGGCGGCGGAGACTGGAGATGCTGGCTCGGCGGCGGAGACTGGCTCTGCTTGCTCGGCGGAGACTGGAGATAATAGCTCGGCGGCTGGAGCAGAGGGCCCGTCCATCCCCTCAAATACAATCAAAATTCCTGTAGGAATGGGAGCGGGCTCGGCGGAGACTGGCTCTGCTTGCTCGGCGGAGACTGGCGCTGCTTGCTCGGCGGAGACTGGAGATAATAGCTCGGCGGCTGGAGCAGAGGGCCCGTCCATCCCCTCAAATACAATCAAAATTCCTGTAGGAATGGGAGCGGGCTCGGCGGAGACTGGCGCTGCTTGCTCGGCGGAGACTGGAGAAACTTGCTCGGCGGAGACTGGAGATAATAGCTCGGCGGCTGGAGCAGAGGGCCAGTCCATCCGGCTTTCTTTTCTTCCTCCGCCTTCTGGACCCAGCCGAGGAGTGTGGGTCCAGCATGGGACAGGCAGGGAGTTCGCTGGAGGGGTATGCGGAGGAAGACGGAGGCTGACTGACTGGCCCGGCCAACCGTGTTTCTGGATGGACTGGAGACAAACACTCATCCTGAACCTTATCAACGAGGAATTTGGAGCCATTTAACCACAAAATTAAATTGATAGTTTCGCTTAAGGAGAAACGATAATCAGGTTCATCAAAACGGATAGTGTCGTCATCCAGTCCATCCAGAAACAGGGAGATTAAACAAGCATCAGGCCAGTCAGACAGAAAAGCGAGTTCAACAAACTCCTCCACATACCTCTCCAGCGAAAGACCAACCTGCAGGAGCCCGATGAGGCGATCGCCGGTTGACAGAGGAGTGGGAGGCGTTGGAGGAGCAGGAGCCAGGGAGCGGAGGAAAGTCTCCATTCCTTTGTGGAAATCCAGCGTTTTGGGTCCGTTCTTCTGTTACAGGTAGCTGGTGTAGAGATGAGGCAGATACGGATTTCCACAAATATAGAGACTACTTTAATAAACACAGGACAGGAACACCAAACATACACTTTAACACAACAGAGAACGGACGAGGAGTGAATGGAGTGAGTGCAATATAAAGGCAGTGAGGATAATCAAGTCCAGGTGCGGGTGATGAGTGATGATGGGGAGAAGACGAGGGAAGTGAGTGCAGGTGTGGAGAACAGGAGGATGATGGGAAATGGAGTCCGGGGAACAAGGGATCTGTGACAGTCTGCAGTTTAGTTTAAAGAGGAATTATTGTGCTCCTAGCACTCCTCACTGTCATTAAAATAGCGTGTCACAGGAAAAGTGATCAACAGTAGCACATCCACTATCTAAATTGTTTTAAAAAGGGATGCAGAGATGGCTATTTTTCTGCTGGACAGGTAAGACAATTAATGGTTCATTGGGTAATAAGGTTACAGTAGCACACGTTTTCATTCAATTCATACATTTATGGATAACGATAATACACACTACATACACAGAGTCACACAATGTTGGTGTTTCAATTCGAGAACAAAGTATAACAATAATAATTTGCACCATTGGTTGTGTTATTTAAAGTGGATGACATGTTACTTCTTCAGGTGAAACTTCTTATTTTGGACATACATACAAGACGTAGCATCTGTAATTATGGTGTAGAGTGAAGATCCACACTGGTGCGTTGACTGACAGCCCACACACAGCTGTAGCTGCACCTCACAACATTACATTCATCCGCACTCATTGAACCGCGCTGAAGCACAATCCACGTAAAGATGATAATGCCACAAATAACTGCAATTGCAGGTTTTAAACAGAAATGGTGATAAAGAGGTAAAACTTACAGACTGCAGCTTTAAGTGAAATAATTCTATATTCTTGTTGTGACATTTATCTTCAGATATATTATCAAATTGTTCATGAAAAATTACAGTGTTAGTTCACCCAAAAATGAAAATAATGTCATTTATTACTCACCCTCATGTTGTTCCACTCCCGTAAGACCTTCGTTCATCTTCAGAACACAAAGCTCCAAAAACGGCAACAAAAACTACCTGGTGCAGCCTGGACCACAAAACATAATAAACATGCTCCAGCCAATACGTAAGCTACTTCCATTTTAAATGCGCGTTCATGACTGTTTCAGGAAGCACGGAGGGGAGGGGAGGAGGAGGAGGAGGAGGAGGAGGAGGGAGGGTCTAGCTAGCCTCTGTTTTGTTTGACAACTCTTCGAACGTAAACAGGAAGTTACTCCACCCAGGATTGCTTAGAGCACCTTTAATCTTATTTTGTCTTATTTCATATTTTATGTATTATTTTAATTAATTCTATGTAAAGGACTCCGAAGGATTCTGAGTTGTCTATGAAATGTACCATATAAATCAACAAAACACCGACCTAATCAACTTGAGATTCCCATCTATGTGCCATAAACTGTTTGTCACTGGATCACTATCCTGTCATTGCTTTGCAGTCTGTATTGATGCCAGCGTATCCCTCTGGATCCACCCTTTCCATGCATGCCTGCACATGATATTCTGATATGTCTTGAGAAAGAAAAAAAATACATTGAAAGAATTAAAAAACATTGCAGTTTACCTTATAAAACAGGAAAGTGCATGGGAGGTGTGGCTACGGGACTTGAGCAACTGCCCCGTCACACTCGTCATCTAGTAAATCTGCACTCACATTGTGTTTCCTTACACATTATCTGCATCCAAAATCACATACTCTAAGTAGATGCTTATTTTTAGTAATTAATTATGACAAGTAAAAAAATCTATATAGTATTAATATGTGTGGTATAAATGTATCTGGATGAGTTAGATTTGTCATGTTGTCATTATCCATAACCTACTAGTGTAATTTGCTCATGGGATAGTAAAGTTTCGATCATATGCACACTTCAGATTCTCGCTGGAAGTAGTAGGTCTCTTTTATGAGTGCTGTGAGTTTGGACATGCTTCTTTCATCATATACGGTTGAGACGGTCACAGAATGACCACACATGGGAAAATGAGTAAAGTGTAAGTGAGTTTGTCCCTCCCCATGGAGTAATGGTGCTGGCCGCCAGTATAAATGAGCTCTTCTTTGTTTAATGGGGTTCAGATTATTCCTGTTTTGCAGGTTTAAAAAAATATTCAATTATATTTTAAACTTTTTGTATTCACTCTGCCTGTTTATTTCAGCCACACATTTTTGGTGCCCATTACTGGGTTTCCATTACAACAGTTTTTCTATATAGTAGGGAAGTATGTAATTTCTGATGTGGCCCGTGTCTGCACTGGACTCCAGTGACACAAAACAAAACAGAACCCATTATAACCAGTAATTACTGTCTACACTGGCTGCGTCACGTGAAGTTTGTTGCCGTATGTACTGAGTAAGAGTTCATCACACAATGAAAAGCTTACTTTGCTCACCTTGACATCATAAATAAAGAAAAGAGATGCATAAATTAAAAGATCAACATTCATTTACTTTCCTGTAAACTCCTCCATGACAGAGTTTGTTTCTGTTTAGTAGTTTTAACTCCTTTTTCTCAATCCGGTCACAAATTCTTCTTTTCATATTTTAATAATCATCTGCAGTGCTGGTGCGCTATCAAGATGAAATAGAGAAAAATATATCAGTGTTTATAGAGTGGTGCAGGGATGATGTGTTTTTGTAGGCCAAGACCTGGAAACAAGTTAGCATTTTATTAAAACACACATAATACCCTCTTGTGATTTATTTTTAAAGCTTTTAATGTAAAAGGCAGTTGCTAATTAGTGGCTAAATAAGACTACAGAGGTTATCAGGGACATAAAGTGTCATCAGCTGAATAGATAAACTCATCTATACTCACTATTGCTTTCACAGCCTCATGTTTACAATCACACTCTTCATAACTATCATAACTTGAACTTTCAGTTCAGTTCAGTAAAATGTTTTAAACAGAGACTGAAAGATTTCTCAGAAGTTTAATAGTGCTGATGTTGAAGTCATGTGACCATGGTGTAGTTCATTTATAACCTGCTTTTTACTTCTGCCGATCGTATTTAATATTCGGATGTGTGTAATGAATGATCGGATTCGATATTCATAAAAGTTATATGTATTTGTGAAGATTTTCATGTTTAACAAAAGCTTATGATTCTTACATGTTTGGTTAATCACAGAGCTTATTTTCTGCAGTAATCCAAAAACCAATGGAAAAGGCCAGTTGAGTTTTTGTCAAGGGACTGAAGAGAAATCATCACACACCGCTTTAAAAACATCTATTAGGCTCGACAGATGAATCAAGCAGTATCAGGTACATAAACATTGACTATACACTAAAGCTGACTCTCACAAACCATTTCTATTCTGAAATTTAAACTAAATACATTCTGTTGTTAAGATTCACACATTTCAATTATATGACAAAAATCCAACAAATTGGATATTTTTTAAAATGTGGTGTCATATTTCTTTTATATGTAACCGTGTTTAGCAAGGAACAGATGAAGATGATGGTGAAGAGAATCAAAGTGCAATGTATTTACAGTGTCCAAAAACATGAAATATAAACTAAAGAAAATTCAAAACATGAAACAAACCATGAACAAATCATGAATAGACTCTGAACAGACCTAGTGCTTGAAAACATGGAACAACATGAACTTCAATATACAATGAAAACAAATACATGATAGAGGGGAGCACATGACAATCACAACCAATGAACATACAGAACTAATGAAACTAGAACCAACCAGAACATGACATCTGTACTGAGGAAACACATTAAAGGATCACATGAGGGGAACAGGGAGTCACATGACAGAATACAGGAAACAAAGGAACCATGACATGATAAATTACAAAATAAAAGACAAGATTCATGAGCATGAAGTCAAACCAAAAACAGACGTGACATTATAACGGTTGTCTAGAGTAAGTGTAGCGTTCACACTCCAGTGACTTTATCGCTGCACATCTCCATTGTCTGGTGGTGAGGTCACTACTGCTGTTCCCATTACTGGCTGCCTAGTCATATTTATGAATGACATTCATGAACGTTATTACATGTTTTAGACACTGAATCAGTTTACCTGCTGCTAAAACAAAATTTAAGTTAAAGGAATAAATAATGGAACCAGTACATAAAATGCTTAATATTAAAGATGAATGAGAAACAGTGAGTTTTTCTTTTCTATCGTGTTTATTTATCTGCGGTAAAAGCACAAGTGCCGGTCTGTCTGGGTTCACGAATTCATTCAGGTTCAGAGTCGGCACGGCGAGTACTAACGTTTGTAAATGGAGTCATATACATTATAGGGAAGTTGATGAACGCTAAATTAATGACATGGGCTTCTTACAATATATGGACCTCATGTATGATTTTTACAGAAATCTCAATGACTCTACACTGGTTTAAAAATCAAGTTAGTATTTATCAGAAGTAATTCTTTAACATTTCTACATGTTTTTCATTTATAATGTATCTGAGGCCCAAACATAGACTTTATCCACTGTAGTGGACGTTATATATTAGCAAATTTCTCTGTTTTCAGAGATACCAAATGTTTGGAAGTTTTAGCAGGACATCTGCCTCTCTTTGGTCTTTGAATATGACTGATATTGATGATCAAATTTAGCACTCTTATGGAAATATGATATTTTGTAATTATTTCAATCTGACTGATTTTCTAATTGTCATAAATCAGCATCTCAGGAAAATGTTATGGGGTTTCTAATCAAAATATTACTTTCTCTTACAAAACAGGGCATTGATTTCATACATGTACTCAGTAGAGGACACCAGTAAAAAGCTGCTTAAAGCATGAAAATCAGGGATTTTGGGAGACGCAACAAGTGAATAGGGAAATAAATTATATATCAATATTCCTATGAAATATTGGATATTATTATGAAAATGCTGCCAATAATTACTACCATTATTACTCTTGTTTTTTCATTACTTGTTGCTCCAAGAACACGTTAATATGCAAATTAGATACAATGTATCAATGCATTGTATAGAATGGGAAAATCCACTTATGTACATTTTACACACATATTGTAAAAATAAAATAGTATTTCAAAAAATTGAGAATAGTTCAGCTGAAACATGAGAAACCAGGAGCTGAATATGTGTAGATCAGACACCCTCAGATTTGATCAAAAATATCTTAATTTGTGTTCTGAAGATGAACGAAGGTCTTACAGGTGTGGAACGACATGAGGAGGAGTAATTAATGACGGATATTTAATTTTTAGGTGAACTAACCCTTTAAGTTCGTTGAGTTTGATGATTCATTGAAAGCAATGTCCCATGTTAACGTAGGCTTGGTTTGTGAGCGTGACACACGAGCATGATAACTTCCTTAAAACTGCTCCAAAAAACACAGAAACGAACACTGCGAAATCAAAGTGCTTTATTCATATCTATGTACAACTGGTGAACTATACATTTTTAAGTATATGATCCGTTGAATATCATGTGATGAAACTGTCTCCATCTGCTGGAGATCCTGGTCAATACACTTGTGTTCAGGCACACGTCCACAGTTGACCCGTAACAAAGTGAACCAAGCTGCTCCATTTTTCTGTAAACAGTGCTGGTTGACAGTGAGATATTTCTTTAGCTGACAGTCACATCATGTTTGCCTCGATCGCACTTCTGTTTTCTTCCCTATTGATCTCTCACAGAATCAACATGTGTATTTTCCAGTTGAACACAGTGCTCAGATCTATCAAGTTAATACCTGTTCAAATAACTTAAGTCTGCACATTTTTACATATTTTAGTAAGTAAAACAATATTTTTTGTTAAGTAAATACAGTCATTAAAGCATGTTCTTCACACACACACACACACACACACACTGATCTCACTGTCTATCTGAGGATTCATTACACACATTTATTCTTCATGTTATTTCACTGACAGAAGTTCAGCTGTAGTATTAATGTAATGAAGAGAAAATAAGAGACTCTATAACATCTCACTGTTACTGATTCATCATGAGCTCAAAGCATTATGGGTAGAATCTCTCTACAGTCTATTCTGATTCATCAACACAGTTTCACTGATGATCCAATATAAACACCAAACCCAGGATAGAGCGGTTGAGTGAATGTGGTCTGGACTGTGTGGATGAGGCTCATTGTGTCTCCAGAGACGCTGTAGAAGGACAGAGTTCCTGCACTGTGATCCACATACACTCCTATTCTCCTGATGATGGACTTTACTGGGAGTTCAGTCTTTATGTTATTGTGTCTGAATGAGGAACTGGAGGAAGAGCAGTACAAACTCCAGGACTGATCATTATACCCAAATACATGCTCATTACCCAATCCCTTCCTGCCGATGCTCTTATATGACACTGATATATCCACACCATCAATCCACTCAATCTCCCAGTAACAGCGTCCACACACACTCTCTCTACACAACACCTGAGGATAACGATCAAATCTGTCTGAATGATCAGGATACGACTGCTCTTTGTCAGTGTTAGTAATCACTCTGTTCCTCTCAGACAGATGTAGATATTTATTCACAGTGTTCAGATCCAGATTGAGCTGATGGGAATCTGATGGAGAGAAAACACATCACAATCAGGAATTATTAATCTGTCTGATCTTTTACACTGTAAAAATTATCTTTGTTGTTTGTTAAATGTACTTAATTTCAACATTTCATTTTAATGTTATTGTGTAAAATTAACTTAAATATGTAAAACAGAAGTTTACGTAATCCATTTGTGTTGAATGAACTGAAACTGGGTAATGGATTTTTAGTTCCCAGCATGCTTTGCAATCATCTGGATCTATTACAGAGATTTTCTATGTTAAGTCTTAGGCCCCGATCATTCAGGATGTGTGTTTCAGGTTTGAAAACTGCATTGCCTTTTGCCGAGGTGCACTGCATTGCCTTTTTTTGGCTGACTTTTTTTACTTTTTTAAAGAGCAGTGCACTGTGGGGATTTTATGTTGCTAGGCAACCACCGAATCAGCTGACCTGTCAGTCTAATCAAGGATTACAGCGCGAGCGCACGAGAATCTCAGGTTTGCTGTGAAATAAACTGTCATATTAGCAGAAAAATTAGCATGATTGAGATTAACCCGCGACAGACAATTTCTCAGGGCAAAAAACACTCACTGCCAAAAAACACGTTCTGTCTGATCGGGGCCTTGAGGCTTAATTAACTTAATTAAGTTAATGTCTGACAATTTAGGATTTTTCACAAATTTGTTTTACAGAAGCAAATCTTACATTTATTTATGATGCTGATCTTATCTTATAAAATCTCATCTGTACTGTAGTTCAGAAATCTTAAAGCGCTATAGATCGAGTTCGATAATCAACTCTCAGGTCTGTTACCAAGCAACCAAAGACGCACGAGCAGCTGCTGTGAAGTACAGGCAAAAAATATACACAAACATGAAGCAACACTCAATAGAAAGTTCCATTGCAACACAGGCGCCCAGCAGCAGTCCTGCGTTTCCGCCATTTTGTGGTGAAAGTGAGTCAGCAGTCCACTAGTTTCTATGGCAATATCAGCTTCTTTGTTAAAAAAACGTACATTAAAGCTGAAATCCAACCTGAATGATGACAACACAGAATAAAATACTATCGCTAGTGATCATCAAATCCTTTTAACAGTTTATTTTACACACTTTGTGTTTAAGTCTTCCAATTTTTTTTACAAAACCTTTACTCTCTAGAAACCCAGTCAGTTTGGGTTAAAATTCTTTAAAGCATCAGAAAAAGGGAATGTTGGACAATAAATACATGAATATAACAGCTTGACTAATGTCCATTAAAGCAAAAGATAATGGTGCGATAACGGACACGGCAATGCATCATGTATTATAAGATCATTATGTTTGTAGCGTGATCCATTAAAACATACAATATAGACTATTTCAATTCAGACCTAGATATTATTACTATTACTCCACTAGGTCTGAAATATATTGCTTGCCGCAAACATGTTGATCTTCAATTTACACATTTATTAATAGTAAATAAATTAATAAAGTTGCAGAAAAAGGAAATACTCAAAGTAGGCTAACTACGTTACCTCAGATGGAGGATTGGTTGGATTCCACAACTGGTAAAATAAAACATATATAAGACAATACAACATTTACTGTAGGAGCCATACAATTTACTGGTGACTTAATTTAAAAAACTGTTCTATTGCGTTTCTGATTTGGCAGTGAAATTTGCAGATTTTGGGTGCGTAAGATGTGAAGGATTCAATGGTCCAGTTAGTATTTTCACCCCATAATGGCGGCCGAGCTACCGAAGCGCCATCTAGTGGCTGTTACCCAAAAATGATCAGAGTGTCGCCTCTTGGGTTCTAAGCTCTTTGGTACGGGGGCACGTCAAAGAGCGTAGAACCCAAGAGGCGACACTGATACTTTTTGGGTTACTGTATTCTTTGGGCACGTTCAAGCTGAAACTGGTGCGCAATGTTTTGCTATGGTTTCCGGGTTGAACAACATGTTTCCTGGAAACGGTGTGCAACGGGGTTTGAGATACGTTTGCTCTTGTTTGGTGGGTGTGTCAAAAATGTCAGCCCAATCAGCAGCATGTATATAAACCTCGGGATTAAAGAGACAGCTCTGGGTCCAAGTAAAGTCGTTTACAACTCTGTTCTCTCTTATTCTAGACAGCAAGGGCAGTGACTGTAACATAGAGGGTATTTTGCAGTATTAAACACGTATTTATACCGATTTCATCTAGCTCTGAAAATTCTTCAAAAAGAACACAAAGAATGGCCTTCTCAGCTGCCGTAGTTTCAACTCGTGCATTATCAGAACAGGGTGTTCAACGCACCTCCGTTTCTGTTTAAAAAAATGTTTTGTCAGGGCTGAACGCAGCCCAGGCTCGAGATTAAAATAGAGAAACATAACAGGTGTGCTTTTAATGAAGAGCTGCAGAAAGAGACGTTTTGATAAGCTTGGTAGAAAAGGCAAAACCTATCACTGTATTTCATGAGTCTGTAATTATTTATCAGTGTTCTTTCATGAAAGTGCAGCACATTTGAGTGTTCAGAAAGTCTTTCCACCATCAAACATCGCTAATCTTCATCGTTTATCATTAATAAAAAAAGCAGTTCTCAAACTGTGCTATTTATAGTAACCCGGTTGAATAAAATAAATTTGCTCTCTCACTGATGTCTGTGAATGTCCTCCTTTTTCAATTATTTTCCATTCACTGACTCACGATATACCATAAGAACTAAAACAAGCCAATAAAATATTGCAGGGGAAAACTAGATTTGACAACGAAACAAAACAATTTGCTATTATAGGACAAAATTACAAATGAAACAACCTAAATGTACTCAATCAAATTAGATCAACTGAATTGGCACAAAGATATACATAATATAAACTGAAATAAATAAAATGAACATTTCTGAACTTGTGCTCTTATCAATCTGGTACTAAACAGTAAGTTAAGAAAAAAAAAAAAAAACTTATTTTAACTACTCATTTTTTAACTCAGGAACAGTGAATCATTAACTTGCTCAAATCGGAACCACACCTCAAAATAAAAGTCCCTATAGAAATAATAACTCAAATGGAGGAAATAATAATACAATATAATAATTTTAAAACAAAATAAGTACACAACAAATACTAAAACACACACTAATATACATTATATATTATACTATAGCGAACAAAACGTCTCAGGTTACGCATGTAACCATGGTTCCCTGAGAACAGGGAACGAGACTCTGCGCTGATTACGCTATGGGGAACGTGACTTGTGTTCGAAATGCCAAAATCACAACACTCCAATCCTATTGGCCGGCGACAGAAAATCACCCCCAACGCCACCAAGGAGGCCTTACTAATCTATCGAAAGCCAAACCTTGCCTGCCTAACCTTGTCTGATATACAGAATCTCCAAGCGCAAACTACAAAGAGGAGAGCAGGAAAGAGTGACTGCGAAAAGGCAGTAAGCAACTCAAACCCACACACAGAGATGGGCATCCTGGAGAGCGGAACTCAGCTGAGCGCTATAAACCCTCGTATTGAGGGGAGTAAAACCACTCATACTAGGAACTACTCAGCTTCTGATAAAGCGCTGAGGAGGCTGTGTGCTAAAGAAACCCTGGTACGGGGAGCACAAACCAGCCTAGGGCCAGTCTGAACGGGAGACTTCACAGAAGTCTACAACCAATGACCAGCTTAGGGAGCTAAGCACAATTACACAGTCAACCCAAATGGCAGTACGAAGCTCAACCTAACGGATAGACCATACTGCAGGTACATAGCCATGGAGGCCAACCAGAAGGGGCCTACAACATAACTAAAGTTCTAAAAATGAGCTTTATATCACAACAGAACCCAATCCATAAGGTGGCATTCAGGATGGCCCATAAGGCCATTTGACTGGAAACATAGCATGCTAAGCGCATGACCAACCAAATAATTAGGTAGCTGTGAGTTCCCACAAAAACAGCCCGTCCAACACAATCCGAGCAGTGTACTCGGTAGAAGCACCTTCTACTCTTTAAGCAAGAGGAGTACAGTGTACGCCATTACGCGCTAAGGAAGGCCCCATGAGGTTATAGCAGACACGTGGCATCAGCTCGTGGCAGTGTTATCAAGGTTCAGGCTAAAAAGACCGACTACAAAAGGAGGTCATCAGTCAGCCTGAGCCCCGGCCAGCCAGCGACACAAATCCTTTTACTGCTACAACCATTGGTTTGGTCCGGCGCATGTTCTGCTGCGATGACACATCTGTCATGTCAGCTCATGTTACTGTCCTGGCTTTGTCTAGTTTTTCGTCTTTTATGTGAGTTATCTGTTATTAAGTTTTTGTCAAGTGTGTGCGGTTAAGTTAAACAACGACATAATGCTGAAATTGCTGTGGATTACCCTCGTGATTTTGTGGATTATCAAGAATGGCACAGCGCTCACGCCACTACAGTCAGATGTTACCAGAGGCGCACTACTCACCTACAGCTGGGACGAGCTTCTGCGACTCCGGTCATCTATTCTCTGTAACGAAAAACCTGCTGACATCCCTCCGGAGATCCGACCGAGGAAAAGGGGCAGCCGTGGTGGTGTCCATGCCCGGTTGGTAACATATGAGCAGCAGCAGAGCTAATAGCGGAGAATGCTAACTCAATGCCAAGTAAATACCCCCGAGCCCCGGTGTTTTATATGGGCGATTACAACAACTGCAGTCTTGACAGCGTACTGCCTTCCTTCCATCAGTATGTGCATTGTCCCACAAGGAAGGGAAATATCTTGGATCTGTGTTACGGGAATGTTTTGGATGCATTTGCTGTTCGGGCTCATCCTCCTCTGGGCTCTTCGGACCATAATGTCTTGGTCTTTTTTCCTGGTTACAGACAGGAACTGAAGCGCATCAAGCCACAAGTCCACAGCGCTCCTCAGTGGTCGGCGGATGCAATTGCATGTCTGCAAGGTTCTCTTGCTTGCACTGACTGGACCGTTTTTAGCGGCACTTTGGATAAGAGACTGTCAGTTATAATGAACTATATAAAGTTTTGTATGAATAACTGCATACCAACAAAAACCTACAAAACTTTCCCCAAATCCAGGCCTTGGATTACCCCACAGATTAAACACAAACTTGTTGAAAAACACAAAATATTTCAATGCAAGGATTGGCTTTCACTTAAAGTACTAGACAGACAGATAAAAAATGACATTATTAAAGAAAAACTTAAATACAAAGAGAAAATAGAACATGGGTTTTCTACAATGAACACAAAACAAGCTTTCCAGAAAATAAAAATATTGACAGGACAGAATGTGAAACAAGATCATAGCACAATCACCAATCCCACAACCTTTGCAAATAGTCTTAATACCTTCTATTCCAGATTTGACGTCACTGACTATTCAGCTGTCTGCAATGAGCTACTTAATGCTCTCCCTTTAGATCCACCAACAACTCCTCCCTTTACAGAGGTGGATGTTTGACGGGAGCTGAGTAGGTGTAAAATTGGCAAGGCCATGGGGCCAGACGGCATCCCTGCCAGGGTGCTCAAGCTTTGTGCAATGGAACTCTCCCCGGTTCTCTATTCCATAATGGATGAATCATACAGCACAGCACGGTGGCCCACCCTATGGAAAAATTCCACCATCATTCCTCTACCAAAGAAACCCCGCCCATTAGAGCTCAACCACTACAGACCTGTTGCTCTCACACCCATAGCGAGCAAATGTTATGAAAAACTGATTCTGCGCACCATCCTGTCAACTGTCAATCCACAGCTGGACAAACATCAGTTTGCCTATAAAGCCAGGCGAGGGACGGAGGATGTTGTTGTATGTCTCCTTCATTCCCTCCTTCAACATCTGGAAGTATCTGGTAACTTTGCTGCAGTTCTTTTTGTGGACCTAAGCTCAGCTTTTAATACAGTCCAACGTCATCAGATGATTAAAAAAATTACACCAACTCAATGTTGCATCTCAATACATCCATCTGATTCACAGTTTCTTGAGCAACAGGCCACAGGCTGTAAGGATAGGGCCTGTCACATCAGACACCACCATAACTAACACTGGAGCTCCTCAAGGCTGTGTCCTTTCTCCCTTTCTCTATACACTCTACAGTAATGACTGTATTAGTCCTTCACCCATTACAACATACTACAAATATTCTGACGATACTGCAATTCTGGCTCTCCTCAATGATCACACTACCATTGCTGCTTACCACGACACAATATCACATTTCACACACTGGTGCACAGACAATTTTCTCCATCTCAATGTTGAGAAAACAAAAGAACTGGTCTTTAATGCACCCAGTCTCAGTCAGATCTCCATTCATGGCAACATGATAGAACAGGTTGAGAAATTAAAATATCTTGGACTCATCCTGGATAACAAGCTCACTTTTGACCATCACATAACAGACATTCAGAAACGCTCACAACAACATCTGCATGTTCTACGAAAACTCAGTTCCCTTCACATTGCCCCTCATCTTTTGTTATTACTGTACACAAGCATTATCCAGCCCATTTTGCTATACTGGTCCACTAGTTTTTACACCATGCTGTCAGTCATCAACAAAAACAAACTGAATAAAATAACATACATAGCTTCAAAAATAAGCTAGTGCAATCATGACTCACCCATGGTGATGAGACATACAAAAACCCATACAAGCTGTGCCAACATGCATAACGAAAGGAGGCCCTAATGGGGGCCTACAACTTCCATGAACACATGGCAACGACCAGTGGTAACTTGTGACAGATGCCAGCCAGCAAGCCAGTACTCGAGAAACCCATAGGTAGGAGAAGTACACACTACGCCACAGAACTCAACGAAAGGCCTGACCTAAGGCCTATTTGTACAGAGGGGGGTATGGCTAATGGCGGCATGCGTCATAAGACATGACTCAACCATGGAACGAGTCTAGATATAACCAGCTCAGCTGGGCCAACACAGAAGCTACAAAGGAGGCCTGGTAAGGCCTGCTAATTTGAGCACCATGTGGCACCAGCCCATGGTCATAACAGGGCCCAAGCTCAAAGGGGACCAGCTCCAGACCCTAGACGATAACTGATGGTAACTAGCTACACAACCTAAGCTTAAGCCTACACATTCCAACAGGCAATGAAAATATAAATATGCTATCACGGTCTAAGGAAGGCCTATAAGGCCTAACACCTCAAATAACGTGAGCATAAGCCTAAGGCAGTGCTAAAAAGCGTGAGCAAACTAGTGATTGTAGACCAACAGCGCCACAAAAACAAGCTGTATTAAAGAGAAGCTATAATAAAGAGCCAACAATCTAACAGCAAATGTAAAACAGCTGCTGCGGTCAAGATCGACTGGGAGAAGTCGAGATCACACTATTCTAACCAGAATAGGACCCTCTACACTCACCCTGAGTGTGCAATCCAACAGGTGATGCACTCAGTGAAACACAAAACCCTAACCGGGGAGTACAACAAAACACCACGTTCATAGACAGAGGCTAAACACAGCATGCTACCACAGAAACAAGTGTAACCTGTGGCAGCACTAAAGTAAGCTCACATAAATATGTAGGGCTAAAGTCTAAGAACCCCAAAGCAAAGAAAATGCTTTGAACACACATGCCATCCATAAGGATAAATGTTTTCCACAGGACAAATATGACATTTGTACTGAACCCAAGAAAAATGGGGGCTACGAAGCCAAAACACCGTAATATCAAACTTAATAATACAAGGGGTTCACGTGAAAACATTAAAGCATGAAAGGTTCTGAGCAGTGGGGCCTAGCGTAATGCACAACTTATCTCCTCAGAGATAAGGGCCTGCCACCTGAGACAAACAGCATCAGGAAGACTAATAACAACCTAACACCCTAGCTGTTGATCTGACTAAAGCACCTACATACAAAAATATCAAGGGGAAATATGGGCAAAAAAACGGCCACCAACTCCCTCAGGAGGAGGCCAGAACTAGGAACTATACAACCGCAAGGGGATAGAAAATAACAGGGGTGATGTAAACAACAAACACCTAACCTAGCTCTAGCCTACCCGCTAGCTAAGGCCTATAGAGACCAAGCCATGCTCAGGCTTCATTACAAACCTTCTTAATATAAGGAGAAATGAAGCAACACAAGCGACAGCATCAGATGGCCGAAAAACCGGCTAAACTGATACAAATAACTGAAATAGTGATTGCTAGCTCTAGCTACAAACCACAGTATCAGCCGAGAAGCTACTCAAGCACCGGAGGCTAAAAACAACATAGTGGCCATCAGCAGCCTGCCTGTAAAACAGCCAGCTTAGCATTCAGTTATTCGCCCAAACAACCCCTCTAATAATGACTATATACACGGGAAGCTATACAGGAAAGCAAGGTCTACATTAATAATAAAAATGGACCTGGCTTACCTCCTGCGGCTTGTAGAACGCAGATTTCTCCTTGCTTCTTCCACATGGAAAAGGATAAAGTCCAAAGTTCTTTAAGCCTAAAAGCACTTTCACTATCAAGCCAGATGGCAGGCCGTCAGAAAAATATTCATCATAGGCCCACATCGTCAGCCTGACTGTCAAAGCCCGTAGCATATAGTTGTCAAAGAGTGCTACCGGGAGGTGGAGGAAGAAGGAAGAGCGAGGGCAAAAAACAGCCCTCATGAGAGAGGAGATGGATCATCGGCGCTGCTGGGGCCGATTTTCGATCACCTCCCTCAGATCCTGTTTCTTCCTCCTTGCATCCCGCCGTCTCTGCGACTTACTCCGGGGGAGGAGGAGGCGCACGAGCGGCGACGCTAGTTTTCTGGGCCTGCCGAGAAGGCCCGGGACCTCCCGGCTGTCTGGGCCCAGAACGGGATCTGAGCAGGATGCAAGATCTAAACACAGCGGAGCGAGCCTTCGCCTCCCTGAACTTCTCAACCACCACCTGCACAGAGGTGCCAAAAAGTTCAGTAGGAGAAACCGGGGCATCGAGGAGAAAGCGTTTTTCTTTCTCCCTGATTCGCACAGTTAAGCCACAGATGTCGCTCTGTGGCCACCATGCCCGCCATAGATCTCCCGAATCGAGGCAGTTTGTTTGGTGGCCCTCAGAGCAAGATCCGTGGTTCAGCGCAACTCCGCGACCGGCTCAGCGGACAGACCCTGGCCCTGATCCAGATCTGTTAGCAGATCAGCCTGATACGTTAGCAGCACCACCATTGTTTGCAATGCAGCACCAGCCTGACTTACAACGGCGTAAGTACGGAGCTTTTAGTGTCGGTGCACTCCCTGTAGCGAGATAGTTCGTAAACGTCTCATCTATAGGTGGCATCGACACATACCCATGCTGGCCCAATCCCTCAACATCAGCAAAATTAGCTCACTGATGTCGATGAATTCTAGCGGAGTATGGGTTCTTTCATGCCTTTTTTGATCTCAATATGCAGATCGGGAAGGAATGGAAGGCTCGCTGGAGTTACCGGGTTATGGCTCGAAAGAAACCGATTGTCCAACCTGCTGCGAGTGGGTTCCTTTCTAATGCGCTCCCAGGGCAGCTACAGCCTGCTCAAGGTGCATTCCATAACCTTGAGTAACTCCGAAAATACCGGGCAGGGCGGCCCAGGAGGAGATGCAAACTCACTCACTTCTCCCTCTTAGGCCATCTCCTGCTCTCTGGGGCTTTGAGCCAAAAGATCACTCGCTCCTGGATCTGACGATATCAGAGACAGGAAATTTTGTCCTTTTTTTGTCCTATATGAGGTTCTGACTGAAATTGCTATCATTACCAAACAGATAAGATAGGATTCTAAAGTTAGGATCTTTCTGTAATATGCTGGAAAGTAAATGTTGAATTCAAGTGTTATTATATGTTTTTGAGGGAAGGACCTGTTAATGTTTAATGTTCAGTTATGAAGAGAGAGAGAGAGTGAGTGTGTGTGTGTGTGTGTGTGTGTGTGTGTGTGTGTGTGTGTGTGTGAGCGTAGACATACATTTGCATACTCCTGCTGTAATCCTGATCTCTCCCCCGTGATCCACACTAGAAAACACACACACAGTTAGTCAGTAAACACACATACACAGGTTTGTTTGTCTATATTAGTGACTTCCATTGTCTTTATATCAGGTTAATGACACACACACACAGCAGTGCAGGGCTGTAAGCAATTAATCACATATTTTCGATATCTAACTGCATCTAAAGATTTTTCTGGTCGACTAGTAGTCGTTCATTTAAAAGTGATTAGTTGACTAATCGCACGTTTATTAAAGTGGTGAAACTTGTTCACGGATATCTGTGCCCCATGGTGATTATTAATTGAGGGTATTTAGGAAAGGGCATCAAAACACTGCTTCATGAAGCTTCAAAGCTTTGTTTCGAATCAGTGGTTCAGATCACGTATCAAACTGCCAAAATCACGTGAACTTGAAATTGTGTATCACGTGAACTTGAAAGTGCGAAACACTTATGATGTAATGAAGCCTCGTTTACTGAAATCACGAACCACTGATTTGGAAACAAAAGATTTGTAAAGCTTTGAAGCTTCCTGAAACAGTGTTTTGAAATCAGCCATCACTAGATATGTGACCCGTTCTGGAGAAATGAGTCAGAAGTCACATTGTTCCATTTTAAGATACGGGCCGATAATGTGGAAAAATTCTCTCTCTCTTTTTTTTAGCTAATTTCAAAGAACAGACATTCAAAAATAATCTCCCAAAGTTTCGTAGTCCAGATAACTGAGTAAAGGTATTTAAAACCCTTGTGTTATGTTGGGGGTCAATTTGACCCGTTTAGATTTTCTAGTTGTTGGAAATACTGGTTAACCTATGTTTTTTTTCTTGATATTTTGTTACTTTTTCTCATTTATCATCTTGAACATGCATGCAAAGTTTCAACATGCTGGTGTTTTTTGACATATACAAACAAAATTACTATTACGTTCGTGATGTTCGCGGGTCAATTTGACCCGCATATTTTAACGCTCTAAGGCAACTGTACTGACCCAAAATAATAACATTTCTTGGTTATATTTTGTTATTTTATTTTTTTACTACCTTATGAAGCTAAAAAATTAGGTTTTCCACACTTATTTCAATACAGAAAAATATTTTGTCAGCCACAGATGGTAAAAATTACCTATCATTTATTTTTTCAAGCTACCTGATATAATATTAAACCTTTGGTTTTTTTCTTGAAATTTTGTGACTTTTTCTCATTTATAGGGTCATGAACATGCATGCAAAGTTTCAACACACTGATGTGTTGTGAAATGTGCATACAGAAATTTTATAAGTTCGTACTGTTCGTGGGTCAATTTGACCCCCATAGGCAACCATTCAAAATCATCTACAGACCCTAAATTCAAAACACTTCTGTGTTGTACGTCAGAACTCCTCAACTGTAGTACTGATGTGTCAGTGTCTTAATGAGTTTAACTGCTTTTTATTTTCAAAGTTTGTGGAAATATAATGTTGTTTTACCTGTTAATTATCTATCCCACTTTTTGAGCATAGATATTAAAATTACTTTTCTAACTTAAATTGTTAAAAATTTTGAATACTTCAGAGCACAGACTTAAGTTTGGTATCTTTTTAAAGGGAAAACTTCACAGATTATTGTAGAAGTAAAAAGTAAAAAAAAAAAAAAGTTGTAAAAGTAAAGTTTAAAAAAGTTTATGAAAATTTAAAATATATAAAATATATATTTTTTATATTTTATATAAAATATATATTTTACAAAACATTTTCAACTCTAAAACATCAAGAAAATCAAAGTTAAATATCTGAACAAGTTCTGTGCCGAATTTTAGGTTGATATCTCAAAAAAACAAGTTTTAGTAAGACTTTTTGTGCGCAGTACCAAACTTTTTCACTAGATGACATCAAGACTCCACTGGTGACTCTTCGATTTCCATATATGGTTTGAGTGATCTGAACCATATTTTCCATACTTTTCAAAATATTTATGAAGTAGACATCCTATTCATTAGAAGTTTGGGGAGTAATATTAATATTTGATTTGAATTCGATCCCTAAAACACATTAAAAAAAACATAAGGAAAGAATCAGAGCGTGTTATAGTTTGGCACCGCATCACAAATGAAGAATCTATCGCTATGTATCTATTGTTCTGTCATTTATTTTGAAAATCAGTCACCAAATATGAAAACTAGAGTCTGAAAGCTTTCAAACGATATATAGTTTGTCATAGATTACTTTAGGTTTAGACTAAGATATTATTGTTATAAATGTATAATGGTAAATGTCCCACAGGTCGGGGGAGGGGCCATCTTAAAAATAGTGGTTAAAAATATTTTTATTAATCATAAATTCAGATATTTATTCTTTGTAATGTGTGAAAAATATTGATATTAAAAGTTAATTATTTAAACATGATTGTATGTTTTTTTTTATAGTGTGATTTTTGTGGAATTGTATAGAATCCAATTAGGGTCAATTTGACCCGGACCATAACGAGTGTACACAGAATTTGAACAGTGCACGATGACTATTAAAATTCGCTGGAAATGAACATTGTTTTTCTCAACTCCTCTCGTCACTTTTGCGCATTTCCCTATAATTCCAGGTATCCCCTGAAATGTCACTATCTCTGCTTTCCAAATATGGTGTTAAACATTGTATAACATTGTATAGCAATCAAAAATCTTAGAAATGTACACAAACAGTGACAAACACTGATCATTTGTCAATGGAAGCCCTGTTTCGACTGACCGGCACGTGATTAGTCCAGCCACCCTCCTGTCAGAGTAGCAGTGCTCAGTGTAAACAAGCTAGCAGATCTCATCAGAAAGATAGTTCAATACAAAAGTCGCCAAAGCGTTAAACTCACTGGAGGCTCTCTGTGACTGCGTGTACATGTGCGTGTATGCGTGAGGTGACGGTCAGGGATGCAGACACACACACACACACACACACACACCCTCTCTCTCAAACAAAAATGTAGCACCTCTGTTCAATCTTTCTGATTTTAGTAAATCTTTGTACAAGTGCCTTTTAATATTTATTCAAATAAATACTTAAAAATAATTTGAGTTTCAGCCTGGTTTAATAGCATTTATATATATACAAATGTCTTTTGGTCAAATTAAGCTGTAAAATAAATAGTTTACCCCTTTAATGGATTTTAAAAGATATCAACAAAAAAACAGGCAAAAAACTTTAAAAGCTTTTTCTCAGGTTTTCAATTGGAAAAAGATGGTAGACGACCATTATTCAAATGGGTATCTTTAAAACCATTCAAGGTTTTGCTGGATCAGATTACATATAGTTGAAAAGCTGGGATTTTTTGGGTCACAAAAAGTATTCTTGACACTTCCTAACATTTAGGGTTGAACCACTGTACTCACATGAACTGTTTTAAATATGTTTTTAGTAGCTTTTTGGATATATGAAAGTGTTAATGATCTTGCTGGCAACAGAGAACTGACTAAGCCACCGGATTTCATCAAAAATATCTTAATTTGTGCTCCGAAGATGAACGAAGGTCTTATGGGTGTGGAACGACATGAGGGTGAGTAATTAATGACTGAATTTTCATTTTTGGGTGAACTAACTCTTTAAAGGTATGTAATTTAACTTAATAGTTTGTTTTGTGTATTTTAGGCCTGTAAATTGGGTGCGGTCTATCGTGGCATAGCTTAGTCTCGACACTGCTGTTTTGCGTTGCCTTTTTTTGATTGCTCCTGTTTATTTTATCTTGTTGCTTTGTTTTGATTGATGTCATGGTGTTTCTGATTTATTCAGTTCTTTTCAGACCATTTTCTTTTTTTGGTTTATTCGTATTCTTATTTCATATTTGCATCCTTTTTGCTCTTTTTGTTTAGTGTTATTTTGTTTTTGTTCTGGCTGCCAAGTATACATTTGGAATTTTAGTTTAATGTGCTATTTTTGGTGCTTTTGCTTTCTTCAGTAAAGGCTAGTTAATTTTTTTTTTTTTTTTTAGTGTGTGTGTGTGTGTGTGTGTGTGTTTATAATTGATTATTGCTGTAAGATTAACAACCAAATCTTCCATTACTGAGTATGCCTACAATTTGAATTAATATTCAATCCTTTGACCGACTGGCTAATCGTTAGCCAATAAAGATATCCGATCGTAACGAGTATCTCTCCGTCAAAGAGTTTGACACACACTAGTGATGCAAAGTCCGATTCATTTCTGCGAACCAACTCTTTTCAGACAGTTCAGCTCAATGAACCAGTTCAAAAAGCCAATTCATAGGTTCATCATGCTATGATGTCACTATGCATTTATTTTCTGACGACTCAATGGCTGTCACAGACACGTCAGGTTCCACCTCACTCCCTTACCCACGCACTCAATCACCAGCATACTGATCACCGCCACCTGTTACTCATCAGCACCACAATCAGCACCAGTATATAACCACCACACTCACACACACTCACTGTCCGGTCTCGTTTGCACTACTACACATGTATGCTTACCTTAAGGACTCCAAACGCCATACTTACCTGCTCCAGTCATCTCCTCCATCTCCTCCATCTCCTCCATCTCCTTCGTCTCCCGCTCTCCTTGTGAGCTTACCTGCCTGTGTGTGTGAGTGTCTCCGTCAGCTTCAACCATCTCATCTCTTCACCTGCATCTGCAAGACAAGAATCAGGACAGTATTATATTCCCTTCATCTCTCAAGAACTCTTTACCTGCTTACCATAACCCTGTGCTCTGCTTATTGTGAATAAACTCACCTGGATTGTTTATACCTCTGCCTCCGTGTCTCTGTACGTAACAGAAGACCGGACCATAACAACTTCACAGCATGAGCACCAACGACCCGTTTCACTCACACCACAGCCATCCTCACCATCACCATCCACCGCTGCAGCTTCCGCACCTTCCGTCACCGCTCCTTCACCAGCATTCACCGCCAGTCCCATGGCCAAACCGGCGCCCTACTCAGGATCGGCGGAGGAATGCAGCGGATTCCTTCTTCAATGCGAACTGGTCCTGGAGATGCAGCCGCACCTCTACACTACCGACACGGCAAAAATAGCGTTCATCATTTCGCAACTGCAAGGTAAGGCCCTGCAGTGGGCAGACTCCCTGTGGACTCAGAAGGGCTCTGTTGTCCAATCATATTCGGCGTTCGTCTCTCACTTCCGTGAGGTCTTCGGGAAACCGCTGAAGGATTCTTCCACTGGTGAGAAACTCTATAATCTAAAGCAAAGGAACCTCACTGTAAATGATTATGCCTTGCAGTTCCGAACGCTAGCCGCCACCAGCGGATGGAATGAACAAGCCCTCATCACCTCGTTCCGTCAAGGGTTGGAACCCAACGTGCGGCTGCATCTCGCTGCATACGAGGACTCAATGGGACTTGAACGCTTCATCCAACTCGCCATCCGCGTGGGTTCTCGTATGCAGTCGTGTCTCCTCGAGCACCAGGGCCAGTCGCCTGCCACCAACCTCCTCCGCCGGTCTGAACCCGTCAGCTCCCCAGAACCAGCCACCGAGCCTATGCAAATCGACCATTCACGTCTCACCTCCAATGAAAGACAAAGAAGGCTGACCCTGAACTTATGCTTATATTGTGGATCTCCGGGGCATGTTATCTCCACATGCCCAACCCGTCCTCCTCGGCCCATGGTGAGTGCTATTTTCCCCTCCATTCAGAAAATGAAACCACTCACGACTATTGTAATCCTTACTGCTGCTAATACCTCTGTTCCAGTGGTGGCGCTCCTCGACTCAGGGTCAGCAGGAAATTTAATCTCCGGTGCCCTCTGTCGACAACTCAAGCTCAAGATCTCCCCGTCTCCGGTTAACTATCAAATCCACTCCATCACGGGCAAACCCCTGAGCCGTAAGAACATCCGTCATTGTGCGGGACCACTTCAACTCTGCGTGGGCATTCTGCATACGGAAAAGATACATCTGCTGGTTCTGGAGGAATCCACCGCTGACGTGGTTCTAGGGCGCCCGTGGCTGGAACAACACAACCCTACCATCTCTTGGCGCACGGGCGAAGTCCTGAAGTGGGGCGACCACTGCTTTCCAGATTGCTTCCCAACGCTTCCTGTTCCAAAGTCTCCACTCTCCAAGTCTCTCTCCATGAATGCTACCTCTATCGAAAGCCCTGTCGAGAATCGCTCCGTGGATGTTCCCCCGGACTACGCCCCCTTCAGTGACGTTTTCTGCCCGCAACGCGCCTCCAAGCTTCCTCCACACCGGCCATGGGACTGTGCCATCGATCTGCTACCGGGTGAACCAGTGCCCAGGGGACGCATCTACCCCCTGTCAATACCGGAGGAGAAGGCCATGGAGGAATACATCAAAGAGGCCCTCAACCAAGGTTACATCCGCCCGTCTACTTCCCCTGCTGCTTCAAGCTTCTTTTTTGTGGCGAAGAAGGACGGAGGCTTGAGGCCCTGCATTGATTACCGTGCCCTCAACAAAATAACAGTAAAATTCCGCTACCCGCTTCCCCTCGTCCCAGCGGCCCTGGAACATCTCCGTGGTGCCACTGTGTTCACTAAGCTGGACCTCCGCAGCGCGTACAACCTCATCCGGATACGCGAGGGGGACGAGTGGAAGACCGCCTTTGTCACACCCACCGGACACTACGAGTATCTCGTCATGCCGTATGGCCTGGTCAACGCCCCCTCCGTATTCCAGGATTTCATACACGAGGTGCTCCGGGAGTTTCTCCATAAGTTCGTTCTGGTGTATATTGACGACATACTCATCTACTCCCGGAGCTTGGCCGAACATCGCCACCACGTTGCGGAGGTCCTCCAACGCTTACGGCAATTCCACCTCTTCCTCAAAGCTGAAAAGTGCTCCTTTCACCAGCCCTCTGTCCAATTCCTGGGGTACGTAATAGATCACAGTGGCATCCGGATGGACGAGGGGAAGGTCTCCGCCATTCAGTCCTGGCCCACTCCATCTTCAATCAAAGAACTCCAACGCTTCCTAGGTTTCTCCAACTTCTACCGCCGGTTTATCAAGAATTACAGCACTATCGTCAGTCCATTAACCAACCTACTCCGTAATCAGCCCAAGTCTCTGTCCTGGTCCCAACAAGCCACCAACGCCTTCGAGACCCTTAAAAGAGCCTTCACCACCGCTCCCCTCCTCGTCCACCCTAATCCAGAGCTCCCATTCGTCGTGGAAGTGGACGCCTCCACCACCGGAGTGGGAGCGGTCCTCTCACAGCAGCAGGGGATACCCAGTAGACTCCATCCATGCGCCTTCTTCTCCCGCAAGCTCAACCCGGCGGAGGTCAATTACGACATCGGTGACCGCGAACTCCTGGCCGTCAAGCTTGCCCTCGAGGAGTGGAGGCATTGGTTGGAGGGAGCTACTCATCCATTCCAAGTCCTCACTGATCATAAAAACCTTGAATATCTGAAGGCTGCCAAAAGACTTAACCCTCGCCAAGCTCGCTGGGCCATGTTTTTCTCAAGGTTCAATTTCTCTATCTCCTACCGCCCTGGTTCAAAAAATACCAAAGCTGATGCTCTGTCTCGCCTCCATTCCCCTGAGGAAAAGCCTGAGGATCCTGAAACAATCCTGCCGGAGTCCATCTTCGTGAACCCCATCCAGTGGTCCGAAGAAACCATTCCCTCCTCCAATGCCTCCACACGGACTCCGCCGGGTTGCCCTCAAGGCTTGCAATACGTCACACGGGCACGTCGCACCCCACTTCTGCACAATACCCACTCTTCACTTGGCACTGGTCACCCGGGGGTCAATGAGACCCTCTCGTTGCTCAAACAACGCTTCTGGTGGCCCAACATGGCCAACGATGTCAGAAGGTACGTGCAGGGCTGCAGGGAGTGCGCCATCTCCAAGAGCCCACGCCATCTTCCCACCGGCAAGCTCCTACCTCTGCCCGTTCCTGAGAGACCCTGGTCACACCTGGGAGTGGACTTCGTCACAGATCTCCCAGAGTCTGACGGTCACACGTGCATCCTGGTGGTGGTAGACCGCTTCTCAAAGTCCTGCCGCCTGATACCCCTGGAGGGTCTACCTACCGCCATGGCAACTGCTGAACTGATGTTTAATCATGTTTTTCGTCATTATGGAATACCTGAAGATATAGTCTCCGACAGAGGACCCCAGTTCGTCTCCCACGTCTGGAAAGCCTTCTTCTCCCTCCTGGGTGTGACCGTCAGCCTGTCATCTGGATACCATCCTCAGTCGAACGGGCAGACGGAACGCAAGATCCAGGAGATAGGCCGCTTCCTGCGTACCTTCTGTCACGGCCACCAGAACTCCTGGAACCAGTACCTGGGTTGGGCCGAGTACGCACAGAACTCCCTCCGCCAAGCCACAACTGGACTGACACCCTTCCAGTGCGTACTCGGCTACCAACCCCCACTGTTCCCCTGGGATGGGGAACCTTCCAACGTCCCCGCAGTCGACTACTGGTTCCGGGAGAGCGAGAGGGTTTGGGACTCAGCTCATCACCAACTGCAGAGAGCCCTGCGCAGACGCAAGACGACAGCCGACCTTCGGCGCTCCGAAGCTCCAGTATATCAACCGGGGCAGAAGGTCTGGCTGTCCACCAGGGACATCAGGATGCGTCTGCCCTGCAAGAAGCTGAGTCCCCGCTTCATTGGCCCGTTCACCATCATCCGGCAGATCAACCCCGTCACTTACCGTCTTCAACTCCCAGCACAGTACAGTAGGATCCACCCTACATTCCATGTATCACTGCTTAAACCTCACCACCCTTCTGTTGTTCCCTCCACAGAACCTGACGTGGCAGCCGCCGAGCCCCCCCTTCCACTCATCCTGGAGGACGGCACAGCTTACGTGGTTCATGAAATCCTGGATTCCCGGCGCCGTGGTGGTCAGCTAGAGTACCTCGTCGACTGGGAAGGCTATGGCCCCGAAGAACGCTCATGGGTTCCCAAGAATGATATCCTTGATCCTATTCTGTTACAGACCTTCCACGCCAATCACCCAGACAGACCTGCCCCACGCCCTAGAGGAAGACCACCACGACGTCGGGGTCCGCGGCCCTCAGGAGCGGGCCGTGGGAGGGGGGGTACTGTCACAGACACGTCAGGTTCCACCTCACTCCCTTACCCACGCACTCAATCACCAGCATACTGATCACCGCCACCTGTTACTCATCAGCACCACAATCAGCACCAGTATATAACCACCACACTCACACACACTCACTGTCCGGTCTCGTTTGCACTACTACACATGTATGCTTACCTTAAGGACTCCAAACGCCATACTTACCTGCTCCAGTCATCTCCTCCATCTCCTTCGTCTCCCGCTCTCCTTGTGTGCTTACCTGCCTGTGTGTGTGAGTGTCTCCGTCAGCTTCAACCATCTCATCTCTTCACCTGCATCTGCAAGACAAGAATCAGGACAGTATTATATTCCCTTCATCTCTCAAGAACTCTTTACCTGCTTACCATAACCCTGTGCTCTGCTTATTGTGAATAAACTCACCTGGATTGTTTATACCTCTGCCTCCGTGTCTCTGTACGTAACAATGGCATGTTATATCAATGAAATGTTTCAATATGCGTTGATACAAATGACTTTATTCAACTTTAAATAATGTCATTTGTGTCAACGCATTTTGAAACATTCAAATAAAGAGTTAATAAAGTATAAACTCATTAATTTCACTTTACAATTTATAATCTGCATATATATGTAACCGGGGCAAGAATAATATTTGTCATTTGATTAATTCCCCCCCCGGCGAATCACCTTTATGTTTGCTCCGACTCATGTGTGCTGTCTCCTTTAAGAGTTTGTGTATGCGTCAGAGAGGACTGCACATCAGACTGAGAGAACGCGCAGTTCAAAACAGGAGTTAAAAGAGGAAGAAATAGTTGATAAAACTGTCAAAGAGAGGAAACTTCCAGTTTTATATACACTTGTGAATATGTGGTGATTACAGTTGTGTGATCGTATTTAGCGGATGGGTTAATTTACCATTCATACGAGTATTGTGTTGCTACGTGAGAGAAATCTTCGGTGGGGTGGAGAATTCAGACCACGATAACGGAGATTGAGCGTGAGTTAAACTGTTGTGAAAGTTGTTAAAATGTTAAATAGCCCTGTTTATTTCTTATATTAGCTGAACATACGGTAATTTTTGCCCTTTATACTGTGTTAGAGGGGAGAGCAACGATATATGTGATCACACGTGTGGCAATTACCACGTGAGCTTCTTCTTTGACTCAAAAAGTGAGTTTTGCTCATTTTATTCATATAAAGTGTGTAAGTTTAAGACATGAAAAGCTTTGTATTCTGTATTGAGTGTATACTGTTGTCTTTAGTTACAGATTCATTTATACAAAGGGGGTTAAAGTGTGAGAGATAATGTGTGTGATGTATTAATGCGGTAAAATGTGCTGATTTCTCATTTATTCTGTGTTTTATTTGTTTTATTTAGGCACATGTAGTCCACTACCTTGTTTTGCACACCTGTAATGGTTCTTTAACATTGTTTGCACTATTTCCAGTGAAATTGGACTGGTGATCCGGTGTTTTGAATAGGGGTTATCGATGTAAAGAACCCATTTTATGTTTTAGAATTTTTCTAGTACTTACTGCTCTTTTTTGGTACCCATTGGAGTCAAGTGGGTGGGTTTGTTACATTTTTTTGGATTATATAGGCCAACTTTAACTTTAACTGGATTTTCTAAAACTGTTTATTTTGCCCTGAACAAAGAATATATTAATGCTGTGGCCCTTTTAGGCCCAGTCAGGAATAAAAGAGCCCCTTTGCTTTAGATGTTGTGGCTGTGTATTATTTCCATACATAATATTGAAGGGTAAGCGGCCACATCTAATTTTGGTACCAGGAGTGGGGTTCCGTTTCTTGTTTGGGGTTCATTTTTTGTCGAAACTAAAGTGTGCTAAAGTAGTAGGGTGCAAACAACGGTAGTGGGTAAGAGCAGCTGAGTGCAAGAAGAGCCTGCAGAGGATTGTGTGCCATCCTGACTGGAGCTGCAGGAGGATCAGGGGCCAGCACGCCAGGACTGCTGTGTGTGAGGAGATTGTGAAGGACGGTGCTTATTGAACTGACTGTTTGAGAACTGAGACTTTCTGCATCCACGAGTCATGGACGCTGAGGACATGGACGGTGCAGCCGCCCAGGCTGAGGAGATTCAAGGTGCAGGAGCTGCAGCTCCAGAAATGGACATTGACGGAGGTAACCCCATCTCACAGCTACAGTCGCAGATCCTGGAGTTGGGACGTAGACATGACCAAGTAATGTCTGCCCTTTCTAACATGACTAATGTACATACTAGGTCCTATGTGTATATCCCAAGAGAGAAACAAATTGTACCTTTCAGTGGGGATCCGAGTAAAGATTGCCAAAATGTTGATGAGTTCATTGAGGAACTCGAGCGGGTCATTAGAGTGAGGGGGTTGAATACAGAGGATCAGGTAGATTTTATCCTCTCCCACTTAAGGGGTTCAGCTCTAGATGAAGTCAGATTGTGTATGGGAGGGGAGGATAAATTACCACAAGACCTGTTCTCCTATTTGAGAGCCGCCTTCAGGGAAAAGCGGAGCACCCCTCAGTTGTTACATGCATTTTATGCACGAAAGCAATTAGACGGTGAGGATTTCCGTGATTTTTCACATGCCTTATCATTGCTGTTAAATGCTGCACTTCAACAGTCACCCCACATTGTTCCAGATACACAGCTGGCATTGAGAGATCAATTCATAGAGGGGGTGAGGGATTCAACCCTCCGGAGGGAACTGCGCAAGTTGGTTCGAGAGCGGTCTCACGCTACACTATTTGAAGTCCGTGAGGAGGCCCTCATGTGGTTTTCGGAAGAGAGACCCCGTGTAGTTAATGTGGCTAGAAACCGGAACCTAGTGGGTGTGGGCGAAAATGTAGAGCATGCGAGGATGACTGCCACCATACCAAGTGACTTGACTGTAGCCTTGCAAGAGGTAATTAAGGTAATTACACAACAAGGGAAAGCAATAGGGGAACTTACCAATGCTGTCCGTGATCTCACAGTCCAGAGGTCTAACCCAAGTGGTGAGAAACCGAGTAAGGCCAGATTTAAGCCAAAATACACCCGTGAAGGCCAACCCATTTGTTTGAGATGCGAGGGTGTTGGACACATAGCCCGGCAATGCACTATGCCGCACTTCCAGGGAAACCCCGCACCAGCTACACCCGAGCCTCAGAGTCTGCAGGGAAACGGTGTGCCTCCATTGCGAAGAGCCGAGCAATGAGAGGTAGCATTGATGGCTCAAAAAGTGGCACCCTGACTAAAGACAGATTCCTAGAGCGTGCAGTGGGCAAGTGCCCAGAAGTAGAAATACACATTGGAGGGGTCGCTGTCAGGTGCCTTTTGGACACTGGCAGCAACGTGAGTACTTTGACTGAGAGTTTCTTTCAAAGAACATCTTAATGGAGAAGACAAAGACATGCATTGTACAACCAAGTGGTTGAAGATCACTGCTGCCAATAAATTGCCGCTTCCCTACCTTGGGTACGTTGAACTTGATATCCAGGTAATGGGGTTGACTATACCTGGGTGTGGGTTCCTAGTGATATGTGACCAAGATGATGGGGAGACTGATTCAGCACCCCCAGGCATACTCGGTATGAACATAGCACAGCGTTGTAAACAGTTGATTCTGGCAGAGTTTGACAATGCTTTGGAGGGGACGTTGGATGCTGATTGGAGAGCCGTCTTCAACAAGGTACAAGAGGCTACCCCAGTGGAGGCGACTTCTATAGTCCGTGTGGCAGGCATACATAAGTCGTATGTACCTGCAGCTTCTGTGGCTACCATTCAGGCTAGAACACACAAAGAACTAATTGGAAACAGGGGCCTAGGTTTGTTTGAACCAGGTAATACATCACTGCCAGGTGGCCTGGTCCTGGTTCCTACCTTGGTGCCACCCGGTAGGCGAGTGTTCCCAGTGCAGATAGTAAACTTGTCGCCAGAGGATGTGTGGTTACCGCCTAAGGTGAAACTTGGCATACTTGCCTCAGGTCATTGCTTTGAAGGTAGCTCCTGTGAGGTTACATTCCATCGGATCTCAGCTAATCATGAGGAAGTAAAGGTTAGCCAGATGTCAATGATAGGGGTGGGGAGTGACCTGCAGTGCCCATTGGAGAAAGTGCAGATAGGTGGTACCCCTACACAGCAGACAGAGCTGAAGGCACTCCTGATGAAGTATCTGGATGTGTTCGCCATCAGTGACGAAGACCTTGGTTATGCTGACCTGGTAAAGCATGAGATTCCCCTGAATGATGACCTCCCTGTCTCACAGCCATACCGGCGAATACCCCCTAACCAATTCAAAGAGGTAAAGGATCATATCTCTGGGCTTCTCAAAAAAGGTGTCATACAAGAAAGCTCCAGTTCGTACGCATCTCCGGTGGTGTTAGTTCGTAAGTCAGATGGAAGTCTCCGGCTATGCGTGGACTACAGGAAGCTAAACTCTAAAACTAGACGTGATGCATTCCCGTTGCCACGGATAGATGAGAGTCTAGATGCTTTGAGCAGGGCCAAGGTGTTCTCATCCATCGATCTCGCAAGTGGCTATCACCACGTGGCAGTTCATGAGAAGGACCTGGCACAAAACAGCCTTCATTACACCATTTGGGCTATTTGAGTACCAACGGATGCCGTTTGGAACTCTGTAATGCGCCTGCAACATTCCAGCGCCTCATGCAAGCCATAATGAGTGACCTGGTATTTCAAATGGTACTTGTCTATTTGGACGATTTGCTTGTCTATTCGAGTACATTTGAGGGACACTTAGTGAGGCTAGAGACTGTGTTGCAGAGGTTGAGGGAGGCCGGACTAAAGGTTAAAGTGGAAAAATGCCACTTCCTGCAGTCCGAGGTAAAGTTCCTAGGGCATGTTGTATCTGCTCAGGGGGTGTCTACAGATCCGGACAAAGTGAGTGCAGTGAAGCAGTGGCCAGTCCCTGACACTCTGAAGGAGCTGCGATCCTTTTTAGGGTTCTGCAGTTACTATCGGAGATTCATTGAGGGTTTCTCTAGGGTGGCGGGTCCGCTCCATGATGTGGTAAACACTTGTGTTCGACAGGGGAGTGTTGCTCAGGCCAATAAGTTGTTCAAGGACTCCTGGACGACAGAGTGCCAACAGGCCTTTGAACACCTCCAGGAGAAGCTTACCTGTGCTCCAACGCTGGGGTATGCAGACTTTACCCTACCTTTTGTGCTGGAAACTGACGCCAGTAATCTGGGATTGGGCGCTGTGCTATACCAGCAGCAGGGGGGAAGGAAAACTGTAATAGCCTACGCGAGCCGGAGGTTAAGGGGCGCCGAGCGAAATGACAGAAACTACAGCAGTATGAAGCTGGAGCTCCTGGCACTGAAGTGGGCAGTGGTGGAGAAATTCAGGAGTTACCTGCTGGGATCTAAGTTTACTGTCCTAACAGATAACAACCCCCTGTGCCATCTCAACACGGCCAAGCTGGGTGCCATTGAACAGAGGTGGGTTGCGCAGCTTGCAGTATTCGATTTTGACGTGCAATACCGTCCTGGGCGGTGTAACACCGCTGCCGATGCTCTCTCCAGAAGACCAGGGCTAGAGGGGACGGAGGTGGTAACTGAGGATTCGGAATTTGACGGCTGTGTGGCTATTTGCAGTGGGCTTCGCACAGGTACTGCAGTTGAGGCTGACCTGTCAGAGCTAATGGCAGGGCCTAGAGAAGGTGAAACAGGACAGCTTCAAGTAGCCATAGATGATGAAGGGACTGAAGGGGAACACTTCCTGGAGAATACCCCCACGTTACCTGGATACACGAAGGATGAACTTCGTCAGTTCCAAGAGGCAGATCCGACCATCAGCATACTTAAGAGTTACTGGGACAAGAAGAGGAAACCCACAAAGAGTGAGAGAAAGGGTTTTTCTCGACCAGTGCTATCGTTGTTAAAGCAGTGGGACAGAATCCAAGAGAAAGAAGGTCTGTTATACAGAGTCATTGACGATGTGTTCAATGGAGAATGTCAACAGTTGCTGCTTCCGGCATGTCTGGTCGAACTGGTTCTGCGATGCGTTCATGACGAGATGGGGCATCAAGGGGTGGAAAGGACGCTGGGACTGCTTAAGCAGCGCTGTTATTGGGTTGGGATGTATGATGCCGTGGATAAGTGGGTGAAGAAATGCCCGCGGTGTGTGCTATCCAAAATGCTGCAGCCCAAGATACAGGCACCATGGACTCCGTTCTTGGCTTCTCATCCATTGGAGGTGGTTGCAATGGATTTCACCACATTGGAGCCTGCAACGGATGGACGAGAAAATGTCCTCGTTGTGACCGACGTATTTACTAAGTTCAGCCAGGCATTCCCCACCCGTGATCAGAAGGCAAACACAACCGCTAAGATCCTTCTTAAAGAATGGTTCCTCAAGTACGGTGTGCCGCAGCGTCTTCACTCAGATCAGGGGAGGAACTTTGAGAGTGCCGTTATTGCAGAGCTCTGTAAGCTCTATGGGGTAAGGAAGTCCCGCACTACGCCACATCACCCACAGGGAAATGCGCAGTGTGAGAGATTTAACCGAACTATGCACGACCTCTTACGCTCCTTACCGCCTGATAAGAAACGGAAATGGCCAGAGTACTTACCCGAGCTGGTGTACGCCTATAATGTCACTCCTCATTCCTCCACCGGCTACTCCCCTTACTATATGCTGTTTGGTATGCAGCCACACTTACCAGTGGATGCGTTGTTGGGTCAGGAACCCCTGAGAGAGAAGGAGCCTACCTGGTTGTCTGTCCATAAGGAACGGCTTCAGGATGCACACTCCAGAGCACGAGAGTATGCTGAAAGGAAGGCAGCAGACCGTGTTGTTAAGCGTGAAAGTAGGGTGTACTGCCCAGAGGTAGCGGTTGGTGAACAGGTGTACTTACGATATCGTCCCCTGGGACGGAAAAAGATCCAGGATGCCTGGGCGCCAGCAGCATATAGGGTGGTGGAGGTGCATGGTACAACCTACACTGTGGAGCCAATCGGGGGAGGTCCTGCAAAAAGAGTTCATAGATCCGACATCAGACCCTGTCCGAGTTCAGTACCAGTGCCGATGCCTAGGAGAAGAGTGAAACCTGTTGAGGTACCTACCTCTGAGATGGTGGAAGAAATCCCTTCGTATGAGCCAGAATGTGTGCTGGTGGAGGAAACCAGATTGTCGGAGGAGGATCTGGTGGGCCCTGTGTTTGGAAGGTTGAAGCAGCCAGTTGCAGAGCCTGGGATGGATGCTGGAATAGGAGAGGAGGAAGTACAAGAGGACAATGATAAAGCAGATAATGCAAGTGTTGTCCAAGATCTCTCTCAGCCTGGAACCGAAAGAGCTGATTCACCTTCGGACGTAGTAGTGGCTAGGCCAGTTCCTGCTCCCCGAAAGCCCAGGGAAGAGATTGCCCAGGTGGATGCACCCCATCCTTTACCACGCAGGACCCAGCGATCAACTGCTGGTGTGCATAGTAATCCAAACAGATTGCCTAAGCCCGCTTGTAAGGCTGTGACCCTCAGTCCCGATGTTCTCTCACAAGTGCTAGCTGGTATGGTTTTGTACACATCTGGAAAGCTGCAAGAGGTAGTAGAGGATTGAAGGGTGTTTGCAGTCATCGGGGACGTTGACTGTAGGCAGGGGAGAGTGTAACCGGGGCAAGAATAATATTTGTCATTTGATTAATTCCCCCCCCCGGCGAATCACCTTTATGTTTGCTCCGACTCATGTGTGCTGTCTCCTTTAAGAGTTTGTGTATGCGTCAGAGAGGACTGCACATCAGACTGAGAGAACGCGCAGTTCAAAACAGGAGTTAAAAGAGGAAGAAATAGTTGATAAAACTGTCAAAGAGAGGAAACTTCCAGTTTTATATACACTTGTGAATATGTGGTGATTACAGTTGTGTGATCGTATTTAGCGGATGGGTTAATTTACCATTCATACGAGTGTTGTGTTGCTACGTGAGAGAAATCTTCGGTGGGGTGGAGAATTCAGACCACGATAACGGAGATTGAGCGTGAGTTAAACTGTTGTGAAAGTTGTTAAAATGTTAAATAGCCCTGTTTATTTCTTATGTTAGCTGAACATACGGTAATTTTTGCCCTTTATACTGTGTTAGAGGGGAGAGCAACGATATATGTGATCACACGTGTGGCAATTACCACGTGAGCTTCTTCTTTGACTCAAAAAGTGAGTTTTGCTCATTTTATTCATATAAAGTGTGTAAGTTTAAGACATGAAAAGCTTTGTATTCTGTATTGAGTGTATACTGTTGTCTTTAGTTACAGATTCATTTATACAAAGGGGGTTAAAGTGTGAGAGATAATGTGTGTGATGTATTAATGCGGTAAAATGTGCTGATTTCTCATTTATTCTGTGTTTTATTTGTTTTATTTAGGCACATGTAGTCCACTACCTTGTTTTGCACACCTGTAATGGTTCTTTAACATTGTTTGCACTATTTCCAGTGAAATTGGACTGGTGATCCGGTGTTTTGAATAGGGGTTATCGATGTAAAGAACCCATTTTATGTTTTAGAATTTTTCTAGTACTTACTGCTCTTTTTTGGTACCCATTGGAGTCAAGTGGGTGGGTTTGTTACATTTTTTTGGATTATATGGCCAACTTTAACTTTAACTGGATTTTCTAAAACTGTTTATTTTGCCCTGAACAAAGAATATATTAATGCTGTGGCCCTTTTAGGCCCAGTCAGGAATAAAAGAGCCCCTTTGCTTTAGATGTTGTGGCTGTGTATTATTTCCATACATAATATTGAAGGGTAAGCGGCCACATATAATAAACCATAGTAAAATTTATTTACATCTCTCGATAAAAAGGTTTTTGCAGGTTTTAATTAAATAGTCACAATAAGCATATTTCCATTACGTGCCTCAAGCTTGCATGGTATCATCAACTCACTCAAGACTCCTTGGCAAACTTCAACAGTTGGTTGAAACAGCTCAGTCGGTTCTTTTTGAGTCAGATGTGCTACTTCAGCTTGTGCGTCTTGCGTCATCAACCCAGAACTAAAGTTCAATTCAGTTCGATTAGTGAACCGGTTTGACCGGTTCCTTCCAATGAACCGGTTTCAACCAACCCAAAAGAGACATCACTGCCGTTGTCAGAGCGCGATCAGACCTCACTAAACGAGTGCTGAACGCAGTTGGACATAGCGGTGTTTTAGAGGTAAAACATTATAAAAATACTGTTCGGTTTCTCACACAAACCGATCGTTCGTGTCTTAGGACATCAATGTGCCGCAGGGTTTAATTTGGATTTGTCTATGGAAGTGTTTTAGACTCTTATCGTTTGAGTTCCCATCCACTGGCATTATAAAACTGACAGACGGCAGCAGTTGGAGTTAAAAATCATCATTTGTGTTCTACTGAAGAAACAAAGTCACCTACATCTTGGATGCCCTGTTGGGTAAGCAGATAAACATCAAATTTTCATTTTGGGGTGAACTATCCCTTTAAGCACAATTTATTTGCATGTACTTTAGTATAACTAAATGTACGCTATAAATTGTTATACTTAAAGTCCGCTAAATTGGAACAACAACTTTTGTTAACACCCCTGCTGATAAATGTGCCACAATCTGCAACACAGATTCCCAATAGTGTGCACTCCAGTGAGTTCGGTTGTTTAGCAAAAGTACAGCAAAACCAATTGTTGGAGAGTGTGATGGCATTGGCTTTATGGCATGTTCAAAACATATCAATCATTGTGCTTCAACCAATAGTAGGACATTGGGGCAGGCCAATGGGGGTCAAGGTTTAGCTTCAGCAATTACAGTGTTTTCAAGTCGTGTCAGAAAGAATGTATTTAAAATGCACATGAACATCAGCGCAACTCATAATTATGAGTTTAGTTAACTCTGGATTTCTTTAAGAGTTTCAGAGTTAAGTACGTGACGGTGAGAAAACTTGTCAGAGGCAATGGATGCAGAGTCTGCCTAGTGAAAAAACCCTACCAAAATGTATTTAAAATAGGCCTACATTCATTTCACACTAACTAAAAACCCATTAATATACAGTAGTCAGCATTTGAAGTGGATCAAAAAAGTTAATAAAAGTTGTCCTTAGAAGGTTTTAGGACAACTTTGATAAAGGGTTTTGATCCGCTTCAAATGTTATTTACAGACGTACTGACAAATATTTTAATTAAACTTTATTTGCAGTTCTTCGTTATTGCACAATGCACAATGCAAAATGTGTTTAATATCACTATTAGTAAGGATCGTATGATCACTGTATAATTTGAATGCAAGATATATATATATTTGTACTAAAGTATACTTGCAATAGTTCCACTTAAGCATAATCAAATATACTTCAGTTTATCTTTAGTTGGACCTCAACACAAAAATACGTGTTCCAGTTTAGCAGACTTTAAGTATACCAATTTAGTATACTAAAAGTTCAGTTGCAGGGTATTTATATTAAGTAAATGCAATTGTAGTACACTTAACATAAAATAAATGTATTACAAATAGATTTTAGTATATTTATTTTTCACTAGAGTAAACCGCTCCACTCAAATTGATTACTGTTACAGTAAGTCATGTGCTTCTTGAAGCTTAAAAATATGTGAACCATATTTTTGCCTTGACAAAATGGATGGACATAAAAATATCTATATGGCACCGATCACGCATCACTGATGAGAACCTCCATGCTGTTTTACGGATTGCTACAGCACAAGACCTAAAACCAGACGTTGACACACTGACCATGGGGAAATGGTGTCAGACATCTGGCCAAAAACTAATATGTAAGTATATACAAACATAAAAAAAAAATTTATTTAAAAAAAAAAGAATAAGAACAGTTTAATATGTATACCTATAATTTTATACATATATGTATAATTTGATGGTTGAGTTCACATTTTGTTCTGTATTTTCAGAGCATGAGAATGGTGTGTGATATGGTGTCTCAGGATGAGGAGGGATTTGCTTGGTGTGTTCAAGGATAAACAGCATCACCTCATCAACCCAAAACTCAACCAATATAGTTGTGAACTAAGACAGCCCGTATAGTTGTTATTTTGAGTTAATACATATGCTACTCTGTATGTGTAGTAATGTGTTCACTGTCTTTAGAAATGTTTACTGTAATCAAACCATTTCCAATTTGTTGAATGAATGCCCTCTGCAAGGCTGCGTGCAGCCATTTGTTTTTGTAAATGCCTTATCTGTCACACGTTCTTAGCAGCTCACAATTTTTTGTTGTTCTATAGCCTAGTTCTGCCCCTCTCAAATGTGACAAAAAAAGGTTTTTAACAAAGTTAATGTAATGACTTGTGTTTGATGATATTTGTATATTATTTATATAGCACCTTTCAACACCCAAGGTCGTGTTACAGAGATAGGTTAAGGAATAGGACAAGATAATCATCAACATAAAAGCACAACAATATTAACAGTCACTTATATATATTATTTACAGACTATAAGCAGAGGAATAATATTCAGAAAATGTAAGATTCTAAGAACATCATGTGCCCGTTTTTGTGCTTCTGTATCTCTGTCTAGCCATTACATCATGCTTGCTTAGAGAACATGTTGCTTTTCTTAGAGTTGTGCACAACCCCTACTGATTGTATTAATACTGAGGTGCCATTTTCACTTCCTATATTTTCAGTATATAATTGGCTCTCTGGCTGAATAAACTTTGTATCTTGGTTGAACTGCACTCTTTGTGTCTGAGTCTTCCATTTGATACCCAGGTACCTGCTTTTCTGTGCTGGATCGCTCAACCCGAATAGATCGTTTTGAATTGTATTATTAAGTTGAATTATTAGATTCTAACAGAAAAATAATGTGTTTTTATGAGATTTTTGAAGGAGTGAAAGGTTAATGCTTGACAGATGTCTTGAGGAAGGGAATTCCACAACCTTGGAGCCACAACACTAAAAGCCCTAGCTCCCATAGTCACCAGACTAAACTTGGGGGTGACTAACAGTCCTGCACTAGAAGAGCGTAATGAACGAACTGGAACATAAGGCTGAAATAAGTCGGATAAGTAAGAAGGGCCAAGGCTATGGAGAGCTTTGCAAGTAAGAATTAGTACCTTGAAGTTTATACGCAGGGAGACTGGAAGCCAATGAAGATGATATAGGATTGGAGTAATGTGTTCTTTCTTGTATGCGTAATCAGGCGAGCAGCATAGTTTTGAACGTATTGTAATCTTTTGATATATTTAGCTGAAAGGCCATAAAGCAGTGAGTAACAATAATCCAATTGAGATGTGACAAAGGCATGTATTATGGTTTCAGCATCCTGCTGACTAAGAGAGGATTGAATGCGAGATATGTTATGTAGGTGAAAAAAAGCTGTCTTTACCACTTTACTAATGTGGTCATTAAATGAAAGAGTGGAATCAATGAGAACACCAAGATTGCAAACAGTCGTAGAGGGCATTATCAAGCCACCATCCAAATTCATCTATTGACCGGAGAATTTAGAAACAACGGATTTAGAGCCTGATCAAACTCATTAATTAACCGGCTTACTTTGGTAGCCAAACGAGCACTTGAAAAAGCACAGGGAACTGAGACTGAGATGCTCTGACAAACAGGAAAGTGGGTAAGATTGTCCTGTTCCAGTTGAGACTTCCAATGGTGAAGTTTACGCTGGAAAGCTACGATCATGTTGGACATCTGCGTGATGATTTGTTTGCGTCCCTGCAGCCTCTGATTCAGTTGGGCGAGATGCTCAGTTATGTCACACAACATAGCAAAATCACACAGCCAGTTTGGATCTGACAGTTCAGGCAAGGGGTTTCCTTTACTTTGCATGAAAAGAGCAATTTCTTTCCTACGCTTAAAAAATCATTTGAGGACTGCACTTCTGCTCAGCCACCTTACTTCTGTATGATACGGGACGTCCCCCTGCTTCGAGCCCACCTCCTGCAAAAACACCTGGAACAGGCAGTGATTCAGGCCATGCGCCCTAATGAAGTTCACTTTTTCGTGACCGTGGTCATTATATCATTCAGCTCCAGAACCTTTCCACACAGAGCTTCTTGATGGATAATGCAATGATACGTTATCAGAGGTGTGTAGCAGTTACTTTTTTTGCAATTTGTCCTTCATTAATCCAACCAAGCCTGTTTTTTCTACACACATTGCAGGTGCACCATCGGTAGTTATCCCCACCAACTTTCCCCACGGTAATTTATTCTTACTTACGGACTTCTCCACCGCATCAAAAATGTCCCTCCCTGTTGTCATCCCATGCATGTGTAGTGATGTTTGTGACATGTCTGAAATGTCACCATCATTAAATACATGGCCAATGAGGTATCGCTCTGCTTTTATATATAAATCTGTTGTTTATGCCCCCCAGAGTGCGTATTGGTCGAAAGACTGCCCCTTTTCTTTCACTGCTGTGGATTGCAGAGTGTGACGCTGGTCCGCCAAGGCTGTGTGTGTGTGTGTGTGCACGCTTTTGTGACATAAGGACACAAATGTATATAATAACATGGGTATGACATAGGTATTACAAAAAGAGGTGACTTATGAGGACATTACCCCATGTCCCCACTTTTCAAAAGGCTTATAAATCATACAGAATGAGTTTTTGTGAGAAAGTAAAAGTGTGCACAGTTTCCTTTGATGGGTAGGTTTAGGGGTAGGGGTAGTGTAGGGGGAGAGAAAATACAGTTTGTACAGTATAAAAACCATTACGCCTATGGAATGTCCCCACAATTCACAAAAACGAACGTGTGTGTGTGAGTGAGAGTGTCACGTCATCTAATTACAAGGGTCCTTGTTACAGGCACTGCATCTATCTTTCTCTCTCTCCAACCCTCGTTCTGGGCTGCGCTGCTGCTTTGGGTCATCAACACTTTTGGTCCAGTGGCTAAGTGGGCCTGATGTTTGTTTTTTGTTTTTTTTGGTTTCTTTTGTGGTCGTATCATTTTTTGTTTGGGTTATTTGTTTTAGTATTGATTTATCTTTGGTACTGTCACCAACCCTTAGTTTTTTGTGATTTTGACTGATAACAGTCACTATTAATTGGAGTGATTACCGCTATGCGGTATTTGTGATCTGTCATTTTGAAACCTTGAGCTGTGATCAGTTCTGAGTTTGTGTGATCTTTGTTGTTGTGACAGTATATGTAGTTTGTTTTGTCTTTAATTTGTTATATTTTGTTAACCATTTTAAAGCTGCTGTCCGCAACTTTTTTTGTGTTTAAATTTACAAAAATTATATAATGAGAATATACAACATGAATCCATTTTCCAAACCGTGTTTTTGTCTTATCCTGAATCATTATGGTACACTTATAATAAGTGTTTATATTCGGACTATTTCAGACCGGACTGGTAGGACGCAGAGTATCACAGTAACTGCGTGACTCGCCATAGACATACACAGAGAAAAGTAGCTCCGGCTACAATGTTCTTCCACAAGACGCGTGCAGTTCTGTTTATTAACTGCTAGAGGGCCAAAAACCATGGACTGCAGCTTTAACTTTAATGAAAGATTTGTTTAAATGGAAATTCACACCTCTTGCCTCTTCTTCTAAGTGGAACTTATTTGTGTGTTTTGATTCTTTGGTAATTCCCCCGTTATTTTGGGGTGGCGTAGTCACTACAAACCAGCCAGTCACTACACATGGCAGCCACATCCAAGTGCTCTTCAGTGACCTCTTATAGAAATGGATAGCTACGCTGTATTCGTGTTGTCTGTGCTTTCTAGTGATGCACCAATTGCTATTTTCTTGGCCGGTTTACGATTTTTATTTTTGTTCACAAGTTCACATGTCCATATAATTAAATAGAGTAAAGTTATGCATATTTGCCATGCTGTCCGGGGAGAGGGCACCAAGCTCAGAATTTTGGCCCGAACCCAGAGTGCTCCCCCCGGTGTGGTAAAAATAGATAGAACTAGAAGTGAGGAGATGGGTGGAGGAGGGATGCTAATAAACTCTCAGAAGAACAGAGGCAAGTCTGCTGTATTTACACCTCTAGTCATTGGTTGAGTTGATTAACTGAATGCTCTCCACCTGTGCTAATTAGGTTAATTATCTGAACTTGCTCCTCCCAAACTTTGTTAATAAAACATCATTTAGTGAGATCTGCCGATACCGATTTTTGCCGATTCCGATTTTCTTTTAAGAACTATAATACAAAAATCTATTTCAATGCAAAGTTTTATTTTCATAAAAAAAAAAACAAGTAAAAAGTCAGTAATAAAATAAGAACAACAACAAAAAAATTGCAAACAACAGCACAAATAAATGCAATAGAATAAAGAGAGCTATGAAACTAAGTTTTTCAGGTTAAGTAGGTTTTTATTCAGGTAAGAAATACTACAGAAATTAAAGTAATCTAATGTAAAATAGCACATCCAGTGTTATTTTACATGTTTACCTTAATTTCTGTAGCCTTATTGTTATTTACCGATTTATTCTTACTATTAAAGTTATAAAACATAATCCGTCAAGAGCAGAAAGTGATTTTCTTTGATTTTGTTCTTTGATTAACATGACAGACAGCAGCAGTAATATTGGACTGCTGTCCCTTTAAGAGTTTATGAACGGATGCAATACTGTTACACACATGCTTTCTCTTTCTCAACTATACTGATCCAAAACTGACTGTGTTTATCTGAATAATCGCCAAGACTGGCATTTTGGCATAATTTTGTTTGTATTTGACCGTTTAAGTGCAGTAAGCCACTTATTTTGGAACTTGTGTGATGCTGTTTGACTTCTGACTCTGTTTGAGACTGAGTGTGGCTTGTCCGCTCCACCTATATAGATCAATGGTGCATGCACTTTTGGTGTGAGTGCGAAACCTGTGGTAATTATTAAAATTATGCACTATTAAAATAAGCACTATTTAACCGGAGCGAATGAGACGAGTGAGAGGAGGCACCCACGCAGGTGTGTGTCACTTCACCATCGGAGGGAAGAAACGGATCGGCTCGGAATCGGTAAGAAGTGAGACTGATCAGCCAATCACCAATCCGGGCCAATCATGAGGAAAATCAGCCAATTCTGATCCCTGGCCGATCAATCGGTGCATCTCTAGTGCTTTCATCAACAGCTAATGAAAAAGCCAGATAACCGTGGGTCTCTTCGGCCAGCTGTGTTGTTAGATTTCCTGATAGCTCCTCAACTCGGTCTGTGATGGTGTTTCTTGGCAAGCTGACATTTTTAAACTCTGTATCTGGTCGGGACACACCTGCTGACACACTTCTTTGGTGACATTGTTGATTTCGTGCTGCGCTGCCGACGACTTCTGTAAAGCCGTACGCTCGTTGATGGGCGTGCCCTTGCTCTCTCGCTCTGGTCAGCGTGTGCATGCACGCCCTTCCAGGAGAAGTGGCCATATATGGAATTCTGCCCCCATTTACATCACTCAGGCCCATACTCGAAAAAAAACCCAGAAGTTTGTGAGGATTTGGAAGAGTATTTTAGGCACAGAAATACTCAGTCATACATCCAACTTGTGTTTTGAAACTTTGGCCATGTTTAGCATGATAATCCAACTCTTTACCCATGTAGAAGTCAGAATGCATGACCTAATACTTGCACAAAACATGTTGTTAAATACATTTGAATGACACAGATATTACTGAAATTATTGATATTGATACTGATACAATTATTGTCTTTTTTGGAATGCTTGATAAAAGTGCTGCTCAGGTGGAGCTCAAGACCTGTTCACGTGGAGTAACCCCGTTTAGCACATAAGGGGCAAATCACATCAAATACCTTCAATATCCTGAAGATGGCAATATCGCCCAAGAAATAAGCTACAGCAGATAAAGTTGCTGACTTGCAGGGCACAATCACAGTGTAATGAGTAACGGTAAGTGTCAGTTCAAATGTACAGGAGTAAAGAGTTCATACAGTTGCAAAAAAAGTAAGTGAACCACTTGCAGAAAATGTGGATAATTTTAAAAAAATAAGAGAGTTATGTTATTTTTTATTTAGTACTGTCAGATATTTTACATAAAAGATGTTTGCATTTTATTTGCACTACCATTCACTTGCACTACCATTTCTGACTACCATGTCCTCATGTCATGTATATGCCATTTTATCTCTGTATTTTTATCTTCTTTAATGTTATTAATATCATAAATATGTTTATTTGCTCTATTGTTCAGCATAAGTGCCATATACCGTTAGTGAGTGAATTTGCACGTTAACTCGGTGCATCGCCAGTGAAAATCGCTTGGGTATGAACATGAAAAACGTCTCGAAAAACACATTCCTGGAGCCTCCCCAACACTGCACATTTTGCAGGTCTCCTTTGTCTGACAATGATTTCAGCCCTGCATCCCAATGCCCATACTATCCATTCTAAACAGAATGTGGGATTACAAAATGTGTGTCCCGAAGCATAGTATGTTGAAAAGAGTATGCCAAAAGTCCCCGGATGGTGTACTATTTCCTGCAGATTTTCGTGGTGTGGATCCATCGATGCGTCCCAATGCCCATACTATCCATCCTAAATAGTATGTGAGATTACAAAAAGTATGTCCCAAAGCATAGTATGTTGAAAAGTGTATGCCAAAATTCCCCGGATGGTGTACTATTTACGGTTGATTTTCGAAGTGTTGACTCATGAACACTTTATCGGCTTGTGTTGCCCATAATCTCTTGCGTTTGGGGGAGGAGTTTAAGATCCATAAGGTGAACAAACATGACGGATGAACGTGATAACAATGTGAATGTGTCATCATCAGCGTTTAAATGTAAAAGTTTATACATTTATAAAGCAAATAATTTATTGTCACTTGTCACTGATGGCCTAATAGTAGGCCTAATTAAAATACGTCTTATATTTTGTAGGGTCAGATGAACACACTGAACATCTAATTACTTGGCAAACTACTAATGAAGCTGTTTTCACGGGCAAGAGAAATGCTGCTATAAAAGGATTCGAGTGAGTAATGACCTTAGATTGATATGTTGCATTTTATGTGGCTCTATGGTAGGGCTGCAGGATATATAATTAGAATCGACATTGCTTAATGCAATAGTCAAATCATGAAGGCTGTGATATAATTAAATAAATAAAACTTTCCACGTCCATGAGTTTGTTTGTTTGCGCAAGGCAAAGAAAGTATACATTAACTCAAATATAGCGTAAAGTACATACTCAAAAGTATGTACTTTTTCTTCACAAAAAAAGTAGATACTTTTAGGGTGTAGTACAAGTAAGCGAATTGGGACGCAGCACAGGTCTTAAGGTATTTCTCAAAATCAAGTTCGCAAAGTTTGGACTTGCGTCCTTGGTAGTTAGGACTTGGCAAGTTCAACTCAGGAGAACAGACTCCTGTGGACGGGAGAACACAAGTCTGGTGATTCTGCAAATGGAACAGCAGAGTACTTGATAACGTCACTCAGCTCGGTCTGGCTTCTCCGGTTATCTCTTTATCTCCAACAATAAAATGAAATTTGTTATAAAACACCACTCTGCCTCTTTTCGTTTTATTTTAAAAACAAACAAAAACACATTAATAGCCTCAGGCAACGGGTGATTGATTATCTGCAATGACTGCATTACACACACTTCACTGATGCTGCAATTTGTGCTAGGAGCAAGTCATTTGCTGTAGTATGTGCTGCCGACCAAGTATTGAGTGCACAAATGAACATACTTTAAAGAACTTGAAGTTTTCTATTTTGCAAATCCATTTTTTGATTGATCTTAGGAAATATTCTAATATTTTGAGATACTGGATTTTGGACTTTCATGAGCTGTAAGCTCTAATAATCAAAATAAATAAAAAAAAAACTTTTGAAATGTTTTACTTTACATGTAGGGAATCTAGAATATATGAAAGTTTCATTTTTAAAAATAATTTACAATAAAAAAATTAACTTTTTGATGATATTCTAATTATATGACCAGCACCTGTAATGTTATATTCTGTAATCCAATATTGGATTTTTGCATGTCTCTATATGTCACTATAACGGAGTCTGTCTTTATTTGAAGTTTATATACGAGATGTTTATGCTTACATGATTAACTCTGTTAAGCCCGTGTACAGTTGTGTTGTGTACAGCCTGGATGAAAGTTACCATTGTGTTAGGAACAAATAAACCTCCTTTGGATAGAGCTGATTGGATCCAGTGTTTTGACCAACACCCAATAAGGAAAGCTAGATGTCGCACATCACTTAATACAGTCCCTTTTTTAAAACAGTTTTGCAGATGAAATTGCGAGGCAGCACTAACAACAAGTTTCTGTGCATGTGTATGTCTGTACTGTATGTGTTTGTTTGTATAATAAAATAAATAAATTCAAACTCTTCCTGCTCAACATACTTGAGTTTATCCAGTGGGCAGTTTTGATGGATGACTGTATCGGTGAGCAACTTGACTCCTGAATCTCCTGGGTGATTGTAGCTCAGATCCAGCTCTCTCAGGTGTGAGGAGTTTGAACTCAGAGCTGAAGACACATAATGACAGCCTTCCTCTGTCACCATACAGCCAGACAATCTACAAACACAGCAACAGTTAACAACTATAATTTTCTGTAGATTCAGTCACTTCTGAATTCCTGCAGGCTGCCTTCCGTATTCAACTTATGGAGAGGAAAAAAAATGGAACTGGCATCACATCAGTTAAGCTTTTTCCGTAAGATGAATAGGGAAGGCATAGGATGTAATGCAAATTTTTTTGAACTGCAAGAGTTTTACACTTTCTTAAGTTGAATACAGAAGATGGTCTGGTGGAAGCTAGATATTTTACTTCATAATTTCTTAAATAAGAGTGATGGCTGAGCTTGTTTTTCATTCAGTTTAACCTTAGTTTTTATCATCTCCGGTTTTCAAGCAATCAGTCCATTTTGCTTTCAGTTGTTTTTGCTCAAATTCAGTTGCGTCAAACCTGCTGTAACCATAGCCAATGATTAACTGGGAGAATAGTCAAATTGCCCCATCTAGTGGATGACTAACGATTTGCTAGTAAAATCTCACATTTACAGCTGTTTACTCAGGTGTATGCTTCCGAATTGACAGGTGCTGCTCGTGCCCCCTTAACGGGTGCTGAAAACCACTGACGGCCCACAAGTTGAAAACCTCTGATTTCAGGCAAACTATAAAGTATTTGAACTCAAACCTCAGTATCTCCAGCTGACAGTTTGGACTCTTCAGTCCATCAGAAAGGAGCTTCACTCCTAAATCCTGCAGGTCATTGTTACTCAGGTCCAGCTCTCTCAGAGCACAGATTGAGGATTGTAAAACTGATGATAAACTCTCACAACACTGAGCAGTGAGATTACATTTGGAAAATCTGAACAATAAAAACAAAATGGAATTGCATACATAATCAATCATAGTAGTGTGATTTTTAATAATTAACTTAATGCAAACAATAAAGTATATGAATTCAAACCTCAGTATCTCCAGCTGACAGTTTGGACTCTTCAGTCCATCAGAAAGAAGCTTAACTTCTGAATCATGCAGGTCATTGTTACTCAGGTCAAGCTCTCTCAGAACACAGTTTGAGGATTGTAAAACTGATAACAAACTTTTACAAGACTGAGAAGTGAGATTACAGCTCTGTAGTCTGTGTAGAGAACATAAGTGTTTCTTTAATTTATGATACAATTAAGAATAATAAAATAGATAAAACTCAGACACTTTGGCATTTAATATCTTCACACACATTGATATATTTTATCATAGCCATAACATACTTATACAGTCAAGGCCAGCAAGTAATCTATGTAAAAATTATACCCAATTACAAAAGACCAACAGTATATGAAGAGTTTGGTTCCAAAACGCTATAAATCCATTTTGATTCATTTGAGTAAAAAAAAAAAATTTTTTCTTTACCAAGAAAGTGGCAATATGAAAATTACTATTTTCTGTATCTAAATTATCGCTGTGGTAATTGCGCGCAGTGTAATAATACAACTAAAACCTCATTCTTTTGTCATCCTAGAACTGGGAAGATATTTGGTATTCATTCTGTTATCACTTGTGTTTCTACACATGTTATTTATCTGATTCGGTGTCCTTGTGGCTTGGGCTATGTGGGAAAAACTTCACATCAACTAAAACAAAGAATTAGTGAACATAAAAGTTCTATTAGAAGAAAAGATGTTAACTATCCAGTCGCTGCCCATTTTTTGTCTTTTAATCGCAATGTTTCCTCCTTACGCTTCTGTGGGATTGAGAAAGTGAGTGTGCCACCTAGAGGTGGCGATATTGAATTGCTCTTACAGAGACATGAATTGTTCTGGATTTTTACCTTTCAGACTTTATCACCTATGGGTATGAATGATGAAGCATTATTTAATGTGATGTTATGAAATATGAGTGTTACATATATAATATCTTTAATAATTTCCTTATTTTTATTTATATATATATATATATATATATATATATATATATATATATACACTTTTTATTTACTATGTATGTAATTGTGGAGTTAACAATGTGATGTGGTGTTAATGATTATTCAATCACTAATCTTGATTGGATATTGATGATTCTTTGTGGTTTGTCATGTTTTAAATACAATGGAGTTTGAATACATTGTTGATGCCTGATGAAGATCATTCGATGGAAACGTTGCAATAAAGTACCTTTTTTATTGTTTTGCAAGTTGATAGTGTGCAGGATTTTCTTGTTTTTTTTCATATTTTGACTACACCAGTTTTTTTTCCTACGCACCTATCTATTACGTACAGGTGTGCGACGCTAATTGATCATTGATTATAATAACATTAAAAATTCAAATCTTTTTTAATTTTCAAAGATTTATTATAAAAACTGATTTCCATTTCCATTACACTTTTATTTCAAAATACAAGTAATCTAAAAGTTATTTTTTCATATTGAAAATACACAACAAAGTAAGTTGATCCACATATATGAGAGCTCTGAACTTGGTCAATACTAAACTCGTTTACAGGCATTGGACTAAAAATACATTGTCATCACTCCAAAAATGAATTCAACATGTCATCTTGTTAATGCTATAAATTATGTCTCCGTTTGTTATTACCAATTAAAGTGTATCTGGTGCCACCACGTTTAAAATAAACACTGATTGCAGATTACACTGGAATTGATTACAACTACCCAGGGGTGTTGCTATACTGGTGTGACGGTAAATCTTTGTCGGACAGTGCAGATTTTGGCAATCATGTTGTTGTTGTTTTCAGATGATTAATATCAAAACTAGAAATGCCAGATTCAAGACTTAATCATTCTTGGTCAAATGGCTTTTAAAAACTGTTCATGATTCAGTTTTGGGGATCGTGACAGAAGTTCTGAGTGCCTTATCTTCGTAATCTCTTCACTTAAATGATTAGATTTCAATGGCTTACGTTTCTTCCCCACCACAGAAACCACCACAGGTTCATCAATGCCGTCAAAATTATAAATTTTTCTCTTTTTTTTTTTTTTTTGATCACAAAGTACAAAGTAGGTAAGAAAAACTAGGATGCCAGGTGTATTCAGAGCACCACCATTACTGTTTACAATGCGTGGAATGGTGCACTGTGATTGGTTGAGCAGATGCATCGCATTCAGCAAAGAAGGGAGAGTAGTGTTTGTCATGTTTTGGAAAAAAGGAGAAAACATGACAGAATAACATGCTGGATGTTGCATTTTGAGTAAAATTAAGAAATAACTTTTCAATAACGACCAGACACAATACTAATTTTGGCAGGAACTTTTTTTTCTTTAAATGCAGTTTATCATATTTTGGAACCAATCTCTTTATTTATTTAAATGAATGTAAAGAAGACTCTTACAGTGCTCTTCTGGTGTTTTTGATGACTGGCAGCATTATTGTTAGTGCTTCATCAGATCTTCTGTATTTTTGCAGTTCAAACTTCTCTTGAGCCTCTTCTGACATCAGAAGCGCAAACACCAGGCTAGACCACTGAGCAGAGGAGAGATTCTGTGCTGAAAGATTTCCTGAGCTCAGATTCTTTTGGATTTCCTCCACAAAGTCATCTTTTAGTTCACTCAGACAGTGGAAGAGATTGATGGTCCTCTCTACTGATTTTTCTGTCTCTATTGTCTGTTTGATATAGTCAACAGTGTCTTTAACATTCTCTGTTTGTAGTTTCAGTTTTGGCAGCATTACCTCTAGGTCTCTCTGATTGGATTCCAGAGAGAGACCCAGAAAGAAGCGAAGGAAAAGGTCCAGGTGTCCATTCTCGCTATGTAAAGCCTTGTTGATCGCAGCCTTATGAAGCTGAAACAGTGGCTTTTTGGAGAGTTTCCATGTCAGATTTTCTCTCCAGGATTCAACAAATGGGTTTGCTTTCTTCTCTTTGCTAATCAAAAACACATAGAGAGCAGCAAGGAATTCCTGTACACTGAGATGTACGAAGCTGTAAACTTTTCTTGCTGAAACCTTTTCCTCCTGAAACATCCGGGTGCAAAGCCCTGAGTACAATGACCCTTCACTGACATCTAGTCCACATTCCTCAAGATCTTTTTTGTAGAAAATCAGTTGACCTTTCTTCAGCTGTTGAAATGCCAGTTTCCCAAGTTTTAGAATAATCTGATCAAAATTGGCTTTAGGTTCATGATTATCTTTGTATTTTTTTTCCATCTGTTGCTGCTGAGTAAGTAAGAAGTTTGTGTACATCCCTGTGAGAGTTGTGGGAGTTTTGTCATTGCTCTCTTGAGCCAGTAGAGGCTGAAGAACAGTGAGAGAGATCCAGCAGAAGACAGGGATGTGGCACATGATGTGCAGGCTCCTGGATTTCCTTATATGACTGATAATGTTATCAGAAACTTCAGGACTGCTGTTTGTTTTGAAGTATTGCACTTTCTGGTCATCGTTAAATCCTCGCACTTCTGTCACTTTATCAATGTAGTCTCGGGGTATCAGACTGGCTGCTGCTGGTCTGGATGTGATCCAGATGAGAGCAGAGGGAACCAGATGTGTCTTGATAAGGTTTGTTATTATTTTACTTATTGTTGTTTTTTCTTTCAAATCTGTGAATGTGTCATCCTCCTTAAAGCTTAGAGGGAAGCGACATTCATCAAGCCCATCAAAGATGAACATGACCTTACCATCATCTTCAGGAAGAGAGGACAGTTCTTCAGGACTAAAGAAGTATTTGTTAAGTAGTCCCATGAGACTGTACTCTTCTTTAATCAAATTAAGTCTACGGAATGGAAGTGGAAATATGAAGACTATATCCTGGTTTTCTTTTCCTTCAGCCCAGTCAAGGATGAATTTATTGACAGAGACAGTTTTTCCCACTCCTGCAATCCCTATTGTCAGCACATTTCCATTTTGTCGCCCCGAGTCACACTGGACTTTAAACATGTCATTACACTTGATTGGTGTCTCTTTGGCAGTTATTCGGTTGTGACTTGATTCAATCTGTATCACCTCATGCTCATTCACTATTCCTCCGGTCTCATTCTCCACCACATATAAATCAGTGTAAATATCGTCCAGGTATTCCCGATGACCGGTCTGTGAATTACCAACCAATATCCGGCTGTAGTCCCGTTTTAATTTGTTCCTCAGTCTGAGGCTGGAATCTTTGTAATCATGAAGAGCATCTTGATTGTTGTCTGCACTTGAGCCTTTAAGAAAAAGGAAAAAGGCAGTGATTAAGGGTGTACTCACACTAGGCACGGTTGCCTTGAACTGAGCCCGAGCACGATTGTCCCCACTCCTCCGCTGGCCTGCACTCAAACTACACTTAACGTTCCAGGCTGAAACACGCTTGTGTCATATACGATGCAACTTTTTGAATGGAAGAAAACAGGAAGAAATGCACAGATACTGCCTGATATATTTATAATTTATGCCACACAGCGATTTTCACTGGCACGTATCAGATGATTATTACAGCAGCTGGAGGAATTTGCAGCTTTACTCCCAAACTACAATTTCTGTTCATCAATAAGGTGAGAATCAGACCCATTATAAACCCAAATACACTCAAATTATTTGAACATGAAGAATTGATAAGTGTACTATCAGAGTAGTAATAAAGATGTTTGCCATGAGTAACAACACAATTACCGACAGTAGTGACACAAAAGCTTGAACGACTGCGTGTCTACGAGCCATTGCGATACATCCACTGTCAACATTAGCGCATGGTACCGTGGCCGTAAGCTGGTTAAGGCCACACACCCACCCTCCACCTTGCCCCGCCTCTCTCCTCCTCATTAGCATTTAAAGCTACAGACACAGAAATGGCATGTCCTAAGGAAATCTCATTGTGGGACTGGCTGGTAGTGGCTGAAATTCTGCACCAAGGCTGAACTTCGGGAAAGAGACTTCAGATACAGTACTAGGGACCACTTAGGCCTATATGAAAGCATCCAAAAAGCAGCATGTCATGGGACCTTTAACATCACTCTAAATAAGAGACGTCCTCTGTCCCAGACGATGACTAAAATACAATGTGTAGTGGAGGGCACAAGATAATTTAATAATTATAATATGACCGTATGGTGAACCTATAATATGAACCTAACACATATTTAAGCAACTTTCTCTTTGTGTTGTTGGCCAGATAAAATGACAAAAAAGAAAAACGGACATTAGATAATTTCAGTGCACCAAAATGCTAAGTACATGTCCCCGCCCCATGCAATGTTCTCACTTAGACAGTGTTCTGAGACAGTGAGAGTAGAGGAAGGGTCAGAACCAGGGAGAGAGCCAGAGACAGCAGCAAAGGGAGATGAAACTGCCAGCATCAGCACAGGGGACCGGAGCACAGTTTTTAGTTCAGATCTCAGTGACTGCTCAAAGCCATATAAACCACATCCCCAGTGTATTGAAAAACTAATATTTCCAAACAAGTCATTGGCATTTCAAGAAAAATGGTACCAACATTTTCCATGGCTACATTACAGTCCATCAGTGAAAGGTGTCGTGTTTTTACTGCAGCAAAGGTGTATCAAACCAGTCCTTATTAGGTCATCGACCTGATGCTGCTTTAATTAGTACAGGCTTTAGAAATTGAAAAAAAGACATTGAAAAACTTAGGGCAGAAGAGAATGATCCTATTTTATTGAAATGGTTAACACATCGCACTATTGCATACACTAGCCCTAAATCACAGAATGAAATCCTGAACATTATGGCAAAAACAATAATCCAAGGCATTGCAAGTGAGATTAGGTCTCCAGCCCTTGTTCAGTTTTCAGTAATAGTTGATGGTACCCAAGATATTTCAGGTGTTGAGCAGGAATGTGTCTGTCTGTGCTATGTGGACCATGACCTTGTCCCACACAAGGAGTTTTTTGGGTTATACCGTTAATCAGAGATAACAGGCCAGGGCATTGCAAAGATGGTAACTGATGTGCTGTTGAGGCTCAATCTACCCATGACTGCTTTACGTGGGCAGAGTTACGATGGTGCCTCAAACATGGCAGGAAAGTACCGCAGTGCACAGACAATAGTGAGGGAGTAGCAGCCATTAGCCCTCTATGTGCATTGTGGTGCACACGGTGTCAGTCTAATCACACAGGCTGGCTGCTCAGCTTCCCCATTGATCTGAGACTGCCTTTCTTGGGTCCACCAGTTAAAGATTCTTTTGAGCCGCACACGGTGTCAGTCTAATCACACAGGCTGGCTGCTCAGCTTCCCCATTGATCTGAGACTGCCTTTCTTGGGTCCACCAGTTAAAGATTCTTTTGAGCCAGTCAGGAAAATTTAAGAGCATGTTTGAAAACATAGTTACCTCTGAAAATGAACCCATGACCACACTGAAACCACTATGTCCAACCAGGTGGACTGTGTGCAATTCTGCTATAATAGCTGCACTAGGGCAGTATGAGCGAGTACTTGGCAGCTTAGAGGAGATGGCAAAAATTACATCTAGGACAGCTTCAACTGCCAGTGGGTTATTTGAGCACTTCAGCGAAGGTAAAACTGCGTTGGGCCTCACACTTGCTTCTGGTGTTGTTGGAGAGCCTGAGTGCCTAAACATTGCACTGCAGAAGAAGACCCAGACTGTCTCAGGTATGCAGGCTGCAGTAGATTGTCTCCAGTCCTCTCTTCAGGGAAAGAGAAATGACAAGAGGTATCTTGGGCTGTATGAGAAAGCTACAGCATTGGTTAACTGGACTGAATCAGTTGACTCTATTGAGACAGCAAATTCAAGGTCTTTGCTGGTAAAGCAGTGGATCATTACAGGGCAGAGTACTTTAAAGTATTGGATTGTGTGGAGGTTCAGTTTGGTGACCGTTTCAATCAGGACAGTCTAAAGACTCTGCAAAAGTGTCCTTCTGACCGGGGTGTTAAGTGATTCAATAGATGAGTACCCCGAGTTGCATAGAGGATCCCTCTCAATACAGTTGCCCCTCTTTCGCCGGAAATACCCCTGTAGCAGCAGTGGAGAGGCAGCAGAGGTCCTAAGGGGAATGCCAGTGGAGGTGTGGGGGTTGTTTGACCAAGTTAAAGGGTTAGTTCACCCAAAAATGAAAATTCTGTCATTAATTACTTACCCTCATGTCGTTCGACACCCGTAAGACCTTTGTTCATCTTCAGAACACAAATTAAGATATTTCTGTTGAAATCCGATGGCTCAGAAAGGCCTCCATAGCCAGCAATGTCATTTCCTCTCTCAAGACCCATAAAAGGTACTAAAGACGTCATTACAAAGTCCATCTCACTACAGTGGTTCTACAATCATTTTATGAAGCGACGAGAATAGTTTTTGTGCGCAAAAAAAAACTAAATAATGACTTATATAGTGATGGGACGATTTCAAAACACTGCTTCCTGAAGCTTCGAAGCGTTATGAATCAGTGTATCGATTCATGATTCAGATCGCCAAAGTCACGTGATTTCAGTAGTTTGGCAGTTTGACACGTGATCAGAATCATGAATCGATACACTGATTCATAACGCTTCGAAGCTTCAGGAAACAGTGTTTTGAAATCGGTCATCTCTATATAAGTTGTTATTTAGTTTTTTTGGACACAAAAACTATTCTCTTCGCTTCATAAAATGATTGTAGAACCACTGTAGTGAGATGGACTTTGTAACAACGTCTTTAGTACCTTTTCTGGGTCTTGAGAGAGGAAATGACATTGCTGGCTATGGATGCCTTTCTGAGCCATCAGATTTCAACAGAAATATCTTAATTTGTGTTCCAAAGATGAACGAAGGTCTTACAGGTGTCGAACGACATGAGGGTAAGTAATTAATGACAGAATTTTCATTTTTGGGTGAACTAACCCTTTAACATCCTCGTCAGAATTTTGGTGGTGGTGCCAGTGTCCTCATGTGAAGCTTAGAGGAGCTTCAGTGCATTGCAGAGACTGAAGACGTGGCTAAGGGCCACTACGGGCCAAGACAGACTTAACAATCTGTTAGTCTGCAATGGGCACAAAGACAGGCTGGACAGCCTTAATATAAACAACATATGCCAAGAGTTTGTACTAGGGCCTAGTGATACCAGAAAAAATACATTTGGTACTTTTGTTTAGTAAATGACAGTTTGCTTTAAATTACAGTTGTTGTTTTTTTTACTACATTTAAAGCAATGACTATAACATAATGAACTTCAAATTTAATTTGTTACAAAATCATTTTATTTCTTTTGTATAGGGACACTTTTTCACAATAATAGTCATTATGTTTGAAGTTAAGTTCAAATTTAATCGTATTTTGGTGACTTGGTTGTAAACAACTTCAAAAATATTGTAATAAATAAATGATTTTGAAGAAGAATATTTTGGTCAATTTAGTTTTTTCATTGAACCAAAGAGAAACATTGAGAATAAGCATAATGGCACAGCCTCTATGCTACACTAATAATAGTAGTAAGGCTTTCCTCTGTGTACATATATCATTATAAGTAATTTTTGCTGTATTATTTGTGTCCCCTTCAAAAACTGCTCTTGAGAAATTTTGTTTGTTGTCCTCCCCAACTGTTAGATGAAATTTACACCCCCGAGTACACCCTAAGTGATTGTTTTTCATAAATTCATAATAAAATCAATATGTAAATTCTAACCTGGTCTACAGTTCTTATTAAAAAAAAATCACTGTGATAAAAACTGTGCTTTTACTATATTCAATTAAATCACTCTCTTACTGCAATAGTGTTTACATGCACATCTTACATTTATTATGCTGAAATTGACAACATACAGTGTGTGGGATTACAAAGAATCTTAAGAATCTGTTTAACATTTTGCTGATCCTACGTCCTGACATAATATCACATGGAAAACAAGTACATTGTATTAAGTACATTGTATTTAGTATTTTAAGGTAAAGATGATGACATCAGATGAATAATTATGTTAAGCAAAGTTTCCAGTAAGTTCCTGTTCTCTTTATTCTAAGTCTTATAAATAAGATTTACTGACACTCTCACCTTTTGTCTTTAATGGCTCTTGGAGCCCCTGTCCCATTCTTTGAATAGTTATGATGGGGCAGGATCCTATATCTGAATATTTAATTTACATGCTTTGTTTAAGGTCGTCTACCAAGTGCTTTGTCTCCATCTCTAGGCACTGCCCCTAAAATGTATATAAACGACCATGTATCACTGCCTTAGTTGGACTTGATGACTGCAGCTACCAATAGCATGTGTTCTCAATAAAGAATCCTGCTAAAGATACAACCAAGTCTCCTGGTCTTTGCTTCTGCAGTTTCTAACAAGTTCCTATAGAAAATCATCATACCCATTTGAAATAGTTACTTTGTACAGCCTGAAATCAAAACCATTCCAAACTATTTTTTTTTCCCCAGCGTAATTTACAAATTTTACCAAGCAACAGTTCTGAAAACTAATATATTTAACTTGAATAACAGGGTTGGAAAAGTCATCAGTCCCCTGATTTAATACTTTGTAGAGCCAAATGTTGCTTAAATTACAGCCATTTATCCTTTTGGAAATGTCTGTACTAGCTTTTCACACCTAGATTGGGGAATATTTGCCCATTCTTTCTTTGCAGAATTGCACAAGTTCAGTCAGATTCCATGGAGAGCAGTATTGGATTGCTCTCTTCAAATCCATCTACAGATTTTCTATGGGATCGAGTCAGAGCTCTGACTTGGGCTCTCAATGACATTAACCTTCCCATCCTTAAGCCAATGTGGTGTTCTTTTGGCACTATGTTTAGGGTTCCACTCCACTTTTAGACAACCACTAGCAAACTTCCCTAAACACTTTTCCTCGGGGGAACCCCCGCTGCCATTTTGAAGTGCATTCCACTTCATGAAGTGGACAAGGGAGGTTGGAGAGAGATGTCAGTCATTCGCGAGTCACCTCATTATCCAATATTGCGGCCACGCCCGCGGAGTGTGCGCACTTATTCAAACACAAATACAAAAACAATACTTTTTGTACAGCTTTTTTACTTTGTCCGGATCATGTATCAAACTTCCAAAGTCAGGTGAACTGTTGAAATTTGTAAACACTTATGATGTAACGAAGCCTTGTTTATTGAAAATCACATGACTTTGCCGCTCCAAACCACTGATTCAAAACAAAAGATTTGTAAAGATTTGAAGCAGTGTTTTGAAATTGGCCATCACTAGATATTGTTGAAAAGTTGATATTTTTTCTCCTCTCTTTATACGTCTCTTTATACCACTGTATTCACATGAACAATTTTTAAGTGTTTTAGAACATGATGGACGAGTTGACAATGTATTGTTATGTATTCTCTGGTTTCCATGTATAGGCAGTGATTGTTATATTTACCACATTTCTCTTTAGAAGGAGCTACAACGGTGGCAAATGTCATCATATTGCCTTTAGCCTGATCTGTATGTGAGAGAGAGAGAGAGAGAGAGAGGATCACTCACTGGGAAACATTAATCACACAAACACATCAGCAGAGGAAAAATTAAATCAAACCATCACAATGGATGTTCTGACCATTTAAGTAGTCATTTATTTTTGGATTTATTTCATTGGCTAAGATATATCATGTGACTTAGGTTAGAGGTCACGGCAGCCATCTTAGATTTCACTTTACTATAGCAGTGATGCAGCAGCAGATGTCTCTCTGATAAAGGCTATATTCTTGTCATTTCATGCCAAAGAGGCCATCGTCTGTAAGTTTAATTGTTCATTGATTTTCATTTATGTTAAAAAAGAAGTATTTCATGCCATTTAAAATAATTTGTTGAACATTCATCAAAGAAGATTTTTGATATCTCTCTTTCATATATTAGCGCTAAATTCTGTTTCTCTCTTAAAAGTTAGATTTATTAATACTTGATACTTAATATATGCTTTATGTTTGCATTTTAGTTTCACAAAAAATGATGTTGGCAACTGAAGATTTCAAGTAAAACACTGAAAGAGAACTCTTTTGGTTTCGACTTTTTCTTCATCCCTCATCCTGTTTAAATATCTGTCGAGGTGCAACCTACTTGCAGCAGGGACAGAATAATGGTAAACTGTCAATCACGTTGCACTCATAGTAAATTAAGCGTCACCTTGCTTGTGTTTGTTCTCTAGCTGCTCAGCCAGATTATTCTGGTTTATCTTCCTCAGGATCTCAACTGTGTTCTTCACAGCTTCTTCTGGTCCAAAACATGCCACCATCTTATCCACTGTGTCTAAGATATCTGCTTTCTCCACATCAGACCTTGATATACACTTATGATCATTCTTTAAGTACCACTGAAACTCCTTCAGTTCAGCTTCTACCAGTTCCTTCAGTGATTTCTCAAGCAGTTCTTCAACAGACGCCATTGTCCTTTCAGAGTCACAGCTGCAGGACAAAAAGAAAAGGATCTGAAGTAGTTCTCACCCTTAACACGAGGACCTAAATGTTCAAGTGTTATTTGGATTATGAAATGAAGCTGTGATTGGATCAGGATTATCAGAGTCAACTCATCTATTAAAGAGGTCCCCATAATGTATCTGTGAAGTTTCAGCTCAAAATACCCCACAGATGCTGTAAATGCCCTGATGGAATTAATAATGAATCATAACTAACATTTATTTTTCTTGTAGGAATAACCTAAGCTTTAGAAACATAAATGTCCCCAACACTTTGGCCAGAGTCAGTGTGTGTCTGAATCATGTCCGAATATAACAACAGTGGAAATGAAACTAGACTCAAACCACTCAAGACAGTGGAGGCGTTTCAGTGAGTTAGAAAACAGTGCGCAATGATATAGAGAATAACTCTCACTAGAGATTTTATGCTTTGTAACTTTGACAACCATTTTCATTCAGCAAAACTAAAGAAATCGGAACATGTAAAAAAGCAGAATAGAACCCCTTAAACACTCAGCAATTCCTCACACAAGAGTCACACAAACACTGACTCACAAAAGCAAGGCTCAAAGTGAGGATGTCAGATGTGCAAGCCGAGGTTTGACACAGAATATTTTGCTGTGGACTGACTGAATTATGAATATATACACTCAAATGAATTGTTGAAATTCATTGTTGAAAAAAAAGGTTGTGAGATGAATGTGTGTATTTATGAAGAGAGATCAGAAAGCTGAGTTGTTTAAATCTGCTACAATTACTATAAAAGACGAAATAGTTGCTTTGAGTTTTGGTAGTGATCAAAAAAAGTTCAATAAAAATTATACATGATTTGTCAATGCTGTTTGAGTCAATGTGAATGGATACATGACATGATAAATCTATATATGTCACTATTTTATAAAGTAAAATACTAACCATGAATAATGATGTAGATTCTTCTATTCCTCCACTGAACTGGCGTCTTGAGCAGTTGTTGTTTTGAAACTGCTTTCAATTCTGTATTTTCATGAACGGTGGAGCAGGAAGCTTTCTTTAGAACTTAAACCTGTTAAACCAGAACCATTGCAGAAAAACAAAACCAGTTTATCAAGAAACAAAAGACATGGGAGTGAAACTGTGTGGAGAGACAAAATGACAGACTGAGGATAAACAATGATATACTAAAAACTAAAAAAATTTTTCTTTGTATAGATGACAATGTTGGCAAAGATTCCCATACACACTGATCCATGAAAACGACAAAAAAAAACACTGTATTATTCACGGCAGGCCCCTAGTTGGCGATGTCACTTTGTAAAGAAAGACTGCGCACATATGCATTCTTTTACCGAGCACTTGTGCCAAAATCACATTCCTGTAGTCTAAACACAATATATGCATGTGCATTCTGTCACTGTTTTCACAGATCCGTGTTTTTGTAGTTCACATGGAGATACAGGATCATTTTCAAAAACCTGTCTTCAAGTGTTAGTATTGTCCGGCCCCCAAAACACCATTGTCGTGTAAATGAACAGCCTAAACACATAAAGTTTTTTTTTTTTTGGTAAACGGCCCCTGAAACAGACAGCACTGTCATCAGAGGTTTCTCTCAGTTCATTCTGAGCTGTTGTGTCTCTGTAATCATTTAAGCTCATGAGATGCAGGTGCATCTGTTCATCATCATCCTCTGAAACAGAACCTCATTCTTGTGACACTGAATTCTGTAACTAATTATTAAATTATTTATTATTTATATTTATTAATAATTATAAAGAATTATTATTAGTCTTTCTTTTCCAATCGTACATTTCACAGCTCAGTGAGTGCATTTATGGACATTTTATTTAGTTTCTGCCTCAGAGTTCAGAGCACATGATAAGAAATACTGTTTGAGCCTCACTAATAAACAGTAAAATGACCATGTGACCGCAATATCAGTGCGGCTTTCTGTAATTCACTTATAAAGAAACACTTTATCACCTGTTTGATTGTGACATGAGAAGGTTTAAATAAAATCATCAAAATTATTTAAGCAGAGCATTAAAATCAAATAAGTGACCAATGACACATAACACAACACACATACATGAACATAACTAAAAGAAAAATGAAACACTCACATCAGATAATATTTGCAGATCTTTCTCTGAACTGTCGTGAACAGCATTTCTGAAATTCCTTCTACCAGGACGAGACGTGAGAATGAGAAGAATGACAGTCAGATGTCAACACGTAATCACTCTGATCTGGGTTGTTATTCAGAAAGGTTCATTCTCAGGAAACAGAGTTGAACTTTTACTAGAAGTAGTTTTGCAAGTTTGTGAATATGTGTTTTAGACATTAAATGTGTATTGGTGTATGTTACTCATCTCGTTCGTGAGCACTTAACCTCATCTTAAAAAACAAACAAACTTCTTATTCCTATCCTTTTACTTCCTCTAATCCCTCTCTATTGTAGTTTATGATACTCTGAGCACTGCCTATAACTTGTATTGTGAGCACTTCTTGTCTATTTGCCTCGTCATGACGACTCGTTTGTTGTATTCCTCACTTGTACGTCACTTTGGATAAAAGCGTCTGCCAAATGAATAAATGTAAATGTAAATGTTTCCATTGTTTGTGTTTCAATTTGAAATGAAATAAGCATAAACAAGAAAACTGTTCCATTGTTCATATTTTCAGAAAATAAATAATAATAAAAAAAAGTGAAATGGTTAGTTCACTCAAATTAAGATTTTTTTTTTTTTTTAGTTTTTTTTTTTTTTTTTTTAATGAAATCCAAGGGTGATTTTTATCCAATAGAAAGCAATCAAATTACCACATTATGTTTAGTTTTGTTCAAAAACAGTTGTGTATTTTATAGTCATTTTACCTGGTCAGAGTTCCTCTCATAGGGACAGTGTGTATGCATGAATTCTTTTGAAATGCCAAATATATGCAATGGCAACGGCAGTTCAATGAAGAGGGTAAAAGACCATGTCTTTCAATAACTCAAACCCTTTGGCAGATGATATCCCCAAAAAAGGAGTATAGTTTATTTGAACTTAAAGCGATAGTTCACCCAAAAATGAAAATTTGATGTTTATTTGCTTACCCCAAGCGCATCCCCACAACAGAAGTGATGTCTCACGCATATACTTCAATGAGTGCTAGACATCACTGCCGTTGTCAGAGCGCGATCAGACCTCACTAACAGAGTGCTGAACGCAGTTGGACATAGTGGTGTTTTAGAGGTGAAAAATTATATAAATACTGTTCGGTTTCTCACACAAACCGATCGTTTCGTGTCTTAGGACATCAATGTGTCGTCACAAGCCGCAGGGTTTAATTTGGATTTGTCTATGCAAGTGTTTTCGACTCTTATTGTACGAGTTCCCATTCACTCCCATTATTTGACTGACAGACGGCAACGGTTGGAGTTAAAAATCATCATTTGTGTTCTACTGAAGAAACAAAGTCACCTACATCTTCGATGCGCTTGGGGTAAGCAGATAAACATCAAATTTTCATTTTTGGGTGAACTATCCCTTTAAGAGCAGCAGGAATGTAGTTCAATGTAATTCATGTGGGGCGTTTTCCGAGACCTAGTGTGGATCAAATCCAATGATCAAAGTTTTTTCCTTTTTATTAAACAACAACTTGGCCAAAATGGAAAAGCGTGATTCAGTTGCTTATCTTTTAGCAGCAATAACTTCAAGTAATAATTTTCTTTATGACTTTATCAGTCTCTCACATCATTTTGGAAATTTTCCACATTCTTCTTTACAATGTTGCTTGAGTTTATTGAATATTTTCAAGAGATCCAGACACACTGAACACATGAACTCATCCTGAGATTTTTTTCCCCCCATGTTACTGCATGAATACAGAGACACAAACACACAACAGCTCAATTTTTCAGTTTTCCCTGAAGTCATGTGATTCCTGTTTCCTGGTTCTGTGTTTGAGTGAGTTTGGAGCAAAACAACTGAGTGCCTGTGACAGTGAAATTTGTAGTTAGAGAGAATATTCAGACATGTATCTGTACATTTGAAGTCACAGAGAAAAATTTAAGATTTGCAAACTTTAAAATTTTTTTTTCCTCTCCCACAAACTAAATACAACAGTTACACCTTCTCAAATTGTTCATTGCAGGTGTACAAATCCTATACGAATGACAAATTTAGAAACTCACACACTCACATTTTTGCTAGTTCCTGCAGTGAAAATCATGGACAAATTTTTTTCTGTCTTCTGTCTTGCACACTTGTAGAATATTTTCACACAATTACCTTTTTTTTTACTTAGTTTTTTTTTTAACACACACAAAATTCCATAACTACAACTGCTTGAATCTGCTGCAAATGCAATATAGGCAATTTATAGCATGTTTGTCATCCAACATCGCTGCAAATAAGTGTTTCATATAATATAAAATATTTACCTAGTCTAAGAATTGTAAGTTATCTCAATCCAGCATACAGCCTCCTCAGTGCAAATAATCAAGCGCTGAGTAGATCCTAGGATGAGCGGATTATACTCCCCTCAATGTGAGGGTTCATAGCACTCAGCTGAGTTCTGCTCTCCAGGATGCCCGTCTCTACGTGTGGATCTGAATTGCTCCTGCCTTTCTGCAGTCACTCTTACCTGCTCTCTTCTCTGAACAATGCATTATGGAGATTCTGTACTCAGACAGGGTTGGCCAAGACTAAGTTTGTCCTATGACAGACCAGGTCGGCCTCCCTGGTGGCATTGGGGGTAACTTCATTCCCCTCTGGTGACTGGCCGGGGTTCCTTTTGGTTCTCTGGCCACATTCCCTTAAAGGGATCACTTTCTCTTCGGAAAAGTTGGTTCCAGATGCCTTTAGCGGCCTTGGTAGGCCCTCTGCAGAAGGCCTTCTTGAGGCTCAGCTTAGGCTGTTGGCCATAGGGAATGCCGTCACTGACAGCCTGGTGTGACCCGAGGGGGAGTTGCTAAGCAGTTTCCTGTAACTGCTTTTACCTTTGTCTCAGCCATATTTTTGGCATGCACTCTCCTCAAGCATGGTGGCATGGGTATATCATTCCCCATTGCGTGTCAAACGCAGTGCGAGTTCCCTTTCGAAAGGAAACATCTCAGGTATGAGACGAGGTTACGTATGTAACCATGGTTCCCTGGGAACCAGGGAACGAGACTCTGCATTTCCTTGCCATGCTTCGGGTTGCCTGCAGAACAGTCCCTCAAGACGATAGATACTGACTGTTTCTCCAGGGGCTCCTTTATACTTCCGGGTCGCGCCATATTACGTCCTAGGCTGTTGCCGGCCAATAGGGTGTAACGATGTAGCGGTTCGTACAGTTTTTAATTAATTTATGGGTGGAATATGAATATAATAATTCATAAAGCTTTATGAATAATTATTATGCACATACCGACCCAAGGGGGAATTAAACATATATGGTCAATTAATTACAACGAATTATAATTAATTACATATATGATTAGTTCAGGTTCAATAATTATTTAGAGAAACTACCAGCTCGTCCAGCAAACCGTTGCTTCTCATAGAATATTATGAACGGAGTTATTCTCTGGCCACGAGAAAATTCCTATTAGAGCATCAAAGCATAAAACGATCGAAAAACTTTAAAGTGACTTGGTCTTCAGTTGAAAGAACAAACAGAACAATCGAGCATGAATTATGTGTTTAATATATACAAACTACGACTACAGAGGTTATACTTCTAAATACAGAATACAGAAGAAAATACAAATATATATACAATAGTGGAAGCAGAGAAGGAAAGAGAGAAGGCAAGTAGCAAAACTTACAAAACGGTCCTTGAAGCCAGCACGGAAATCAGTTTCATTATCTAAGATTGAGAAACGGCAGTGTACTTGCATTGGTTTTGCGTGTCGAATTTCAGTTTAGCGCTGGTGCAGTTCGTTGGCTTCTTCCGTTCCGCGGGAAGGTTTGAACTGAGGACTTGAAAGTTAGTTTCGCTGGAAGATGGTGGTCCCGAAGAGCGCGATGGCAGCGCGGTCGCCGTGACGTGCGTGAGTGGGCGAAGGATGATTCAGGGCCGTCGGGAGAACACACAGAAGAATCCTGGTGCCCCTTTTTATGATAGATAAGCCAACACACCTCCTTGAGGTGGAATAGCCAATGACATTGCTGCAAAGTTGGCGGGCAAGTTATTTCTTTGTCTTGTCTCCAAGCTGAATTTACATACCTAATGACTATCAGATCGGATTTCGAGATGGAGTGCTTTCTTCACAATATCATTAAACACATAGAAAAATGCATTTGTCAGCTATGTGACCTATCTCAGTGAATAGCTCGAGTCCGGAGCTTTACAGAGAGATCAAACTCGATAGATCAGAAAGGCATATACAAGAAGTTATGGTTTACAGACAAAATTCCATCATTAAAATGCACACTAGCACAAATACACTCATTTAAACACTAGGAAACATGCATACGCCCTAAATACATGATAGATATATTTTGGCATAGTTGTATTTTACATATACAGTCAAAAGTGTATGTTTGTGTGTTTCTGTATGTGTTTGTGTGTGGGTGTGTGTTGGAATGTGTTCTGGACAGTCTCTGGGGGGTAGTGTTCCTTTGAAGTCACCAAAGTGAGGAAGTTGGAGTTTTCTGTTTACCCTCACGGGTCCACAAACCTGCCGAAAGTCACAGCCGGCCAGAGCCGATTTAGTGATTTACAAACACAGTTCATCAGGTTAAAAGCGTTCTGAAAAACTCCAAAGTTTATTGATTATCCTGATACGTGTGCATATGCTACAAGGGATTGGAGTTGTTGGATAGCTGGCTTTCAGACACCGGGTCACATGTGATGTTCCCCATTGCGTGTCAAATGCAGAGCGAGTTCCCTGGTTCTCAGGGAACTATGGTTACATACGTAACCTGAGACGTTCTCCATCTGTTAGTATGACTGGGGATGAGGATGATCTTTTTACCCAGGGAGGGTTTGAACAACATAATATTTAAGATGGCGACATCCATAAAACTTTAAAGTCTCATCACTTTTGACATGACAAGAGATCAACTGAACTGCAAGTTCATCTATCAAAACTTCAATTTTGCTGCTGTGTGAACGTGGCCATAATTTATTATTCAGTATTTTTGATGAGTTTCACCAAACTTTCATGGCCCCCAGAATATTTTGTTGTATGAATAATAGGTCCCCATACACACCTGATGCTGAATTTAACACTACCCCCATCATGAATACAATTTTCCATTTTTTATGAAACGCTTTCAGAGGCCCTGTCCACATGAGAAGAGGTATTTTCAAAACCGCAGCTTTTTCTATGCGGTTTGGCCGTTCGTCCACATGCAAATGTACTATCCGGTCACTGAAACCAAACTTTTTCGAAAACTTCTGCCAGGGTAAAAATTTTTAGAAACTGGTTACAGCGTTGTCGTGTAGACGGTGAAACCTGAGATGTTGGCCAGACATCGGCGTGCACGCTGTTATCTCCAGATTGTGCAAAACTATCTCCTTTGTTTATGTGAGGCGAGTCAAGGAAGGACGTAGCCAAAATAACAGGGCTTATAACATGTCCGATACAAGTTCTTCCATTATACTGCGGAACAGAGCCATCAGAATGCAATACTACACAAGTCACTGCTTTATGTTATATTTTTTTTACTTTGAATGAATATATCTCATTGTATTGGTCTAGTTTATGGCACTAACAATAATAATAATAATAATACTGATAAAAGGTTAATGACAATGTTGTTAGCCTACCGGAACCGGTAATAACCTTTTTTCCAGGCTTCTGATTGGCCAACATGGCTTTTGACAGCACTTCATAGCGTGTTTTTGCATTTTAATGAGATTTTTTTTCTTGTGTGGACACAGAGGAAAAACAGTTTATAAAAATACCCATGTATGTGTGGACTAGGCTTAAAGGTGCCCTAGAACCCTTTTTCACAAGATGTAATATAAGTCTAAGTTGTCCTCAGAATGTGTCTGAAGTTTCAGCTCAAAATACCCCATAGATTTTTTATTATACTATGTTTTAACTGCCTATTTTGGGGTGTAATTAAATGTTCGTGATCCCTGTCCCCAAGCTGGCAAGAGTTGCAAATCCATAATACATTGTATAAACAATAGAATAAGTTCACACAGCTCTCTCAAAATGGATCTTTACAAAGTGTTTGTGATGCTGCATATCAGATCACGTAAGTATGGTAATTTTTTTCCGGATATTTACATTTGATTCTGAATGAGTTTGATAGTAGGCTATGCTCCGTGGCTAACGGGGCTAATGCTACACTGTTGGAGAGATTTATAAAGAATGAAGATGCATTTATACAGACTGCAAGTGTTTAATAATGAAAATAACGACAGGGCTCTGGTCTCTGTGAATACAGTAAGAAACAATGGTAACTTTAACCACATTTAACAGTACATTAGCAACATGCTAACGAAACATTTAGAAAGATAACTGATAAATATCACGAAATATATCATGATATTATTGATCCATTTTCACTATTGTCACTGCTTGCATGCTTCACAATACCTGCAGAGCGTCTGATGATTCGGCTGTGGTGCTCCAGACTGGCTTGCCTTGAACATTGGCTGGTATATGCAAAGGTTGGGGGCGTACATATTAATGATCCCGACTGTTGCATCACAGTCTGTGTTATGTTGAGATTCACCTGTTCTTTTCTTGGTGTTTTTCACGCATTAGATTTACATATGAAGGAGGAAACAATGGTGTTTGAGACTCACTGTATGTCATTTCCATGTACAGAAAACTTGTTATTCAACTATGCCAAGGTAAATACAATTTTCAATGCTAGGGCACCTTTAAGTTTTGTGAAAATGATCAAAAATACTGGCACTGTCTGGCAACTAAAAAAAAACACACGGAAAAAACACGGACAGGGAAGTCTTAATCTAGCCTTTGCAGTTATATGTAATGGTTTTCACATGTATTGCATTCGCAACAATGTTTTATTTGACTGTACTTTTCTAGTTACAGATGGTCTGAAAGACTACTGTTAAAGATGGAAATGTCCCGATTCTTGATATGTTTTTAAAATGTGGAAAGAGGATAACTGACGTCTCTCTATGGCAGGGCGAAGCCTTAGCTGGGCTTCATTAAGTCGTGGAAGCTGTAGATAACACTAAAAACATGCATTTTACAGGTAGCTAAGCTTATACTAAACTATTACAATCTATTATTCAGTTATAGTGGCTTAAAGTAAATTACATAACTGTTTTGTACTGTTAACTGTGATCATTATGAAAGTTAAGAAACTATAACACAAAGGAACAATATTGTTTTTTTTTATAGCATCTTAGATGGTACAAAGGCTGTGTATGATTCCCTTGGCATTCCTGACTGGACAGAAAAATGCATTGCATTTAATACAGATGGTGCATCTGTAAACATGGGCATCCATGGTGGAGTGATTGCTCTTTTGCAGAAGAATGTTGGGTAGCATGTGATTAGATGTTTATGAATATCATTGTTTATAACTGTCTGTCTGGCATCCCCCTCTGACCCAAAGCACACAAATTTCAAGGGGAGTGGAAAAGTCTGAAGACCTTTTCTGTTATTTTATGGCATATATTATTACATATATGTAATAAAATACTAGCTAGTACTGTAGAGTAAACTGTAAGCATTTACACTGCCGTCAATGTAATATTTCATTGTAAACAGTACTCAAATATTTGGAACAATAATTAGCCAAGATTAAATGTTAGAGGTGCTTGAGGACTGGTGGAGAATATACAGTCCATATGTTGAAACTGAGTCCTTGTTCGAATAGAGCCTTGTTCATTTTGTTCCCTTCTATTACAGATCTTCAGGCAAGTTGGTGGAAAACAGGCAAGCACATGGCTGATTGTTTGTCTACGTACCAAAAAGCAGATTACAACAAAAGTTCCACCTTATCTGCTATTTGAGGTACCAGACAAATATGAGGTTAGCACAATTTCACAGTTAAACTTTTGAAATGTCAAGTTCTGTTATTTCTTGCTCAACATGTCTGTGCACAATTTTCCTCATTATTTTAGATCAATGAAAGTGTGGAGGACACGGTTGCAGAGGAGTGCATTTCTGAATGCATTAAACGGCAGGACAGGTTGTACCAAATTGTTCAAGACAATATGTCGCGGGTGCAAAGAAAAATAAAAAAGAGGAAACTTGAAGAAGGAAAGGCTGTTGTCATTCATGTTTGGGACAGAGTGCTGAGGCAAAACAAAAGAAGCCTGCAGAGAAAGGGTGGGAAACATTCACAAATATTGGGAAATAACACAAATATTGCTCATCATTTGCTCTCTTTATTGAGCATAACTATTTTTACAGTAGTAACTAGGTTCACAGTAAATGTGCAAAATAATATATGGTATATTACTTCAGCTACTTGATTTGTGAAAATTGTTTTACTCTGTGAATCAAGTTACTAAAATCTGTTACAAGTTATTTACCAACTGAATAAGGGATAAGGAATATGATGCAGAATCACAACTGAAACTTTATAATGTCACCTCAGTTACATAGACATACATTTACATGAATTATCAAATAAAACCGTTGTTAAGACCCTGAAATGTAAAACAAGTGTAAAACAAAAATACTTAATGACTGTTGGCTTGTTTACTTGGAGCTTATCCCAATGATACACTAGCAAATCAGTGGCTGTAATCAATAAATAAAACACAGCACAGGACGCAATGATGATCTACTGTTGTGATGAAAAAAAACCCCTAACTTTGACGCTGAAAAGATTTATGTGCTCTGAGGAGCACTAATGAATATTCATGTAAGCACAAGTCTCTATCAATTATGAACGGCCGGTGTTGTGTAATATTCAGTTCCTGTGGAAAAACTGTTCCAATGGGCGGAGCATACGTGCATATTCATGAATATTCGCTCTGCTGTGGGTGTGGCTTTATTGAAATTTCATTGCTTAACATTTCAAAGGGGGTGCTTAGAAAAAAAATTAAGTACATTAATAACATCAATACCCTACATTTATTGCATTTTACTTTTATAATTTTCCATTAAACTACATTTACATGTTACTAAGCACAGTAGCCTATCAATTTTGCTTAACACCTTTATTATTACTTTATCACCTCTTTAAATCAACTGTTTATTGAAAATCGTAGATTACAGTCCCTTATTTTGGAGTATGTATGTCTATATATACTGCAGTGAGCTAAATGAAGGAACGAGATTGTGATTTTAAAACAAACAACATGGAAAAAAACTTGACGTGGTGTTTTAAAACATGGCACGAGAAACTGAAAAAGCAGACAGGTTTACAGAAAAAATCCTGACAGACCAGCCAATCACCTTCTCGAATACAGAAAGGGCAGTTATCCTCATAAGGAGAAACCTGTCAGTGACCCTTATCCAGGAATCAGGTAATTGCCTCTAAATAGATTAGTTACAAAATGCAAAAAGGTTGATTTTTCATGAATAGAAGATGATGAGAGAAAGAGTAAGCTGTAGAGTGTTATCAAGGCTGGATCTGTCAGACCGGAGAGTTTTTCCCTTTGTCCAGCAAAAAGATGACATTACTTGTGATGTGGACAAAGTCCTCAGGCTGGACCAGAACAAAGACATGATGCTGAATCTCTCATTGAGCTTGATTTTACAATTGCACAACTTACAGCATTTGAGTGTACTGTAACATGGTATTTTTAACCCATAGACAATTGTTCCTTGTGTAAGTGTTCTTTAGTCTGTTGATTTTTATTCATGACATTTCATAGACTTCCATTGTCTTTTATATCACATCAATTATATTTTCTATCACCGAACCCTAAACTTACCCAACATGTGCAAAACACTAGATTTAAACAAAATCATGTTTTGTCCCTTTTGTACTGGTCTAAAAAGGCTTATAATGTTCTCACTAGTTGGTTGTCATAATATTTCACTATATACTTGAGAACATTTGGCCCTCACAAACAATTAGTCAAACCTCCACACACAGGGAGAGAAAGAGAAAAGGAAAAAGTCAAGTCAAGTCACCTTTATTTACAGTGCAGATTGTGATTTCATTGGCCAGAGGTTACCATCTTGTCATCATGTGCTTTGGTGACGTCTTCTGATTGGACTGCTGCCACGTTTAAGACCACTGACCACTCAGCAACAAGTCAGCCTATTTTCTGAGGTGAGTCACTTTTTACTGTTTTAAAAAGTATGTTTAAAAGTTAACTTCACAACTAAAAAATAAATTCTTGCAATAAAATGAAATTGAAGTCACCTATAATACAGTGACAAGACAGGCTGACAACAGAGGTTGTGACAGTTTTTTTTTTTAAACCATTAATGAGGCTTTAGTCTGTGTGTTTCTGACAGGAAAATGTATTTTTCAAAGTTATTTTTAAAACAAATTTCAAATGACCTTTTAAAAATCTTTAATGTAATGAAGAAATGACAACATATTCTGACAGGATTTGATGTGAGAGGAGAGTTTCTGACAAGGAAATTTTATTTTCTGAATTTTTTAACTTGACCAAAATGAATTTGACACACCTGCACTAAACCAACTGACTGATGAACCTGTTGGACACGAATGGTGTAGTTGAATTATTTGCATACTGAATTGCAGTTGGTCTTCTGTCATACTCTTGCACATCCAATGCTTATTAAATCAGTGTGTATTTTCTCTCATCCTCCAGAATATCAGCTACAAGCTCACCATACAGCCGACCTGCGCCCACCCGGCTCATCTGTGTGGATCTGTGTGCAAAAACATATGAGGTGTCCACCAGTAAAAATGAGATTGGGCCTTACAAAACGACCACAATGAGTGCACTCAGTAATGGTGAGAGAGCATTTATGGCTTCAGTCGATGGTGACACCCCACTATTTTAAATGGGTGTGGCTTATATCCTTAAAAAATACACCAAGAAATTTGGAAGGGATGCATTTTTTTTGGTTCTGGTTCCAAAAAAATGTAAACTGTTCCCTTTGAGTTGCTGGAAGAGGCAGAAAAAAAAAGAAAAATACCTCCTCAACCGACTCATGACTGGGGAAGAGTCTCAGGTGTTCAGGATGAGGCGGGTCACTGATGGAGAGGGACTCGTCTCAGGTGTGGACAGAAGGTTTTTGAGGTGTTCCTCTGGCGTGACGAGGCCCTGGTTGAGCTCAGCTTGGGAGATCAAGTTAAGATTTCCTTTCTCAATGTGATTCAGACCTTCTGCCAAATTCAACTCATCCATCTATTCAGCTGTGGAGGTACACAACATCATACAGCCAATTATTCTCAAATGGATCTTTCTTCATCTTCCTACTCTTGTCACATTTTTGAACTTTAATACATTCATTGGTAATTTTATAATATTGGTAACACTTTAGAATAAGGCCGTATTAGTTCATGTTAATGCACTGTTTTATGTTAACTAACAATGAGCAACACATTTGTTACAGATAATGTTAGTTAATAAAAACAACAGTTCCACAATTTTCAATTTAAGTGTTTTAGTAAAATGTTGAAGTTAGCATTATTAAAGAGTAATTAGTATTTTCATTGTTCGATTATATTAACTTATGTACTCAACTAATATTAATAGTGTTCATGTCTATTGTTATATAATGCCTTGACTGAGACTTCTGTTTATTACATTTCAGAGGACTGAAGCTCAATCAGTCAAGGTGGTCACCATCGTAGGTGTTTCAGAGGAAGATGAAGGTGCCATGATACTGTCTGACACCTATCAAGAGTACAGTGTCCCTGCAGCTCTAGCCATGGACATCAGAAACCCTCATCACACTGAAACTGACACACACCAATTACACTGTCCAGAGTATTCACCAGCTGGAGGTTATGGAGGAAAGTTTAAATTTGACTGTTTGTTTGTTTGTTTTTTACTTGTTCCATTTTTTTTAATTAATTGATGAATGTTCATGTTAATTTTACATTTAAATACAATTTATTTTTGCTTTTTTTTAATATGCATTTTATAAAATTAAATTAAATTAAATCAAGTCTGATTCATCTCCCCATCATCATTCTGCTCTGATCTTAATGCACCCCAAGCATGATGATGTAGTACGCCCTCCTCAGACTGCAGGTGCTGCAGTAAGTTTTCTGTTTAAATAAACAAAGAGAGACACAGTTGTGCTGCTTTCAGTCATGGAATCACACTTGTAATCCTTTATTACAATAATTAATAGATTGTATCATTTTTTATATATACAAATATATTGTAGAATTCAAATGTACATTACCCTCATGAAACAACATACACATGAAATCGACATATTTTTTATGTTTTATGTTCTTGGTGACCGATTTCACCCACCTGTTTAAATAAAGAGGCACAGATGTGCTGCTTTCAGTCATGAGGTCGCTCTTTTCTCCGCGACTCACTATTAACCACACAGTCTCTAATTAGCACAGCGTCTCCCCCTACTGTCCACTCAGAGTACTACACATCACCATTAGGCATAATAACAGCAATTGAAACTATATTATAAATAACAAAATAATCAAATACATGGGACAAAAACAAAATATTCCTGTGACTACACATACACATTTCTACCTAACATTCTTTTTCTAAATATAAACATTTAATTATAATATTTTATTTAAACAAATAATCCATTATAACTCTCTACTAAATTAATACAGTAATTAAAATTGTAAATTTATATAATACGTGTATAGAGAAATATAAGTTATCTTGTATAGAGAAAGGCCAGTTCTCCTCTGGTCAATGAGCAAATACACTGTGATTATGATTCATGATGCATCACACGTCAGAATCAGTGCTTCCCACAGGATTGAAATATACTTGCTGTGGTAGCCGGGTGGAAAATCCCCATATTACCCACGGCACAAAAATGGTCTACTACATGTGACAAACAAGAAATATTTCATGACTGTTAACAATATTTTTATTTATTGAAATTTATTTTGATTACATAATATATTTCATAGATTGAACTCTACTTTCCACATGGGAAGAGTGAGACAAAGTGAAGAAAAATAAAACACATTCAAATCTGGCACTGTTTATGTTGCTTGTAATCTGAAAATAATGCACTGATATTACAGCATGTAAATGGTTGAGTTCTCTTGTCATACAGTGTCTGTTTGTGAATGTGACGCTTGAAACTGCTGCGTGATCAGCTGCACTTCTGTGCCACACTGATAGACACTGCTGTTTCTTTAAAACTTTGACCTGCTGCTGCCTCTCCCTCATCATTGAATAATGAAATATTTAACTACTAATACAATTGTATGACAAAAAACACTATGACATGTAAATGATTTAGGTTAATTTCTTCATTATCTATACACTTTAACATAGGCTAATGCCTGAACTGTGACTTCACTTGTTTTTCGTCAGCCTCAGATGCTCAGATATGGGGGTTGGGAGAGTTTAGTAGCTTCACGGTGGGGGTGCAGGACAAAAGGTGTAAATGACGCGTCAGTGAGGGAGACAAACCTGATGATCCAGCGAGTTGGCGAAAGAGACAAAAATAAAAACGTACTCGGTTACTAACGTAACCTCGGTTCCCTGAGACACGGAACGAGTACTGCGTATGGGGAAAAGTCTCCCTTTTTCCCCGTCACTGAAGCCTTTTTCAATAATGCAGTGTAACTGCACCATCATTGGTTCACTCATAGACAAGTTGTTGAACCAATGACGGCGCGGCATAGCTGCGCGGCCTATGGCGAGAAAGCGTGTAAACTTTCCCGCCGAAATGGGCGTAGTAAAGGGCTATATATATGTAGGCGTTTCGCCATAGGATTTCAGGTCAATCGACTGAAGCGACGACTCTGAGCCACAGCCTCGTGGCACGGCAAGTAACGCAGTACTCGTTCCGTATCTCAGGGAACCGAGGTTACATTAGTAACCGAGTACGTTCCCTTTCGATACTTCACTCGTACTGCGTATGGGGAACGAATTCAACCGCGCCGTGCCACGGCAGGGAACGACATAACTTGTTTTGGACACCGGAAGGGGACCAGGAAAACAAGTAAGAAGGCAAAGCTGCCGTATCCCTTGTTACACTACAACGGAATTAATTCCTGTAATAGCGTGAGGCGGAACTCGTAAGAGGCCGCCCAATCACACTGAAAGAACCCGAGCTTGCAAGGTCGGGACATCAAGATGATAAAACCTGACAAAAGTGGACGGCGAAGACCAGCCGGCCGCCTCACAGATGTCTTTAATGGAAACTCCGTTGGACCAAGCCCATGAGGAAGCCATTCCTCTAGTGGAATGGGCTCTGACTCCTATGGGGCATTCAACGCCCATAGAGGAGTAACATAGGTTAATGGCGTCGACTATCCAACGTTAGAGATGCTGTTTTGAGACCGGAGACCCTTTGGTGCGGCCACCAAAACAAACAAAGAGCTGATCCGACTGCCTGAAAGGCTGAGATCGCTCCACATAGGTCCTCAATGCCCTGACAGGGCAGAGTAACTCCAGCTCTCGTTCATCCGTAGAGGGAGGAAGAGCAGAAAGCGAGATGACCTGTGCTCTAAACGGGGTTGAGAGCACCTTGGGAACGTAGCCATGCCTGGGTTTCAGAATGACCTTAGAATCATTAGGCCCGAATTCGAGGCATGCAGGGCTCACAGAGAGGGCCTGCAAATCGCCAACACGCTTGACCGATGCTAAAGCAAGTAGTAGAGCGGTTTTCAGCGTCAGGGGCCTGAGGTCAGCTGAATGCAGCGGCTCAAAGGGGTTACCCTTAGGGCCCTGAGGACCAGGGAAAGGTCCCAAGTGGGAACAGTGAGGGGACGAGGTGGATTTAATTGCCTAGAACCCCTTAAAAAACGGACCACAAGGCCGTTTCGACCCACTGATTGGCCAGCAATAGGAGCATGAAATGCTGCGATGGCTGCTACATACACCTTAAGCGCAGAAGGGTACACCCCATATCTAAACGCTCTTGGAGGAAAGACAGTATGAAAGATACGTCACTCTCCACAGGGTCTATGTTGCGCAAAGAGCACCAATCAACAAAGACCGACCATTTCTGGGCGTAGAGGCGTCTCGTGAACAGGGCTCTCGCCTGAGATATGGTATTTAGAACGTCCCCGGGGAGGTCAGCCGGCTCCCATCGAGGGACCAGAGGTGTAGAGCCCAGAGTTCTGGCTGTGGGTGCCAGATCGTTCTGTTTGCCTGAGAAAGGAGATTCCGTCTCAGGGGAATTGGCCAAGGGGCTCTCATAGAGAGCTTGAACAGCTCCGAGGACCAAACTTGGCTCCTCCAGAGGGGGGCCACCAGAAGGACTCTGTGTTGGTCTTCCCTGATGCACCTGATGACCTGGGGGATCAGTGCGATCAGGGGAAAAACATAAAGGAGTGTGCTGGGCCATGTGTGGGCCAGAGCATCGACTTCCTTCGAGAAAAATGTTGGGCAGTGAGAGTTGTCTTCTGAGGCGAAGAGGTCTACCTCTGCTCTCCCGAAGAGCTCCCAAATCATGAGAACCGTCTGGGGGTGGAGCATCCACTCGTCTGAGGGGATGTTGCTCCGCGACAACATGTCCGCACCCAGATTGGTCTTGCCAGGAATATGAGTCGCTCTGAGCGACTGAAGTCTCGGCAGAGCCCATTCCAGAAGGCGTTTTGTCAGAGCGCATAAGCGGCTGGACGAAAGACCGCCCTGGTGGTTTATGTATGACACCACTGTCATGCTGTCTGATTGGACTAAGACATGGCGTCCTGTCAAGTGGGCCTGAAAGGATTGAAGGGCTTTCATCACTGCTAGCATCTCGAGGCAGTTGATGTGTAGACGGCTTTCCTCGTGAGTCCACGAGCCGAAGGCCGGTCTGCCCTCACACACAGCGCCCCAACCCGAGTTGGAGGCGTCCGTTGAGAGCACCATCCGTCGTGAAACCGCCTGCAGGGGTACTCCAAGACTGAACCAAGCAGGGTTCAACCAAGGTTTCAGGGCCAGAAGACAGGCCTGATTGACCTTGAGACATAGGTGCCCGTGCTGCCAGGCGCTTGGAGGAACCCGGAACTTCAACCAGTACTGAAGAGGCCGCATCCGAAGAAGGCCGAGCTGAAGCACCGGGGAGGCGGAAGCCATCAACCCTAACAACCTCTGGAAAAGCTTCAGAGGGAGATAGGCTTTGTTCTTGACTGAGGCCGCGAGCTGCTGAATCACCAGAGCACGTTCCGGCGAGACTACTGCCGTCATACGGACTGAGTCGAACACTGCCCCCAGAAACAAAATTTTTTGGCTGGGGCACAGCGAGCTCTTGGCTAAGTTGACCCTGAGACCCAGACATTGTAAATGGCTGAGGAGCACGGATCTGTGGTGTTCCAGCTCGGCTCGCGAATGGGCTAGAATGAGCCAGTCGTCGAGATAATTTAGAACCCGGATTCCCATTTGTCTCAGAGGGGAAAGCGCCGCGTTCATGCACTTGGTGAAAGTGCGAGGAGCCAGAGACAGCCCGAAGGGCAGGACCGTATATTGGTACGTCATCCCCTCGAATGCGAATCTCAAGAATCGTCTGTGATGGGGGGCTATCTGGATGTGAAAATACGCATCCTTCAGGTCCAGCGAGCAGAACCAGTCCTCGGGGCAAATGTGCGCGAGGATCTGCTTCAGCGTCAGCATTTTGAACTTCCGTCTCATGAGGGACCGATTCAAAAGTCTGAGATCTAGGATGGGTCTGAGACCGCCATTCCTTCTTGGGGACCAGAAAGTAGCGGTTGTAAAAGCCTGACTCGCTCTCCGCAGGGGAAACTATTTCCACAGCTCCCTTTCTTAGCAACATCATAACTTCGGCTCGGAGGACGTGAGCGTCGTCCGGATTCACCGAGGTTTGCAGCACCCGAGTGACAAGGGTTGTATAACGTCGGATGACAGGCCGCCAGTGAGGGGGCCGTACACCGAGAGAGGTGGAAGAGGAAATTTGCTCTCTTTTTGATGAAGTAAAATAGTGTTCGCCGTGAAAACGGCGGTTTGTGTGGGCGCAACAGGTGTGGGCCCAGTTACAACATGTGGCATGTCTCCCATGCCCGGAATTAAACGAGGCGGAGGGGAAACTGCACGCAGGAGCTTTTCGGGTGGTCTGGTCACAACGAGACAATCCCCCATCCTCTTCCTTTTTGATAAATCAGGACGTCTTCGGAGTCACCGGGTCCAGCACAATCTTGGGCTGGGGTCCCTGGCGTCTCGGGAAGGATGGGCGCTTCGTAGGGCGCAAGCGCTGGCGGTGCTCCTTTGGACGCACTGCCTGGGAGGCGGGCTGAGCCGGCGCAGTCCTGGGGCGGCTGGAAGCAGAAGCCGAGTTGGAGCGCTTGGGCAAGAAGTGTCTCATGGCCTGAGATGACTTCTGCGCCACGGTGAAGCGCTCCGTAAAGCCATCCACTGCTGGCCCAAAGAGACCGGAGGGTGAGACCGGAGCGTCCAGAAAGGTCGTCTTGTCTAGGTCCTTGATCTCTGTTAAGTTGAGCCATAGGTGGCGCTCCAAAACGACCAGGCTGGCCATTGAGCGGCCAATGGCTTGGGCCGTAGCCTTCGTGGCTCGCAGGGCTAGGTCGGTGGCGCTGTGCAGGTCCTTGAAGGCCGGTGCGTCTATTCCAGACTCATCCAGCGAGCAGAGGAGGACCTGGAAGACCTGGAATATGGCCATTGTATGGAGCGCGGAGGCAGCCTGGCCCGCCGAAGTGTAAGCCCGTCCTGCCAGAGTGGATGTGTTCCGGCAGGGCTTGGAGGGAAGGGCCCTCTTCGTCTTCCATCCCACGGCCGCGGGAGGACAGAGGTGAGCTGCCACTGCTTCATCTAGGAGCAGCAAGTGCTCGTATCCCTTCTCTTCGGCGCCATCAACGGCGGTGAGGGCAGAGCGATGCGTCGTGTGGAGGCGGGCGGAGTACGGAGCGCACCACGACTTCGTCAGCTCTTCGTGGACCTCGGGGAAGAATGGAGCGGAGCGCTGGCGAGGTGCTTGGCGGCGGCCTGCTTATATAGCCCTTTACCACGCCCATTTCGGCGGGAAAGTTTGCGCGCTTTCTCGCCATAGGCCGCGCCGTCATTGGTTCAACAACTTGTCTATGAGTGAACCAATGACGGTGCAGTTACACTGCGTTATTGAAAAAGGCTTCAGTGACGGGGAAAAAGGGAAACTTTTCCCCATACGCAGTACGAGTGAAGTATCGAAAGGGAGCTTATGTTCTTACCTTGTTGCTTATACTATTTTATTTTGCACTGTTTTTTTTATTGAACACGGCATCTTATTTGGCAATACAAATGTAAAATATCTGAACAATAAGATTTTGTGTTCCTCATTTTACATAAAATCGCACACAGAATAAACACCTGTAATAAATAAATAGTCTACTGTCTCGAGTCTTTACCTTGAAAATAAAACGACAGGCTACCATTTAGGCAAGTTAGTAGGCTATTATTTTATTTTTTTAGTCAATTAGTCAGCCAAAATGTTAAGTTATGTTATGTCAAGTCTTTTTAAAGCTATAATAATAATATTCACCCAACACTGATTTGTTTGATTTGTTGAAATAAATAAAAAAAATTTCAAATTTGTTCTTCGTTGTTTTATCATTTATCTGTTGGTCATCGTTGTCATTTTCATGAGTGATTCACAAAACCGCTTGACCAATCTGCTGTTTCTTAAAGGAATTAGTTCACTTTTAAATACACTTTTCCTGATAATTTACTCACCCCCATGTCATCCAAGATGTTCATGTCTTTCTTTCGTCAGTCGAAAAGAAATGAAGGTTTTTGAGGAAAACATTCCAGGATTATTCTCCTTATAATGGACTTCAATGACTACCAACAGGTTGATGGTCCAAATTGCAGTTTCAGTGCAGCTTCAAGGGCTTTAAACGATACCAGATGAGGAATAAGGGTCTTATCTAGCGAAACGATCGGTCATTTTCAAAAAAAAAAAATACAACAGTTTATGTTTTATAAACAAAATATTGCCTTGAACGTCCTTTCCGTTTCCGCATTCTTCATAACGCCTACGCTGAATGTTCTACGCCTTCCCTATTCTACTTACGGAACGAACGTGGCGCCAGTTTCGTTTTTTTTTTTAAGTAGAATAGGGAAGGCGTAGAACATTCAGCGTAAGCGTTATGAAGAATGCGGAAGCAGAAAGTAAAATGAAAGAAAATGACCGATCATTTCGCTAGATAAGACCCTTATTCCTTGTCTGGTATCGTTTAAAGCCCTTGAAGCTGCACTGAAACTGTAATTTTGACCTTCAACCTGTCGGTAGCTATTGAAATCCACTATATGATAAGGATAATAATCCTGGAATGTTTTCCTCGAAAACCTTCATTTCTTTTCGACTGACGAAAGAAAGACATGAACATCTTGGATGACATGGGGGTGAGTAAATTTATCAGGAAAAGTTTATTTAAAAGTGGATTAATCCTTTAAGCATCAAGAACAGTAAAACAAAGACTGTCACCTAACATCGGTTAAGAGCAAATATTTTCAATGTTGTTATCATTATCAATTAAAAAATAAACAATAAAAATGACAAAATTAATAATACAGATTGTTTTCGTATCAATAAATTTATTTTAAAACTAAATATGTTGGCTTGAAAAGGCTACTCCGAGGAGCGTCTTGAACACAGATCTCTTGCTCCATGTGTCGTAGCATAATCCACTGGCCTATTTTCACTGCTGTTGAATCACGCATGCAAATCCTACTTATTCATGCAGCCTAGGTGAAACTACGCTATCACAAATGTGTTTTTTGTGTAGCCTATATAATTCATATTTCTGTTTTTAAGTTGTATTACAAGAGGAAAATAACAATAGGCCCATTAAGAAATATTTTTTAAGAGAAATACGGGGTATTAGTACTGCATTAAAGCACAGTCCATGAAAATGTAAACACAATTTTGACATTTACTCTAGGTTTACTGTTTGCTGTTTCATTCTAAACAGCACATGCTTACATTTACACTCGGTGTGCGTGTGATTTTTAAAAATCTTATTGATAGTATTTTTTTAATCTCCACATGGCGCAGTTGACTGCTATTAGTGGAAACGAGCTGTGATACACACGCTCCATAACGTGTGAAAGGCTATGGTTATAGCACCACTTAGCGGTCAAGAGCAGAAATACATTTCCCGCTGCAGACCGCAACGGTACCCACAGTGACAAAAAAACGACGCTGGCTTAAGATGTTTTGTGAATACGGCCCCAGGACAGCCATCATGAACCGCTGAACAAAACACTGTTAGCAGATCTCGCCACCCACTGATCATTGACACAGTATTTTTCTTCCTACTATGGTAGTCAATGGGGGGCGAGATCTGCCTGGTTACAAACATTCTTCCAAATATCTTCCTTTGTGTTCAGCAGAACAAAGACATTTATACAAGTTTGGAACAACTTGAGGGTGAGTAAATAATGACAGAATTTTCATTTTCGGGTGAACTATCCCTTTAATCTGGGCTGATTTCTGAGATCATCTTACAGTTTTCCTTCTTTCATAATATATTTCATTGATCAAGAGTTTACAGTATGATCAGATGATCTGGGTTTATTTTTTTTACTGACATTTTATTTATCAATGTATTAAATTGTTTTTTTAATAGTATTTTAAATGAAAAGTTTATATTTAAAAAAATGTTTTAAATTGAATAAGTGTTTTGAATCAAGTTGTTTTTCAAAGGTTTCAGTCAGTGATATCAGACTGTAGGTGCGTCCCAATTCGCATACTTGTGCACTATTCTATAATTTTTTTTTTAGTATAAATAGTGCAAGTAGTGCGTTCACACAGAAAATTCAAAAAAGAAAAAGTGCACTTTAAATACCCGGATGATGCACTAAATTAACGGAAAAAACGAAGTGTGGAATGTTGGACACTTCATGCACTCGACTGTCGCAGCTTTAATTATGTAATTAGGATCGGACTCCATTGTTAAATGACAAAATAACCTTATATAATTCACGCACTACATGGATGAGTGCATAGTGCACAAGTACATAGTGTGTGTGTGTATTATTTATTGTTCTTACCCTAAAACTACATGAAACAACTAAACTGCTCCCAAATGCAAGATTGTTGTAATGAATATGTACCCCTTAAAATACTCATTCTAAAATACAGTATAAATAATGTTAATTTTCACCCCTTTATTCCCCAAACTTTACATATTGTTCCCTTATACCTACACATACATACTCTATAGGTCCACAATAATTACTGAAATTAGGTTTTAAATTCATTTTACTGACGCAGTACTTTACAGGCTGTAATCTAAAGCGTTACATTTATTTTGACATGTTATTTCACTGACAGAAGTTCAGCTGTAGTATTAATGTAATGAAGAGAAAATAAGAGACTCTGTAACATCTCACTGTTACTGATTCATCATGAGCTCAAAGCATTATGGGTAGAATCTCTCTACAGTCTGTTCTGATTCATCAACACAGTTTCATTGATGATCTAAAACTAAACAGATTACCAACCCTAAACCCAGGATAGAGCGGTTGAGTGAATGTGGTCTGGACTGTGTGGATGAGGCTCATTGTGTCTCCAGAGATGCTGTAGAAGGACAGAGTTCCTGCCCTGTGATCCACATACACTCCTATTCTCCTGATGATGGACTTTACTGGGAGTTCAGTCTCTATGTCATTGTGTCTGAATGAGTAACTGGAGGAAGAGCAGATCAAACTCCAGGACTGATCATTAGATCCAAACCAACACTCTTTACCCGATCCCTTCCTGCTGATGCTCTTATATGACACTGATACATACATACCAACAAGTCCACTCCACTCAATCTCCCAGTAACAGCGTCCACACACACTCTCTCTACACAACACCTGAGACACATTATCAAATCTGTCTGGATGATCAGGATACAGCTGGACTGTGTCAGTGTTAGTAATCTCTCTGTTCCCTTCAGACAGACGGAGGTGTTTATTCACTGTGTTCAGATCCAGATTGAGCTGATGGGAATCTGATGGAGAGAAAAACAAATGTTTGGGGTCAGTTTGATTCTCTTTTAAAAGAAACTGATACTTTAATTCAGCAAGTATCTACATATTAAGTTGTTTCTACAACTTAATATGTAGATACTGTAACTAGATAAAAAAAGTTTGTAGACTTTTTTTTTGTAACTTTAAGTTGGCTTAAAAACACCTAGCCAGAAAGCTTGAAGTAGTTTTAAAAGCTTGAAGTTTGAAGGTTTTCAGTTTTAAATAGTTTAAGTTTTGTAGTTTTAAAAGCCAGATAGATAGATAGATAGATAGATAGATAGGGTACTTATAGTGGTTGCTAAGGTTTTGCTATGCAGTTGCTAAGGTACTTAGTGTTACTTAGTGTTACTATGCGGTTGCTAGAGCATTCTGGGTGGTTGCTAGGGCATTGCTATGCAGTTTCTAAGGTACTCGGTGTAGTTGCTAGGATATTCTGAATGGTTGCTAAGGTGCTGCTGTGCGGTTGCTAGGGTACTCTGAGTGGTTGCTATGGTGTTGCTATGTGGTTGCTAGAGCATTCTGTGTGGTTGCTAGGGTGTTGCTATGCAGTTTCTAAGGTACTCTGTGTAGTTTCTAGGGTGTTGCTATTCGGTTGCTAGGATATTCTGGATGGTTGCTAGGGTACTCGGATGAATGCTAGGTTGTTGTTATGTGGTTGCTAGGATACTCTGAGTGGTTCCTAAGGTGTTGCTATGCGGTTGCTAAGGCATTCTGGGTGGTTGCTAATTGTTGCTAAGTGGTTGCTAGGGTACTCAGGTGAATGCTAGGTTGTTGTTATGTGGTTGCTAGGATACGCTGAGTGGTTCCTAAAGTGTTACTATGCAGTTGCTAGGGCATTCTGGGTGGTTGCTAAGTGGTTGCTAGGGTACTCAGGTGAATGCTAGGTTGTTGTTATGTGGTTGCTAGGATACTCTGAATGGTTCCTAAGGTGTTACTATGCGGTTGCTAGGGCATTCTGGGTGGTTGCTAAGTGTTGCTAAGTGGTTGCTAGGGTACTCAGGTGAATGCTAGGTTGTTGTTATGTGGATGCTAGGATACTCTGAGTGGTTCCTAAGGTGTTACTATGCGGTTGCTAGGGCATTCTGGGTGGTTGCTAGGATGTGTGTTTGCTAGTACATCCCATCACATTGCTAGCATGTTTTAAAGGGGTCATATCATGAAAATCAGACTTCATATGTTTAAGTGCTATAATCGGGTCCCGGTGAATCTTCCAAACCAGAAAACGTGAAAAAAGATAACTCAGTAACTGTTACCTGAGCGAGCTCTCAACACATAATAGTTCTTCACATCTATTGCGATCTCAGAATTCTGAACAGTTGATAATACCTAGAATATCGAAATCAATTGCAGGCTTTGGAACAGTCTTTCTATCACTGTTTGGGAAGCAGACACACTCTGTCAGTTTAAATCTAGACTAAAAACACATCTCTTAAACCTGGCATATACACATTATCTACTTCTATAACTCAAATCATGTAAATTGTTAGGCTGCATACATTAGGTCAGCCGGGAACACTTCCCATAACACCTGATGTACTCGCTACATCATAAGAAGAATGGTGTCTACGCTAATATTAGTCTCTCTCTGTTTATTCGGAGGTTTGCCGTAGTCTGCCAGATCCAGGCCGTATCCAGATGAAGTGAAGGACCTGCGCTTAGACACCTGCGCTCTAGGAGGAGTAGCATTTAGAAATTTTAGTCTCAGAAGAAGAAGAATAAAAAGCTTAACCCTCTGAAGTCTGAGGCTGATTTGGGGCCTGGAGAAGTTTTGACATGCCCTGACATTTGTGCTTTTTTCAGTTCATAAACATATTAATGGCAAAAGTGTCATTACACTGTATTCAGCACAAACTAGGCTACAACAATATGTGAGGAACATGTATGTACATGTTTGTGTTTTTGAAGGAATAACGTTTATGCGTGGTTATTGAAAAAACAAAAAACTTAAGTCACTGAAATAAGACAAAAAAATATTATATATGTGTTCACAAGACTTCTGGGTATTGGGGGTTGTAGACTAGCGTTTTTGCTTCAAAATTATGTAAAAATTATCCTTCCTACTCCTTCATATAAAACAATAGAGAGATTTAAATTTTCTAAGACAATTTTTGTCAAGAAACACAGTATGCGTGGAGGCGTGAATCATCATGAATAATGGGTCATTTACACCTGAGAAGACAAAAGAATCACATAAAGAGCTCTAATGAGCTGCATAAATAATGAGGCCTTTCAGTCAGGTAGGCTGTGAAAAAACCCTCTGTGATCATGTCTCAAGCTCATCATGGTGTATATCAAACATACAGAAAAAAACAGCAATACTGTGAAATATTATTACAATTTAAAATAATGGTATTCTATTATATACTTTAAAATATGATGTATTTCTGTGATGCAAAGTGTCTGAACAGTTGTTACCTCTATGGCATTTCATATAGGCTTTTAGCTTAAAAGCATGCACATTTAGAGAAATATTGATGGATTCTCATATGTTTGTCAATTTTCTATACAGAGGAGTAATATTTATTCAATATTTATTGTCATCACTATGAGCGCTGGATACTATGTTTTCAATTCATACTTGCAGCCAGAGGGCGCTCTGTGCACCTTTAGTCCACAAATGCCTGCTAAAAAAGAATAGGCAATCCAGGAACTAACCGAACTAACAGAGGCCAGAGATCACTAACTATGGCTATTCAAAACACTTTTGAAGACAATAAATACACGATTGAGATGATGTATGCATGTATTGACTGAATTTGTGTCTGAATAGTGCTCATCCGTGGGCGTGGCCACATTAGCGGATAATGAGCTGAATCACGGACTTCTGACATGGCTCTCTTTTCATACAGATTACATAAACACAGAAGGTTTGTTTTCGATTTGACTTACACGATTTAAAACCTGACATTTCCACGTTTTTTTTAGACATAAGTCTAATTTTTTTGTGATTAGTATTCACTAAGTTACAGTTAATTTTCTGAGAACTATCAGATTGGAGTTCGTTCAGAGGGAGACGAGAGATCACGCATCATGTTAGTTTTCTTTATTTTGCAAAAAGCACAACATTTTGTTGTTACTCTGAGTGTACACAAATAAAAGAAGATATTCCACAGATTAAAATGGTGTATAACTCTTAATTGTATGTGCAACATTGACGGAGTATTTTGAGTCTCTTTCACGCTGGTAAGAAAAAAAACGAGGTGGTATCGCCAGCAATACCTCAGACCTCAGAGTGTTAAAGGATTAGTCCACTTTTAAATAAACTTTTCGGTTGAAGGTCATAATTAGTTTCACTGCAGCTTCAGATTGTTCTACACGATCCCAGATGAGAAATAAGGGTCTTATCTAGAGAAACCATTGCTCATTTTCTGAAAAAAATTAAAGTTTTAGCCATAAATGCTCATCTTGAACTAGCTCTCTTCTTCTTCTCTATTAGAATTCCAGCAGTGTAGACACTGCTAAGTGTAATACTGCCCTCGTGTTGAACAATTTGAAGCTGCAGTGAAACCAAAATCTGTTTGGTGCCAAACTGTCAAACTGTTTGGTGCCCATTGAAGTCTACTATAAGGAGAAAAATCATGGAATGTTTTCATCAAAAACTTTAATTTCTTTTCGACTGAAGAAAGAAAGACATGGACATCTTGGATGACATGGGGGTGAGTAAATTATCAGGAAAAGTTTATTTAAAAGTGGACTAATCCTTTAAGTTGTAAATCAGTAAATCAGTAAGTTTAAGCATCATAGTTTTTATAGCCCTGAAGTGTCAACTAAACTATCCCCTGCGAAGGCCTCCTTCCCTTTCCCTATGTATAGATAAAACGTTATTAAAATGATTCCAGTTCGCATGGATCCATGGAAGAGACTGACAATTCTGTATTATGTGGGCCAGACAAGTAATTTGGTAATGTCACTTTGTAAAAAAGACTAAGCATCTGCACACATTCATATTCAAACGCACAAACCTATAGGTCCATGTACCTTCGTATAATTAGTTTTTGTCTTCTAAACGGAAAAACGAAGAAAGCATTCATTTATCACATATTCGACCCTCCTCATGAGCATAAATAAACAAATCTCGAGTCGTTTTTTTCATACTTTTCAGAAGAAAACTCTGTCTAGGCTCTACCCCAGCACGGGTTGTGTCGAGCTATTTATTAGTCTTGCTGTTTGATGAGAACTAGATTAAATGTAGTTGCAATAAACTCTGTAATAATCCGTACAAATGTATTGGATATATAGTCTACTGTTGCGCGGAGCTGATTCTGGAGCTGAGAACTGATGGCGCGGCTTGATATTTCGTTGACCAATCAGCGGAAAGGGGCGTTTTATTCCGGCCCATGTAGAAATCGAATATTCAAGCCGTTTATCCATTTTGGTTTTATTGTTTTTCCTTTTGGTGGATTAGAACAAAGTGTGATTAAAACGAAAATAAAAATATGAAAAAAAACCCGCTTTCTTCGTTTTTCCGTTTAGAAGACAAAAACGAAAAAACAAATTATACGAAGGTACATGGACCCCTATAGACTAAACACATAAAATTACCAGCAAGAACGCATTAAAAATCTTCTGTTTTTAGTTAAAGAGGTGTCATTTAAGCAGCTCCTAAGTTAATAATTAACGATTTTTACAACAGAAGTGATTCAATCAAAAACTTATTTTAGCTCGATAATAACTTCTGTGAAGCCAAAACAATCTCTGTCCATTAATTTTCCTGTTATCATTGTGAAGCTGCGTTGAAACAATCTGTATTGTAAAAGGCATTATATAAATGAAGATGAAAAGGATGAAGAAGCCTTTCTCTGCAAGTATATGAAAAAATGAGCCCTTCAGATTTCACTTCACTCGTGACATAGGAAGAGGATCTTATAATATTACCGCTCCTTAATCTGCATGTTTACACACACGGCGCCGCCATTTTGTTTTCGCAAGCAACATCGGTGTCCCACTAACACTGGTCCTGGAGTGTTTCTTACTGTATTTACGGAGACCAGAGCCATGTCATCATTTTCACTTTTAAACCCAAAAATGCTTGCAGTCTGTGTAATTCATAAATGCATCTTCATTCTTATTGAGTGTCTCCAACAGTGTGTAGCTTTAGCCATGTTAGCCGTGCAGCACACTATCAATATCATTCAGAATCTAATGTTAGCAAACATCCACAAAATACATGCCATACCTACGTGATCTGATATGCTGCATCACAAACAGTTTGTAATGATCCATTTTGAGAGTTATATTTGCTGTGTGAGCTGCTTCTGTATTGTTTATGCCTCAGTGTATCGGAATCGCGAACTTGGGGGTGGGCAGCATGAGCTCATTTGTATTTAAAGGTACACACACTGCTAGCATAGCAATGTAAATTAGCACATTGCTAGCATATCCAAGGCTAGTTACTAGGCTTTCCTAGTTACTAGTGTGGTGAATAGTGTTGGGCACGTTACTTTAAAAAAGTAATTAGTTATAGTTACTAGTTACTTCTCACAAATAGTAACGGAGTTAGTAACTGAGTTACATCATTAGAAAAGTAACTAATTACCAGGGAAAGTAACTATTGCATTACTTTAAAAAAAAAAAAATTCAAATAACTTGAATGCCCCCAATATTAAATATAAGTCTAAGAATAAATTTTTCTTGATCCGACTCGTGACTCATGATCCGCTCTTGCTTATGAAATTTCTCTGTACTGTACAATACGTGTTGGTAGCCATTAAAGAAAATGTAGTTTCATAGTTATGTTTAAATAGTCCTATGTTATGTTTTAAATTCATTTACTTGATTATGAAAAGTGAACAGCATGAGTAAGATGCATAAGATGCGCAATATATCGAGAGGCATGGTGTGGGTCAGACATGATTTTAAACACTTCATTAAGTTTTGTTTTATACAAAGCCTTTCTTTAAAGTGAATTTCATTTTGTAAAAAATGTATCTTAATTTTAATCAATGTTTCATCAACCAATTGCCTGGATTTAATAAATAAGAAGCAAATATAGCAGACAATATAATCATGGCAGGCGCGGGCGCGATCACTGGCGCGTGAACTGGAGCGCGACTTATAGGCTAAATGAACGGAAACTCAGCGGCTGCTTGCCTCACATACATGAGAAATATATCTATAGAAAGCTTGAAATATCTAAAAACAAAAAGAAATAGGCTACTTTGATTATGTATAGCCTAATCCAAATGAAATGTGCATTTTTTCTCTAAGCGCGTCCAGTATGCGGAGATGATGAGAGTCAGTAATGTCAACTTCATCTTCGCAGCCGACACTGATTCAGAAAACATTACTGTAATGATAGGCATTCTATTGAGTAACCACAAGGTGGCAGTATAGCCTTTCCTTCTGTGTGATGCTTATGTTGTAGATAGACGAACAAGTAGACAGGAAGTTGTTGGACATACCATGATGTAGAACTATATAAAAATAAAAATATAGCTTGCAGCTCACAGAAGCTGGCAGCACAAATGTTCATGTGTGACTTGAATAACAGAAGCCCGAACATTACATGGTACCAGGACTGGGGTCAGGAAAAGAACTGATGCAAGATGGACGCAGTAAAACCACCAACTCCGCTGAAAATGACGGGGAATGTGGACACGAACTGGCGAACCTTCAAGCAACAATTTCAGCTCTACATTGCCGCGGTTGGAGTTGATCGTCGGGTGGAAGAATGAAAAATAGCCCTTTTGCACCTGGATGATGCGACGGCAGCCATATTGCACCAGAACGCCCACCACACACCAGCTTATTGGTGGAGAGGAGACAAAGTGATGAAGCCAATCAGTGTATGGGGATGATTAGGAAGCCATGATGGACAGAGGCCAATGGGCAAATTTGGCCAGGATGTCGGGGTTACACCCCTACTCTTTTCGAAGGACATCCTGGGATTTTTAATGACCACAGAGAGTCAGGACCTCGGTTTAACGTCTCATCCGAAGGACGGTGCTTTTGACAGTATAGTGTCCCCATCACTATACTGGGGCATTAGGACCCACACAGACCACAGGGTGAGCACTCCCTGCTGGCCTCACTAACACCTCTTCCAGCAGCAACCTAGTTTTCCCAGGAGGTCTCCCATCCAGGTACTAACCAGGCTCAGCCCTGCTTAGCTTCAGTGGGCAACCAGTCTTGGGCTACAGGGTGATATGGCTGCTGCTGTATATAATGAACCCGACAATAAAGACAAGTTTGACGAGGTCCTAAAGAAGTTTGATGAACACTGTCTTTCGAAGAAAAATGAAACTTACGAGAGATATGTATTTCGTTCTCGTCTCCAACAGCCTGGTGAGTCGTTTGATAATTATCTCACCGATCTCAAAGCTCAGTCCTGCAACTTTGGTGATCTAAAAAACTCAATGATAAGGGATCAGATTGTATATGGGACAAATGAAAAGAAGCTAAGAGAAAAGCTGTTGAGGGAAGCGGATCTCACACTGGCAAGTGCAATAAAAATATGTCAAGCTAATGAGCTGGCAAAGCAACATGCTCTTACTTTTCAAGCGGCGCCATATGACCAAGAAAGCGAGTTCATGAATATAGTGAAAATGAAATCACAGTTCAAGTTCAAACAAAAAGACAAAAAGAGAGACGATGATCAAACACAGTTTGACTGTAAGAAGTGTGGTGAAACGCACAGACCGAGACAATAACAACTGGATTAACAACAAAAAGAGACTCAAAATCAGACAAAAAATGGCCTATGACAGAGCTACAAAAAGTCTGGAACCTCTTTGTGAAAAGGACACTGTGAGAATTGATGGACCTAATTGCTGGGACAGAAAAGCGACCGTGCTCAGTGAAGTCGGACCTAGATCTTACGTTGTGGAAACAGAGGATGGACATAAAGTTAGGAGAAACAGGAGGAGTCTGTTAAAGACTCATGAGGACACTGACAAACATGGTGAAACTGAATCTAAAAAAACAAAATGATACACCAAATGTACACCAAGCTGAGCCTAATACCACAGCCTCTCAAATGACTGAACCAATCAGAAGGTCTACCAGACCTAGAAAACCACCTGAGAGACTTATTGAAAAAGTATAATGCTTTACATTGTTGTTTAGAGTAGAGTGCCTTGTTATTGTTATTTCTTTATGAGGTACTTGTATTGTGCAACATGTTGACCTTTTGCATGTTCGTAAGGCTTTATTACAAGCAAAAGTTAAATGTTATGTAAAAAAAAAAAGAGCTGTTTCATTAACCTTTGTTTTATAACTTAGCCTATCATTACATCCCCTTTCCATTCTATTGAGTAACCACAAGGTGGCAGTATAGCCTTTCCTTCTGTGTGATGCTTATGTTGTAGATAGACGAACAAGTAGACAGGAAGTTGTTGAACATACCATGTTGTGGAAGTATATAGTGATGGGCAGAGCGAGGCTTCGTGAAACACTGAAGCAGTTGAATCAAATGTGCCGTGATGATTCGAGGCTTCGAAACAATCTGACACCCGACTCCATGGTGACCCCTAGTGGTCAGAACAGTGTAAATGCAACAAAACTCAAGCTAAACATGCAGTAAAAAAAACTTTTACAAATCTATTGCAAATGTTTTATTGAAAGTAAAATCTATCAAATGCAATTAACTAATCTCTAATAAGATTACATATAGAGTGACTGTGTTCTTTTATCAATTTTCAAGGCTTGTTTCTCTGTTCCATAGCTCAAGCTAAACAGGCAAATAAGAGATTAATAACTACCATTATTCATTTTAATTATTCTAATGTCTAATTAAAACATCTACAAATTTATAAAACTGATCAGAGATCAGGTAAAACCCATAGATACTTGTTCAATGATTCTCAGTGAATCTGCATGATTCATGGGTTAACTTTATCATTGCCCTCTACCGGTGAACCACTGAAATTTCGAACTGTTTTGAAATATTTCGAAACAGTGATGATGTAATGAAGCCTCGTTTACTAAAATCACGTGACTTTGGCAGTTTGATACACGCTCCGAATCACTGATTCGAAACAAATGATTCATGAAGCATGTGTTTCGAAATCGGCCATCACTAGAAGTATATAAAAATAAAAATATAGCTTGCAGCTCACAGAAGCTAGCAGCACAAATGTTCATGCGTGACTTCTTGAATAACAGAAGGACGAACATTACAATTACTTTATTAATAAACAATTAAAATGTCTCCTTGCTGTTTTGGTCACATTCATAATCATTAATTTTGCCGGTTCTTTATGGCAAGCTTTTATGTGTGCGCTATAGCCTATATTACGATCATTATTATGGTTTATTCTCTCCAGTATTTAAGAAATTAAATTATTATAAATGTGATTAGTCAACTAATGGCTTAAATGAATAACATTTCTGGAGGTGCTTCGACTGATTGGAGTTGCTGTTTATCGCAGTAGATAGGACCTTCGAACCAGAAAGTCACAGCTTACATTGATTTGACTAAAAGGTTTTTGTCTTTATGCTCAACTAAAGTGAAATAATGAGCATATTTCCACTTTGAGAAACTCGTCTTGCTCTCACCTTGACTCGCCATGACTGCCGCACATACTTGAATAAACGGAAACACGCCCACAGTGTGTCTTTGTGTTTACAGTGGTTGGCATCCACCAATGCGTCGCTGCTGTAAACAGGTTAGGCTGTAGGCTACACTTAAAAAAGTAACGGAGATAATTTATTTAAAAAGTAATGCGTTACAGTATTAGTTACTGTCAAAAGTAACTGCGTTACTAGTAACGCATTACTGCCCAACACTGGTGGTGAAATACCGTTCATAGATATCTCCGCCCTGTGAGGATTATTAATTGAGCAGTGTGTGTATATATAAAGAGCTTCCACAGGCTAGTGTGATATCGCATCATCATCGCGTCATTGTTGCAACTGGGTTTCCGGTCCGCCGCTCTATTCGAGGTAGGTATTTGCTTGGCATGGCTATGGTTTGGCATTCGTATAGTTTGTTTACTGACTTTTCTGTGCAGCTGGTGTCTGTTCGTGGTTACTTTTATTACTGCTTAAGAGGGTTAGCTCGCCTGCGTTACTGCCATAGAGTTCTTGTTTGAAAAGAAATCGCTTGAATGTACAACACAGTGTGCTGTGAGGGGCTGCTGCTCTCCTGCTAGGTATGTAAAGTGCATTTTTCAGGTGCGTGCACAGAATGCTGATGAGTTTATTGGGTGTATGTGTGATGCATTATTTTTCTGTTCAGTGAACTTTAAGGAATTGGTTTGCCAGATATCTAACCGGAAGTCCTGCTTGTTGATATGTAAACCCACTTATGTCCCTATGGTCGTTCTGAAGGTATGTTATTTTAATGTAATTGTTTAATGTATTTTAGGCCTGCAAATTGGGTGGGGTCTATTGCTGCATTGCCTTGTCTTAACGCTGCTGTTTTGCTTTATTTTGTTTCTTTATTATTTTTGTTTTTTGGGTTTGTTATATTTGATCTGCTTTTTTTTTGTCTGTTCTATGTTGTCATTGTGTGTTTTGGATTTATTCAGTTTAATCTGTTACTCTCGTTAAATTCTCTTTTTTTGGTTTGTTAATAATCTTGTATTTGTACGGCTCTGTTTTGTTTAGTCTCATTTTTGTTTTTGTTTTTGATAGCCAAGTATATATTTTTGAGCCCTTTAATATAATTTATTTTTGGTTTCCTTTTTGTAAAGATCAGTTAAATTTTTTTGACTCATAACTAGTGCTGTTTTTAATTGGCTTTTAGTGAAAAATAATCAAAAAAATAATCATTAGTTTTAGAAGATATCCTGTTTTTGACGAATACATGGAATCCCCAGTTCAAAATAACTTGCATTTCTATTTTTCATGATATTTTAATCTTTCCGTTCATCAAAAATCCCAGATAAAAAAACACCTCCACACATTCCACATTTTTATTTTACATTTTAAAATATATTCAAATAGAAAATAGTTCTTTAAAATCATAGGGATATTTCACAATATTACTGTTTTTTTTATCAAATAAATGCAGTTAATGTTCGATATATCAACAGCATCATTTTTACATAATCAGTTTCTGTCATGTTTTCTTTCTCCTTCTACAGGAAGAACATGAACACACTCAGTGAGTTTCTCTGCTTGTTTTCTCAGTGACTTACATTGTAGGAAGTCGTTCCTGGTTCTGGGAACAATGTTGGTGAAAGTGACTGTGGAAATCAACAGACATGAAGAGTGTGATTATCATGTCAAGAGAAAATGATCCCTGCATCCATTCCTAAGACATTTCTAATATGATCTTCTACATGATATGAGATGATGGAGGATCATTTCTGAGAGCAGATGAATCTCCAGGACTTTACCTCTGTCAGAGATCTTCTTCAGCTCCTCTTTGCAGAAATCCTCCAGTTTGTCTCTCAGCTGATGGACAGATTCTCTCACAACAGCAAAAGAGAAGAGAGAACTGAAGGGATCGTCATTTACGTCTGTAGATTCAGGAGGAGCTGAGAGAGACTGGAAACTCTACAGAAAACAGAAATTGAATTTGTGGTTTAAATACACTGAAGCATCACTAATATACAGCCTCACTTCCTGAATTTGACTGTCAAATTCATTAATGTGTTACGAAAAATTATTATAAAAGGTAGGTTACTATCAAGTTAATGGATTTCACATTGTTGTAAAATTGTTTAAATATTAGTGAAGTTTTGAGCTGTTGATGTCTGTAATCTCAATATATCTTTCAGGAAAAATGTTTCCTAAGAGATTTCCAGAGCTGAACTGCATTTGTAAGTGTGTCTCTTTCAGAAGAAGAAGATCAGATGAGAGTCTGACTGATGATTATATAATAACCGAACACACAGATCAACACTTCAGTCAATGGCTCATTCTGCTTTCATGAAATGTTTCTCTGTGAGTCTCTTGCTCAAGTCCACTATGATCCTGTTCTTCTAGATCTCTGTTACCTGCAGGAAATGGATGTGATCCTGTGTGTGTGAAAGCTGCTCCAGCTCAGCGTCTCTCCTCCTCAGATCATTGATCTCCTGCTCCAGTCGCTCCAGTCGTCCTTCAGCTCGACTCACTGCAGTCTTTTCCTGATCTCTGATCCGCTGTGTGGCCTCAGAGCGGCTTCTCTCAATGGAGCGGATGAGCTCAGTGAAGATCCTCTCACTGTCCTCCACTGCTGTCTGTGCAGAGCGCTGTTAGGACACACATCACAATCACACAGTGGCTTCAGTGAGTCTGACTGAGACTTGTCAAACTTCTCTTCTTCTCCAGACTCACCTTATGAGACTCCACAGCCTCTCTCAGCTGCTGAAGATCTTCCTCTCTCTGCTGGATCCTCTGCTGGAACGACCTCTGTGTCTCCTTCAGCTGGTGCTAAAGGACAAACCAATGACAGGAGAAACATCACATAAATCTGGCTCTGCATCAGCCAACCATCGGCCCGTTTCAGAAAGGAGGTTAAGTGAAAACTCTGAGTATGTTATCCCTGAAATGAGGGAAACTCTGGGTTTTCCGTTTCAGAATGGGAGGTAGTGTTGTCAAAAGTACCGACTTCGGTACCTAGTCGGTACTGAAATGTAAAAAATTTGATGCTTTGAGCGCTGTTGAGTGGATTCGTAAACATCTCTGATTGGCCGTTGTTTTCACGGCTCATCGGACATGTCTGTGATTGGCTTCAATGATCAACGCTGTAAAAACGTTGTAAATAGTCATCAATTAATCTCTTCACTAAGCGCTTACACAGATACACACGGGAGCGTTTGAAAGCAGGTGTCTATCGCGGATCGGTCCACTGTTAGACACCTGCTTTCAATCGCTTGCGCTCCCACTTTCAAAACACTTTCAAATTCAAACACTTCCGTGTGCTTTCAAATGCTCCCATGCGTTGATCATTGTAGCCAATCACAGGCATATCCGATGAGCGCGTCAACACAATGGCCAATCAGAGATATTTATGAATCCGCTCAAAGCATCACATTTTTAAAATTTCAGTACCAATAGGTACCGAAGTCGGTACTTTTGACAACACTAATGGGAGGTTTGTCAAACCCGAGAAAGCAGGGTAAGTCAAGCCTGTTTCTGAAAGAGAGGTAACTTCTACTCAGAGTCAGTTACCATGGTAACTTACTCTGTGAACCTAACCTGGTCAGGAGCAGGTTTTCTTTGGTAAACCCAGAGTTTCCTTTGATCTCCTCCGCTTTTTTAAAGTGCAAGTAATGTTTAAATAGTTCGTTCATTCGTTCATGCTGCAAAAAAGCTTTTCTTACTGAGTATTTTTTGTCATATTTCAAATACAAATATCTAAAAATTCTTAAATCAAGATGGATTTTGTAAAAGAAAATGATATAAGATATTTAGTCTTAGCACTTAAATTATTATTTTATTTCTTCATTTTTTTGCATGTGGGATACCATGAAAATGAACATTAGTTCAATAATAATTCCTTAATAATAATTCCTTACATTTATATAGCGCTTTTCTGGACACTCAAAGCGCTTTACATATTGAAGGGAAAATCTCCTCAACCACCAGCAATGTGCAGCATCCACCTGGATGATGCGATGGCAGCCATATTGTGCCAGAACGCCCACCACACACCAGCTTATTGGTGGAGAGGAGACAGAGTGATGAAGCCAATCAGTATATGGGGATGATTAGGAGGCCATGATGGACAGAGTCCAACTGGCAAATTCCCAGGGGCCTGGGATTTTTAATGACCACAGAGAGTCAGGACCTCGGTTTAACATCTCATCCGAAGGACGGTGCTTTTTGACAGTATAGTGTCCCCATCACTAACACCCCAGGTGTTAGGACCCACACAGACCACAGAGTGAGCACCCCATGCTTGTCTCACTAACACCTCTTCCAGCAGCAACCTAGTTTTCCCAGGAGATCTCCCATCCAGGTACTAACCAGGCTCAGCCCTGCTTAGCTTCAGTGGGCAACCAGTCTTGCGCTACAGGGTGATATGGCTGTAGCTTACTGTTCTGCCAGTGTTTAATAACTTACTGTTCTGGCAGTTTTCACCTTTGATATTATAACAGTGATAAGAATTAAACTTGCATTGACTCAGAAGTATGCGGACGTCATTTTGTCACGTGCTGTTGCCATGGTGAATTGTAATATCGGAGCTCCATTGATGATGGCTTTTCATAGTCGTGGTGCACGCGCTTAACTCAGAGTCAACCTACTCAGAGTGGATTGAACTAACTCAATTCAGCTGTTCTGAAACTGAAAACTCAGAGTTTCCCATTTCAGGGTAAGTCAACTCAGAGTTCATGTTTTAACTCAGAGTTGGTTGAACCTCCTTATTGAAACAGGCCCCAGGGCTCTTAGGTCAACAAATCAGCTTTTGCTGGAAGTCCCAAGGTCACAGTACAAACACTGGGATGACCGGCCTTTTTCTGTTGCTGGCCCCAGACTCTGGAATAAGCTTCCCGCTGATATGCGCACTATCACTGACCTGGGGCCCATTCAATAAAGAGAATTAAAGGGGCCGCAACCTATATATCGGTGCATAGTTAATGATGCCCCAAAATAGGCAGTTAAAAAAATGAATTAAAAAAAATCTATGGGGTATTTTGAGCTGAAACTTCACAACTTCACATCTTGAAGAGGTTCTAAGGCACCTTTAAATGTACTCATCGGACATAGGAAATACACTTATGAATTATTTAAAATATAAGAATAATATATGATAAATACATACAAAATGTATTTGTAACGTTGTAGGCAATATATTATAAATACATTTTGTATATGTTCATTATTAATCTTGTATTTGAAATACATCATAAGTCTATTTTAAAAGTGTTTGATTGGTTCAAGTGTACTACAACTGGTAACTAAATACATTTTTTAATACAGAGATAGTATGTTAAAAGCACAGTTTAGTTCAAATTCATGGTGTCAAAATAGCACAGTTGAGTACACTTAGATGTTCTTAAGATTATTTTAAGAAGTACTAAATAAAAGCTTTTAGTATATTAAGTTCAAAATAAGTACACAAAAATAGATCACTTTAAGTACATTATGGAAGTGTATGTGTACTAAAATAAAGTGTATTTTACTGCACTTTTTTTCACCTGGGTAGACACTCCGACACTTTCCGTTTGCATTACGATTATTTTTATTACCACACTGTAATGCACTTAAAAATAAATGCACTTAATTTAGATCCCCTAGGAAACAAGACTAAATATCTTATATCATTTTCTTATATAGAAAATCCATCTTGATTTAAGAATTTTTAGATATTTGTACTTGAAATAGGATGAAAAATACTCATTTTTGCAGTGTGAATGAATGAGTTAACTATTTAAACATTACTTGCACTTTAAAAAGGGGGTGGAGACCGAAGGAAACTCTGGGTTTACTGAAGAAAACCTGCTCCCGACCAGGTTAGGTTCACAGAGTAAATTACCATGGTAACTGACTCTGAGTAGAAGTTACCTCTCTTTCAGAAACAGGCTTGACTTAACCTGCTTTCTCGGGTTTGACATTCCTCCCATTCTGAGACAGAAAACCCAGAGTTTCCCTCATTTCAGGGTTAACATACATAGTTTTCACTTAACCTCCTTTCTGAAACGGGCCCCTGGGCCTTTTTAAAGCTAAGATCAAAACTTATTTATTTAGACTGGATTTTAATATCTAGCAGTTGTTGTGGCATTTTTGTGTATTTTAAGTATTTTCTTGTTGTTGGTTTTTAATTTTTGTTTACATTGTTTTGTTTTTATTGGAAAGCACTTTGGTTCACCTTGAGTGTTGTTAAGGGCTGTATAAATAAATGTTGATTGATTGATTGATTGATTGATAAATCATCAAGTAAACAGATATGAATCCAGTATCAGTGAAGTGCTGAGATTGAGGGGTTAAAGATCTTTCATGATAAGGTTCATTCATGAGTGTCAGCATTATTTCGTCAAAGTCTAGTTTTATAGGGATAATTCACCCAGAAATGTAAATTCTTTCATTGTTTACCCATCCTCATGTCTTTCCAAACTTGCATGATTTTCTATTGCAGAGCACAAATGAAGATATTCATTTTTCAAAGATATTCTTCTATTTCTAGAACTGTTTTGAAATCAAATATGGTGACATCATCATACTTCACTGACTCATGCATGTCACGTGACTAAACATGCCACCATATTATTTATGGCTTCTGAAGACATCA